>NC_134690.1:29993351-30306267 GCF_050947455.1 Rhinoderma darwinii | reverse complement strand
TATATAAAAAAAAAAAAAACAGAAAATCACATTGTCAAAATTATAGATATTTATTTGCATTGTGCACAGAGAAATAAGTATTTGATCCCTTTGGCAAACAAGACTTAATACTGGGTGGCAAAACCCTTGTTGGCAAGCACAGCAGTCAGACGTTTTTTGTAGTTGATGATGAGGTTTGCACACATGTTAGATGGAATTTTGGCCCACTCCTCTTTGCAGATCATCTGTAAATCATTAAGATTTCGAACTCTGTCGCTTGGCAACTCGGATCTTCAGCTCCCTTCATTAGTTTTTGATGGGATTAAGGTCTGGAGACTGGCTAGGCCACTCCATGACCTTAATGTGCTTCTTTTTGAGCCACTCCTTTGTTACCTTGGCTGTATGTTTCGGGTCATTGTCGTGCTGGAAGACCCAGCCACGAGCTATTTTTAATGTCCTGTTGGAGGGAAGGAGGTTGTCACTCAGGATTTGACGGTACATGGCTCCATCCATTCTCCCATTGATGTGGTGAAGTAGTCCTGTGCCCTTAGCAGAGAAACACCCCCAAAATCATAATGTTTCCACCTCCATGCTTGACAGTGGGGACGGTGTTCTTTGGGTCATAGGCAGCATTTCTCTTCCTCCAAACACGGCGAGTTGAGTTAATGCCAAAGAGCTCAATTTTAGTCTCATCTGACCACAGCACCTTCTCCCAATCACTCTCAGAATCATCCAGATGTTCATTTGCAAACTTCAGACGGGCCTGTACATGTGCCTTCTTGAGCAGGGGGACCTCGCGGGCACTGCAGGATTTTAATCCATTACGGCGTAATGTGTTACCAATGGTTTTCTTGGTGACTGTGGTCCCAGCTGCCTTGAGATCATTAACAAGTTCCCCCCGTGTAGTTTTCGGCTGAGCTCTCACCTTCCTCAGGATCAAGGATACCCCACGAGGTGAGATTTTGCATGGAGCCCCAGATCGATGTCGATTGACAGTCATTTTGTATGTCTTCCATTTTCTTACTATTGCACCAACAGTTGTCTCCTTCTCACCCAGCGTCTTACTTATGGTTTTGTAGCCCATTCCAGCCTTGTGCAGGTCTATGATCTTGTCCCTGACATCCTTAGAAAGCTCTTTGGTCTTGCCCATGTTGTAGAGGTTAGAGTCAGACTGATTAATTGAGTCTGTGGACAGGAGTCTTTTATACAGGTGACCATGTAAGAGCTGTCTTTAATGCAGGCACCAAGTTGATTTGGAGCGTGTAACTGGTCTAGAGGAGGCTGAACTCTTAGGGTATGTTCACACGCACTAATTACGGATGTAATTCAGGCGTTTTTGCCCCGAATTACGTCCGAAAATAGCGCCTCAATAGCGCTGACAAACTTCTGCCCATTGAAAGCGCTGTCAAATGGCGCGTAAATAGACGCCCGCGCCAAAGAAGTGACCTGTCACTTCTTTGGCCGTAATTGGAGCCGTTGACTCCATTGACTTCATTGACTCCAATTAATAGCAGCGCCAATTACGTCCGTAATTGACGCGGCGTTCAAGCGCCTGCGCATGCCGTTACGGCTGAATTTACGGGGATGTTTTCAGGCTGAAACATCCCCGTAATTTCAACAGTTACGGACGCCCTCGTGTGAACATACCCTTAATGGTTGGTAGGGGATCAAATACTTATTTCTCTGTGCACAATGCGAATAAATATATATAATTTTGACAATGTGATTTTCTGTTTTTTTTTAAATATAATCTATCTCTCACTGGTAAAATTAACCTAGCCTAAAAATTCTAGACTGTTCATGACTTTGACAGTGGGCAAACTTACAAAATCAGCAAGGGATCAAGTGTGTGTGTGTGTGTGTGTGTATGTGTATGTGTGTGTGTGTGTGTGTGTGCGTGCGTACAAGATTTCCTAAAATCAGATCTAATAAAACCTGTATATAAGGATGAAAAAAAATACTGTACTTGGAATTGGATTTCTGCAGCGATTCTCCAGGTCGACAGCATGGAAATTTGTAGTCAATGACTTGATAAATAATTGGATTGTACATAGCGGATGATTTTGCAAGCAGAGTCGGTACCACAGAAAATTCTATTGGAACAGAATCAGGTCTTCCGAAGGCCGACCAAACAGACACAACTGCATATGGAATCCAGGCAATAAGGAACCCTGCACAGATCAACATTGCCACCTAGTGGTGAAAACAGGAAGCACAGTTAAAATAAAAATGCCTAGAAAGCAAAACAATAGCATTGTGCCGATGTAGTAGAGCTACAGTGGTGGACATACCATATCTGCAACCTGTACAGCGGCACAGGAGCTCTGCAGGAAACAGGGCCCACAGCTTCAAAAATAATAATGTCCCCTGCTGTCTATTAAACCTCATCTAAAGGGCTCCGCTCATTCCCATTGAAGTATCACAATTACTGGTGGATTGATAAACCGGTATGGGATTTTCTGAATGGCCATGAATAAGGTGGTCTATAGCTAGCCCCTCACTGTATTGAAATTAGCATTTGGAAATCAAGGAGTCCATTTACTGTTCTTACAAGGAGCCTTCTATTGTTGTGTGATATAAGGTAGGAACTGTGACATCACAAATGTCTTTCTGTCAGGTATGCGGCTGTGACATCACAAGTGGCTTAATGGTAACCACTGTGATATCACAAGTATTTCAGTCAGGTATGCTATTGTGACACCACATTAGGTTGCAATTAGGAAAGTTAGTGTGACATCACAAGTGAATTTCTGCAGATAAGCTACTGGGACATCCTCAGCTGGTTCCTGTCAGGTAACTCCTGTAACATTACCAGTATTTCAGTCAAATAAGCTACTGCGACATCACAAGTGGGTTTTTAGTTAGGCGGCAGCTGTGACATCACAACTGTGTTTCTGTCAGGTAATCTGCTGTGACATCACAAGTGACTTGCTGCACGTAAGATACTAGGACGTCACTCACTTTTTCCAGTCAGGTAACTTCTGTGACATCTCTGGTGTTTTAGTTAGGTTAGCTATTGTGACATCACAAGTGTGGCAGAATTTTTCCGCTGCAAATGTTGGTGCAGATTTGGGGCAACATTTGCATATTTGACAGGTAATTCAGACATTGCAGATATCACAGCGGACTTTCCACAGGTTTCAGTTATTGCATTGCAAAGGCTGAAATACGCAGTGAAATTCCGCTTCTTCTCCGCAATGTAATGAGCATTCTGCGGAGGGAAAATTCTGCACCGCTGCCTGATTTCCGCACAGTTATTTTCTGCAACGTCTGAACTAAGTTTCCTAAAAATGTATACAAATAAATGTAAAAAACGGCCGCTGCAGAATTCCTCTGCGGACTGTCCGCAGCAGAATTCAACAGCAATTCCGCCACACGTGAATGTGCCCTTACAGAAGAGGCTGGACGCAGCACGCAGGGCTTCAGAGGGAAGCCTCCATGACAGGACCTAGTAGGGAAAGGGTTAATTAAGTGTGAGAAGGAGGGAGTAGCAGGGGGAGGTAGAAGAGGGGTAGGGAGGAGTCAGGGGACGTTACCAGTCTTCCCGCTGTTTTCGGCATTGAGCCGGAAGCAGCGGGAGGAAGAACATAGAAAAGTTATAAGCTCCCTCTGCTACCGCTCTTAGTGCTTACCTGCCATGTCGGAGGTCGGCATGCTAGAACAGCTGCGTGCGGCAGCTGCATTCCACGGTCCCGGGTGGTTGGAGGAGACCGTGGCTGCACTGTCCAGGATCCCGGAGGCTGACTCGCCTCCACGCCAGGCCCGGCGCTCAGGGTCAGTAGCTCTGGGGGACAGGCTCCCCTCCCCTGGCCCCCTCCCTAGTGCTAATACTGTGGCGGCGGGGGGGGAGTTGGCAACCCGTGCTCCTGCTCGTATGAAGCAGAGAGCGTCGTCAGGGGCGGCGGTGGCTCAGGCCGGGTCTCCCCGTCGCTCCCGGCGGTCCCGCCCTCCAGAACGCCTCAGCCCGGAGGTGGTCCCGCGGACACGGCGTCGCAGGGGGAGCCCTTCAAAGGACGCTGCAGGCCAGGCAGCTGGGAGGGCCGCCTCTTCCCAGGCCCTGCGTCCTGGCAGGAATCCCGAGCCGCGACGAGGTCCGGCGGTACACAGGGGGTCGCAGGCCGGGCTCCCTGTCACCCCTCCTCCATCGGACGCAAGATCCAGAGAACAGCCCACGGCCGCCCCGCATGGTGATGTTCCGGCCAGGGGGCAGGCTTCCTCGAGACCTTCAAGGAGGACGCCTAGATCATCAGCGTTGACGAGGCAACAGGTCCGGTCGGAAGTCTGGGTCCCTGCGGTCGGGCGGCAGGTGGCCGGCCCATCTGTCAGGATGTCGTTGTCCCCTTGTAGGAGATGTCGGTGGGATGGGCAGTCGTCAGCGAGAGAGGATCTGGAGGATGGCGAATTGGACGATTTTCGGCGAGGTCAGGATTGTCCGGCTGACGGGAGCACAGCGCCTGGGCAGCCCGGTGAGTGCGTAACTCCTTCTTTGCCGTATCCAGCGATTTTTATGTCGGGTGTCGGGGGGGGGCAGCAAGCGTGGCATCGGCTGCGGGTAGTGGCGCGGTCGGGCGTGACGGCGTTGGCTTAGCGGATTTATTGTGTTGCTTGTGGGAGTTGGTCGGGCGCTTAGATAGGGCTGCGGTGCCTGTAGTTACGGCGGGGTCCCTGGCGGTAGTTTGGGAAGGTCCCCGTGAGGTTGGATTGTTAGTCGCGTCCCGGGGTTGTGGAAGGGTTGGTGGCGTCTAAGGAGGCAGTCGCGGTGTCCGTGCAGACCGAGGTGCAAAAAGATGGCGATCGGGTGCGGCTTGACGATCGTGCTCGTGGCGAGGTGTATGTATGCTTCGAGGGTCCGTTAGGGGCACACCTAAAACAGGAGGTCCGCGAGCGGATCTGGAAGGACGAGTATGTGGAGATTTTTTCTCTTCTGCCGCTTGCAAAATTCAATTTGGATAAAGGCAAGCGGGACGAGAGTAAGAAGGAGGAAGAGGAACGGCGGCGGTATAGGCTTATCCCGCAGACGTTCGTCAATTGGTCGCAAGTGTTTGCCATTTTAGCCAGCGTGATCGGAGAGAAGGCGCCTGAAAATTGCTCGGCGTTATTTTGCTATTTTGATGCCATCGGGGAGGCTCATAGGGCATACGGGGGTCAGGCGTGGTTACGGTACGATGAGCAATTCCGACAGCGAAAGGCGGTTCGGCCGGCGATTCGGTGGGATCAGAAGGATATTGCGCTTTGGTTGAGGGTGACGGCTCCGGTGAAGCAGTCCTTTCCCGGGAGCGTTGGCCAAGGAGGTCAGTCTAGCCAGGCCAGGCAAGGTTCAGGGGCAAAACTGGGATTCTGCTGGCAATTTAATGATGGCCAGTGTAAGTTCGGGACCACATGTAAGTTCAAGCACGTGTGTTCAGAATGTAATGGTTCATCCCACGGGGCTGCCAAGTGTATGCGGAAGAAGTGGTCAGGGAACCAGTCGTCCTCGGCTGGTCAAGGGGTTGTCGCCGGTGAGGGTGGAAAGGATGGTCCCGTATCTAAATGAGTATCCAGATAGGGTTGCGGCCAAGTTAATTTATGAAGGGTTTCGTGTTGGTTTCGTTATTCCTCCGCCTCCTTATGAGGTTCCGGTGACGCGGCGCAATCTTAAGTCGGCTTACTTGCATGCCGAGATCGTGTAGTTATTGCATTGCAAAGGCTGAAATACGCAGTGAAATTCCGCTTCTTCTCCGCAATGTAATGAGCATTCTGCGGAGGGAAAATTCTGCACCGCTGCCTGATTTCCGCACAGTTATTTTCTGCAACGTCTGAACTAAGTTTCCTAAAAATGTATACAAATAAATGTAAAAAACGGCCGCTGCAGAATTCCTCTGCGGACTGTCCGCAGCGGAATTCAACAGCAATTCCGCCACACGTGAATGTGCCCTTACAGAAGAGGCTGGACGCAGCACGCAGGGCTTCAGAGGGAAGCCTCCATGACAGGACCTAGTAGGGAAAGGGTTAATTAAGTGTGAGAAGGAGGGAGTAGCAGGGGGAGGTAGAAGAGGAGTAGGGAGGAGTCAGGGGACGTTACCAGTCTTCCCGCTGTTTTCGGCATTGAGCCGGAAGCAGCGGGAGGAAGAACATAGAAAAGTTATAAGCTCCCTCTGCTACCGCTCTTAGTGCTTACCTGCCATGTCGGAGGTCGGCATGCTAGAACAGCTGCGTGCGGCAGCTGCATTCCACGGTCCCGGGTGGTTGGAGGAGACCGTGGCTGCACTGTCCAGGATCCCGGAGGCTGACTCGCCTCCACGCCAGGCCCGGCGCTCAGGGTCAGTAGCTCTGGGGGACAGGCTCCCCTCCCCTGGCCCCCTCCCTAGTGCTAATACTGTGGCGGCGGGGGGGGAGTTGGCAACTCGTGCTCCTGCTCGTATGAAGCAGAGAGCGTCGTCAGGGGCGGCGGTGGCTCAGGCCGGGTCTCCCCGTCGCTCCCGGCGGTCCCGCCCTCCAGAACGCCTCAGCCCGGAGGTGGTCCCGCGGACACGGCGTCGCAGGGGGAGCCCTTCAAAGGACGCTGCAGGCCAGGCAGCTGGGAGGGCCGCCTCTTCCCAGGCCCTGCGTCCTGGCAGGAATCCCGAGCCGCGACGAGGTCCGGCGGTACACAGGGGGTCGCAGGCCGGGCTCCCTGTCACCCCTCCTCCATCGGACGCAAGATCCAGAGAACAGCCCACGGCCGCCCCGCATGGTGATGTTCCGGCCAGGGGGCAGGCTTCCTCGAGACCTTCAAGGAGGACGCCTAGATCATCAGCGTTGACGAGGCAACAGGTCCGGTCGGAAGTCTGGGTCCCTGCGGTCGGGCGGCAGGTGGCCGGCCCATCTGTCAGGATGTCGTTGTCCCCTTGTAGGAGATGTCGGTGGGATGGGCAGTCGTCAGCGAGAGAGGATCTGGAGGATGGCGAATTGGACGATTTTCGGCGAGGTCAGGATTGTCCGGCTGACGGGAGCACAGCGCCTGGGCAGCCCGGTGAGTGCGTAACTCCTTCTTTGCCGTATCCAGCGATTTTTATGTCGGGTGTCGGGGGGGGCAGCAAGCGTGGCATCGGCTGCGGGTAGTAGCGCGGTCGGGCGTGACGGCGTTGGCTTAGCGGATTTATTGTGTTGCTTGCGGGAGTTGGTCGGGCGCTTAGATAGGGCTGCGGTGCCTGTAGTTACGGCGGGGTCCCCGGCGGTAGTTTGGGAAGGTCCCCGTGAGGTTGGATTGTTAGTCGCGTCCCGGGGTTGTGGAAGGGTTGGTGGCGTCTAAGGAGGCAGTCGCGGTGTCCGTGCAGACCGAGGTGCAAAAAGATGGCGATCGGGTGCGGCTTGACGATCGTGCTCGTGGCGAGGTGTATGTATGCTTCGAGGGTCCGTTAGGGGCACACCTAAAACAGGAGGTCCGCGAGCGGATCTGGAAGGACGAGTATGTGGAGATTTTTTCTCTTCTGCCGCTTGCAAAATTCAATTTGGATAAAGGCAAGCGGGACGAGAGTAAGAAGGAGGAAGAGGAACGGCGGCGGTATAGGCTTATCCCGCAGACGTTCGTCAATTGGTCGCAAGTGTTTGCCATTTTAGCCAGCGTGATCGGAGAGAAGGCGCCTGAAAATTGCTCGGCGTTATTTTGCTATTTTGATGCCATCGGGGAGGCTCATAGGGCATACGGGGGTCAGGCGTGGTTACGGTACGATGAGCAATTCCGACAGCGAAAGGCGGTTCGGCCGGCGATTCGGTGGGATCAGAAGGATATTGCGCTTTGGTTGAGGGTGACGGCTCCGGTGAAGCAGTCCTTTCCCGGGAGCGTTGGCCAAGGAGGTCAGTCTAGCCAGGCCGGGCAAGGTTCAGGGGCAAAACTGGGATTCTGCTGGCAATTTAATGATGGCCAGTGTAAGTTCGGGACCACATGTAAGTTCAAGCACGTGTGTTCAGAATGTAATGGTTCATCCCACGGGGCTGCCAAGTGTATGCGGAAGAAGTGGTCAGGGAACCAGTCGTCCTCGGCTGGTCAAGGGGTTGTCGCCGGTGAGGGTGGAAAGGATGGTCCCGTATCTAAATGAGTATCCAGATAGGGTTGCGGCCAAGTTAATTTATGAAGGGTTTCGTGTTGGTTTCGTTATTCCTCCGCCTCCTTATGAGGTTCCGGTGACGCGGCGCAATCTTAAGTCGGCTTACTTGCATGCCAAGATCGTGTAGGAAAAACTGTTAAAAGAAGTTTCGTTGGGGCGCATGGCGGGGCCGTTTGTTGATCCGCCAATAAAGGATTTAGTGATGTCCCCATTGGGTATTGTGCCAAAGCGGGAGCCCCAAAAATTTAGTTTAATTCAGCATTTATCTTTTCCCAAGGGCTCGTCGGTGAATGATGGGATTGATCATGAGTTGTGCTCCGTAGTGTACACATCATTCGACAAGGCGGTGGGGCTAGTTCGCGCTGCGGGGCCCGGCGCGCTGTTAGCAAAAACCGACATTGAGGCGGCTTTCCGGTTGTTGCCGGTTCATCCAGAGAGCCAACGGTTGTTGGGTTGTTTTTGGAATGGGGCTTTTTATGTGGATAGGTGTCTTCCGATGGGGTGTTCCCTTTCTTGCGCATATTTCGAGGCATTTAGTAGCTGCGTGGAATGGGTGATGAGGGGCGTAGCCGGGGTCGACTCTTTGATACATTACCTGGATGATTTTTTGTGCGTCGGCCCGGGGTGTTCGCCTATTTGCGGTAATTTGCTGCATTCATTGCAGAAGGTTGCGAAGGATTTTGGGATCCCCTTGGCGCCAAAAAAGACTGAGGGCCCGGTCTCTACCATTTGTTTTTTGGGAATTGAAATTGATTCGGTGGCAATGGAGTGTCGACTTCCTGCGGATAAATTAGGGTCATTGAGTCAGGAGGTACGGCGGGCTTGTAGGTTGAAGAAGATGACTTTGCGCGATCTCCAGTCTCTGCTGGGGAAGTTGAATTTCGCTTGCCGGATTATGCCGATGGGGAGAGTTTTTAGTAGACGTTTGGCGGCAGCGACGGCGGGGGTTCGGGCGCCACATCATTTTTTGTGGCTCAGGGAAGAGCATCGGGCTGATCTTCAGGTTTGGGATGATTTTCTTGGTCAGTATAATGGTCACTCTCTATGGATGGCTCCAGCGCAGGATACGAGTGATTTAAACATTTTTACGGATGCGACTGGGGCAGGTGGGTTTGGTGCGTACGGGGGTGGTACTTGGTGTGCAGGTAACTGGCCGGCTAGCTGGGTGTCCAGTGGACTCATGCGGAATCTGGCCCTGCTCGAGCTGTTCCCTATCGTGGTTGCGGCAACCATTTGGGGGGACAGGCTCAGGGATAAGAAGGTCCGTTTTTACTGCGACAACATGGTGGTGGTGCTGGCCATTAATAACATCACCGCATCCTCTCCTCCGGTAGTACAGTTGTTGCGACATTTAGTTTTGGTGTGCTTGTCTTTAAACGCATGGGTGGTTGCGGTGCATGTGCCGGGGGTACGGAATTGTATCGCTGATGCTCTTTCTCGCTCGTAGTGGGATCGATTTAGTCAATTGGTACCGGGAGCGGAGCGTCTCGGTTTGGCTTGTCCGGAACATCTCTGGGATCTGGTTTCGGTCCCGTAGAGCGATTGGTCGAAAGGTCATTGGCACGTACAACATGGAGTGCTTATTCTGCTTGTTGGAAGCAGTGGGAGGAGTGGGTAAGAGAGTTGGGTAACGTCAGCACGGATCAAGACAGGTTGGTGGCACTTTTGTATTGGTTGGGGGACGCTTGGGAGGCGGGGTTTTCCTTGGAGAAGGTCAATCGTTTTGTTTCTGCTTTGGCTTTTGGTTTTAAGTTGCGGGGCTTTCGGGATGTGTCTAAGGAATTTTTAGTAGGACAAGCTTTAAAGGGTCTGCATCGAGGTAGGGTCGAAGCAGATTGTAGACGGCCCGTGTCTTTTGCTCTCCTCGTTTCTTTGGGCGTATCCCTAGTGTCTGTCTGTCGTTCTTCGTCCGAGGTTGAGTTATTTCAGTTAGCATTTTCCTTAGAGTTTTTTGGCGCACTTAGAATTGGCGAGCTGGTTTCACCTAGTACCAAGCGGGCAGGGGGGTTGAGACTGGAGGAGGTGGGTCTATATGGGGATAGACTCGAGGTATGGTTGCGGCGGTCAAAAACTGACCAAATGGGCAAAGGAAAGCGCATACTTTTGTTTGCCCTCCCAGGATCGGCGATGTGTCCGGTCGCTTGTATGCGTGCTTTTAAACCACAGGTGCAGTCGCCCGAGTTGCTGTTGCTACGTCACGAGAATGGGTCATTTTTGTCCAGATATCAATTTGGCGCAGTATTTAAAAAATGCTTGGCGGCGGTCGGAGTCGCTGCGGGCCCTTACTCATCTCACTCCTTTAGGATTGGCGCAGCAACCGAGGCAGGGCGCTGGGGGTTGGACGATGAGGGGGTGCGGCGCATTGGCCGTTGGGAGTCCAACAGGTTTAGGTCCTACGTTTAGGTCCTTGGTGTTAAAAGCGTGTGTGCTTGTATTTAATTTTCTTTTCCGTTTCAGATCAGCTCCCATGTCTTGTGTGGTTGTTGGGCCACTCTTACGTGCATTGGGGGGCTTTGAGGGCGGACGTCCGTCCTGACGGCCGCCAGCTGCGCATTTCGCGGCAGAACGCGGTTTTGCATTGGCTGGGATTTAGAGGTATGTTGTGGAGCCGGGTTTTAGCAGAATTTCAGACATACTCTCACTCGGCTGGATAGGGTTCCGGAAGTCCTGGTATTGCACGTGGGGGGAAATGATTTGGGGGTTCGCCCTTTTCGGGAGTTGGTGCGGGATATCAAACATGATATGTTGTGTTTGTGGGCATCTTATCCCGGACTAGTGATAGTTTGGTCCGACATAGTTCCAAGGAAGCATTGGTGGCTGGCTCGGTCGGTGGAGAGGGTCAATAAGGCTCGCATTAAAGTGAATCGGGCGGTGTCCCATTTTGTGGCCAAGAATGGGGGCATTTGTGTGCGGCACAGGGATTTGGAGTCAGGAGTAGGGAATTACTGGAGGAGTGATGGGGTGCATCTGACCGAGGTTGGGATTGATTTGTGGAGCCTGGCGCTAGCAGAAGGAATTGAAAGGGCGGTGCTGGTGTGGCGGAACTCAGAGGCTTAAGGTGGTCAAGGCCTGTTTCGCTGTGGCGGGGGGAGTCCTTGAGGTTGGTCAGTACAAAATGGTGGGGGGGGTCGCATCGGGGGTATGCGTCCCCCAAAAAAGGTACATGGTTTGAAGACTTCATAGGGTGTTATCCCTTTGAAGTGGTCTTCTGGTGGTTGGAGCCATCTGCAGAGGTGAGCGGTGCCTCCGAGCTGGTTTACGGCTGGAGGTAAATTGTTGGTGGTGGTTGCAGATGGCTAACTCGAGGTAAAACATATCTAAAAATGGCTTCAAGGACTTCCCCTGCTCGGATTAATGTTAATTGTTATTTATGATTCTGACCCATGTTGGGTCATGTGAATTATAGGAGGAATTCTCTGGTTGGATTCCTAATTAGTTATCCGAATGTTTCGGATCAAAATTGCATTTTATAAAACAATGTAAATTAATAAACGGCTGCTGTGGCCATTTCACATCCAACCTCGGTTGTCACGTGTCTTTTTCTCAGAGGTAGGGGTGAAAAAAGAAAGGATAAGTAGAATGTTCAATAACACACGACTCTACTTAGGCAAGTCATGTGACATCACAAGCAAATTTCTGCAGATAAGCTACAGGGACATCACAAGCAGGTTCCTGTCAGGTAACTCCTGTGACATCACCAGTGTTTCATTCAGGTAAGCTACTGCAACATCCAGGTGTTAGATAGACAAGTAGCTGTGACATCAAAACTGTTTCTGTCAGGTGATGGGTTGTGACATCACAAGTGTTTGTTTGTTTTTTAGTCAGGTAAGCTGCTGTGACATCACAACTAGTTTTAGTCTGGTAAGCTACTGTAATATCATAAGCGTGTTTCAGTAAAGGGGGTTTTACACGGGACGATTATTGGGCAGACGAGTGTTAATATATAACGCTCGTTGCCGATAATTGTCCTGTGTAAAAAGGGCAACGATCAGCAGATGAAGGAGCAAACGCTCGTTCATCTGCTGGTCGTATCGTTTTAAAAAAGTGAAATGTTATCGTCGTCTGCAAAATCTTGGTGTGTAAACAGGGAGACGTGCTGCCGACATGATAATAATGTATGGGGACGAGCGATCGGAGTAATGATCGCTCGTCCCCATCCATAGCTCGCTGATCGGAACTCGCTGCACCGGCTGATTGTCGGCCAGTGTAAAAGGGCCTTAAGTTAGGCAGTTGTGACATCAGAAGTAAGTTTCAGTCGGGAAAGCTGTTGTGACATCACATGTTGATTCCAGTCAGGAAAATTTTTTGTCACTTCACAACTAGTTTTGGTCAGATAAGCTTAGAAGTGGACGTACCATGAGTGAAACCCTTCGCAATAGCACAGGGGACCTGCAATCAAACAGGGGGGGGGGGTCACTGCTATAAATGAGTTAATTTGTGACTAGCATCCCACCCCCATCATATTAGCAGTTGGAACTCAAGGAGTTGGAAATCAAGGAGCCTACATCATATACTGTTCTTGCACAGGGTGCTCTATTTGTTGGTGTCCATCTCTGTAGTACTAAGGACGTCCTTCAATACTAAAGGGACTGATTTGACTAAATTAGATTACATTATGCCTTATGATATTACATTACAATATGCCATGTGATACTATAGCATAGTATATTGTACTATGTTATATTTGATTTTATTGTGTTACATTATATTAAGGCTACAGAGAAATTCCTTTAATGCAACATCCAAAAAGTCTGGTAGTTCAGAACTCGTTTCCAGCACAGAAGTAAAATAAAACATGGAATTTCACAAGAACATAAGCAGATGATTGAGAAGAGATAATCAATTAGCAAATTTCTTTGATTAAAAAGTAATTAACCGGCTGACGTATAGTGTAAAAAGAATGGAATGAAATAATAAGGTCCTAAATAATAAGTTCCTGACCTTTGAGTAATAAAAAACAAAACAAAAGCGAAACAAAAAATTTATAAATGTATGAATTACTAAATTAGTAAAAAATTACACATAAAGTGCCCCCTTAAAAGAAACGATTCCCCACCAATCATTGTTGTAATGCCAGCCCTGACCCAATTAACCTAAAACAGATGTGTAATATATAAAAGTTTATGGTAGACAATGACGATCACAAATAATACATCTATTTTAGGCCTCATGCCCACTTCCGTTTTTTTTCATCAGGGTGCTATCCGTTTTTTCAACTGATTAGTCCCTGACACATTCACTTCAATGGGGCCATGCACAATTCCTTTGTTTTAACGGAACCGTGTGGCCGTTCCGTCAAAAATAGGACAGGTCCTACTCCTGTCAGTTTTTGACGGAACCGTTTCGGCCCTTTCATTGATTTGGTTCGTGAAACAATGGACTGCACACGGAAGCCATCCGTGTTTCATCGATCCGTTATTAACGGCCGTACGACGGCCAACGGAGGTGTGCATGAGGTCTTAGGGTAACACTATATTATCAGAAAAAATTTGCTAAAAAGTACAAAATTATATTATTTTGCTATTAGTATTAAAAAAGCAAAAATTATGTGTATAAAAATTCTAAGAAAATAAACCAGTATTGATCACGTAAAAAACAAAAACGCACAAATCATGTCACTTGCCTAAAAAACCAAAAAGTTAAAAACTGTTTAACTAATGCTGTCTAAAAATGGCAAACCGGTGACTAGTCCTGAACCAGAATTATCATGTTTTGTACTGCCTTTTTTTTTTTTTACCCTTCTTCATATAGATGAGTTTTAAATATTTTTCTAGGACTTTCCAATAATTCTAAATATTTCATATTCTGACATCTATCAGGTCCCATTGATACTAAGTTAAAGGAATTTTAATGGAAATCTGTATTCTACATACACTGTGGTCGGTTCTAATACTATTTTCTAAATCCCCAAAAATTGATATCATATTATACCATATTGACTGGACCTAACTACATGTATAAGACCCCAATAGATCACCTTGGTCAGCTTAATTTCCAGCGTGTGGTTCTTCTGATTCCTGGCATCGAAGTGCGCCACCTCCTGGGCGGACGACTTGACTTTGGCAATGATCATTGCATATGAAAAGACAATGACGGCGGTGGGGAGAAGAAGGCAGAAGAAGAGAATGCTAACTACAAAGACCTTTCCCCTCAGCGACGCCTGTGCCAGCCACCAGTCTAGAGTACATGACGTCCCAAATGGTTCTGGGGCATAGTTACCCACGCCAACCAGTGGAAGAGTTGCCCAAAATGATGCATAGATCCAAATGAAGAATAGGCTCATAAAGGCGTGACTTCTTTTAAGCCAGGTACCTGCAAAAATGTGATATACAGAAGATAAAGACTCCATTCTCAGCTTAGCCTAAGCCATTATTATGCCACAAAGCAACATATTGATGTAGCAAAGCTGAACGGTCATGTGACATGGCTGCTAGACGAACACTGTGGCGGTATTTTATTGTGAATCCTGGGTAAAATTTCTATATGGATCTACAGAAGAGGCTGGACTGCAGCCCAAAAAATCCTAAGGGGAAGCCTCCATGACCGTTATAGTAGGGAAGGGGTTAATAATGTGGGGTCAAGTGAGGGGCAGTGCAGGGGGAGCTAGGGGAGGAGGAGTAGGGTGATGTGTATGCTGTTCTTCCCGCTGTTTTCGGCACTGAGCCGGAAGCAGCGCGAAGAGCAGCTAGTAAATGGAAGCTCCCATCCTCAATGTTGTGTTTGACCTATAGGGTCTTTTTTGTTGTGGGTGTATTGTTTTGACTTGGCACAGACTTAGCTGGTGCTAGACAAGGTGTGTATGGTATGAGTGTAATTTGTGTTTTCATTTCAGGGGAGGTCTCGGTGTCATGGCAGCTGGTGGGGGGAGTCCTTGAGTTGAGTTTGGTCAGTACGAACTGGTGGGGGGGGGGGGTCGCATCGGGGCTATGCGTCCCCTAGAAAGGTATAATATTGGGAAAACTTCATAGGGTGTTTTCCCTTTGAAGTGGTCTTTTGGTTGGAGCCATCTGCAGAGGTGATCGGTGCCTCCGAGCTGGTTTACGGCCGGAGGTAAATAAGTGGTGGTAGTTGCAGATGGCTAACTCAAGGTAAACCGAAAAAATAACTTCAAGGACTTTCCCTGGTGTACTTTGTGTTATTATTAATATTGATGTGGTTTTATTTGCATACTGACCCATGTTGGGTCATGTGAATTATAGAAGGAATTCTTTGGTTGAATTCCTTGTGTTTATCCGAATGTTTCGGATTAAATTGCATTTTCTAAATGTTGTAAATCAATACGGCTGTTGTGGCCATTTCACATCCAACCTCGGTTGTCACATGTCTTTCTTGAATTGGGAGGATGGAAGGAAAATAAGAAGGTTCAATATCACACAACTCTACTTAAATAGGTAATGGTAATTTTATTCTTTATTCATTAGCAACACATTGCCGACAGAGGTTTATATGGTCATATTCCTGAACAATCCCTTTAAGATAACTATAACACAGCGAGATATGACAAATGGCAAACACAGCTCTGCTACATCCAGGTCTCATGTAATTGTTCACTTACCATATCTCAAATGGCAGATCTTTAGGTATCTCTCAAAACTGACAACTGTCAGGGTTATGAGGCTTCCACAACCGAAGAAGAAACCAATCCATCCGTACCCCTGGCAGATGCTCCAACCAAACACCCAGCGGTGACTGAAGAAGGACACTATGCAGAATGGCTTTCCCGTCACTGTAATGAGAAACACAAAGTCAATGTAGATTTTACAAATTACTTTAGAAACCTAAGGACTCTCGCAAGATACTTTCTTCGTGTGGAGATCCAGCTGGTAGGGAGTTTTTAGGACAATACTCCATGGAAAAAAAAAAGTATGCAAACTAGCTGTCCTTCAGGAAGTCTCTATACTGCCACCTATAGGTTGGTGAAACAGTGATGTCTACAGATTTGTGTCTCTGGTTTGGCTGATAACCCAAGTCATCTTTAACGGTTTTGTAAGGGGTCGGACATTAATTTACAGTATAGCTAACTATATGCAGGGGGGCACGACGGCAGAAGTCATCTCTGTCTAAGTGTCATATTGTCAAAGTGTCCTGGCAGTTATACATGGCAGTTGCACAGGGTCAGTGACAGGTATGCTGCAATACCAAATCAAACAAACTAGCAAACATTCTAATTATTAGATTAAATATTTTACCTGTTTACAAACAAAATACAAACAAACATGTTCACTACTGCGCTCATCATTATAGCTGCTCTTGCTTTACAATCCTATTGCCCATTTAGGCCTTTGCAAAAAACAGTCCACATCAGTCCCTCTCCTTGCCTCGCCCATGTCCAGCTCCCATGCACTATTCACTTTCCTCAGTTAACTTAACCCATCTCATCCCACTGCTCAACATAAAAAACACTCTCATAAATCACAGAACCATCTGCTGTCTCTCTCCATTCTCCTGCTACTAGCTGCAGGGGACATCTCTCCCAACCCTGGTCCTCCCTTTTCTTCTGCCAAGCTCAACCACTTACCTGCCACACATAGAAACCCTGCAAATCTTCTTACCATTCCTTGTACGTCGTCTCCTGTCTCTTTTAACTGTGCTCTCTGGAACTCTCGGTCCGTGTGCAACAAGCTCACCTTTATTCATGACTTATTCCTTTCTAACTCTCTCAACCTCCTGGCTCTTACAGAAACATGGCTACACCTGTCTGAAACTGCTTCCCCTGCTGCTCTATCTTATGGTGGTCTCCAGTTCTCTCATGCCCCCAGACCTGAGAACAGGCAGGGTGGAGGTGTAGGTATACCCCAGACCTGAGAACAGGCAGGGTGGAGGAGTAGGTATACCCCAGACCTGAGAACAGGCAGGGTGGAGGAGTAGGTATACACTAGACCTGAGAACAGACAGGGTGGAGGATTAGGTATACCTCAGACCTGAGAACAGGCAGGGTGGAGGAGTAGGTATACCCCAGACCTGAGAACAGGCTGGTTGGAGGAGTAGGTATACCCCAGACCCAAGAACAGGCAGGGTGGAGGAGTAGGTATACCCCAGACCTGAGAACAGGCAGGGTGGAGGAGTAGGTATACTTCTTTCCCCACACTGCACTTTCCAGGTCATTCCCCCGGTCCCCTCACTCACATCTCCCTCTCTTGAAGTCCACACCCTCAGACTCTTTCACCCTTTTTCCCTCCGAGGGGCAGTTGTCTACCACCCCCCCCCCCCCTCCCGGGCTCACCCCGCCAATTCCTGGATCATTTTGCTGCCTGGCTTCCACAATTTCTATCCTCTGAAACACCCACTCTCATCATGGGTGACTTCAACATCCCCATTGATAACCCAATCTCTCCATCTGCCTCCCAATTTCTATCTTTAACCTCTTCCCTAGGTTTGTCACAACTTACTAACTCTCCTACACATGAAGACGGGCATTCACTTGACCTGGTCTTCTTCCGTCTCTGCTCAGTTTGACTTTATTAACTCTCCTCTTCCGCTTTCTGACCACAACCTTCTCTCCTTTACTATCAAATATTCTCTGCCTTCTCAGGTCATCCCTACGTATCAGACATACAGAAAACTACATGCCATTAACACTCAGCAACTCATAGACAGTCTACAGTCCTCATTGTCCCCTATCACTTCCCTCTCCTGTCCCAACCTGGCTGCCAAACTTTACAATAACACTCTCAAGAATGCATTGGATGAAGCAGCCCCCCCTATACTCCGAACCACCAGACAAAGACGACGACAAACCTGGCACACACCTCAATCTCGCTTTCTTCAGTGGTGCTTGAGATGTGCCGAACGACTGTGGAGAAAATCGCAGTTGGCTGCAGACTTCCTCCATTACAAATTTATGCTGAGAACTTACAACTCTGCCCTCACCGAGCCAAACAAGTCTATTTCACCTCTCTCATCTCCCAACTATCTAATAATACAAAACGCCTCTTTGATACTTTTCACTCCCTCCTTAGTCCTAAAGTACAGACGCCAATCACAGATCTCAGTGCTGAAGACCTGGCCAATTATTTTAAAGTTAAAATTGACAACATCCGCTATGATATTATCTCCCAGTCCCCTAGTAACATCGATCCCCTTCCCTCCCGCACTCCCTCTTCTTTACTCTCAGCATTTGACCCAATAACAGAAGAAGAAGTCTCTAGGCTCCTCTCTTCTTCTCGTCCTACTACCGATCTTAGTGATCCTATCCCCTCACACCTCGTCCAGTCTCTCTCCCCAGCTGTCACTAGTCACCTGACTAAAATATTTAACCTCTCTCTTTCCTCTGGTATCTTTCCCTCCTCTTTTAAACATGCCATTATAAACCCATTACTGAAAAAACCAACTCTTGACCCATCCAGCGCTGCCAACTACCGACCAGTCTCTAATCTGCCCTTCATCTCCAAACTCCTTGAACGCTTGGTCTACTCTCGCATTATCCGCTATCTCTCTGCTAACTCCATTCTTGACCCCTTACAATCTGGTTTCCGCACTCTACACTCCACAGAGACTGCCCTGACTAAAGTCTCAAATGATCTCTTGGCGGCTAAATCGGAGGGTAAATACTCTCTCCTCATTCTTCTGGATCTCTCTGCCGCCTTTGACACTGTAGACCACAAACTCCTACTTAACATGCTCCACTCTATTGGCCTTAAAGACGCGTCTCTCTCTTGGTTTCCTTCCTATCTCCCAGTCCGCTCGTTCAGTGTGTCATTTGCTGGTTCTACTTCTTCTCCTCTTCCCCGTGCTATCAGGGTTCCTCAGGGATCAGTCCTAGGTCCGCTTCTCTTTTCTCTCTACACAGCCCCTACTGGACAAACCATCGGCAGATTTGGCTTCCAGTACCATCTCTACGCTGATGACACCCAATTATATGCCTCTTCCCATGACATCACCCCTGCTCTAATGCAAAACACCAGTGATTGTCTGTCCGCTGTCTCTAACATCATGTCCTCTCTCTATCTGAAACTGAATCTTTCTAAAACTGAGCTCCTTGTGTTCCCACCATCTACTAACCTCTGTAAACCTGATGTCTCCATCTCAGTGTGTGGCACTATCATAACTCCTAAGCAGCATGCCCACTGTCTCTGGGTAATTTTTGACTAAGATCTTTCCTTTACTCCTCACATTCAATCACTTTCACGCTCCTGTAATTTTCACCTCAAAAACATCTCCAGAATCCGCCCTTTTCTTACGGAGGAAACCGCCAAAACTCTCATTGTTGCTCTGATTCACTCGCGTCTTGACTATTGTAACTCATTACTAGTCGGTCTTCCCCTCACCAAACTCTCCCCTCTCCAATCTATCTTCAATGCTGCAGCCGGCTCATATTTATGACCAACCCCTACACCAATGCCTCTACCCTGTGCCAATCACTACACTGGTTGCCCATCCCCTTCCGAATAAAATTCTAACTTATTACTCTCACCCACAAAGCTCTCCACAGTGCTGCACCTCCTTACATCTCCTCCCTCATCTCTGTCCACCACCCTACTCGGGCTCTACATTCTGCTAACAACCTTAGATTCAAATCCTCCATAATCTGAACCTCCCACTCCCGTCTCCAAGATTTCTCTCGTGCTGCACCCGTCCTCTGGAATGCGCTACCCCAGACAATCAGATTAATTCCCAATATCCACAGTTTTAAACGTGCCCGGAAAACACATCTATTTAGACAGGCCTATAACATTCCCTAATCTGACTCCTTTCCATGGCCCCCTTATAGATTAGTCATCAGAATAAGATTCCCTCACACTCCTCCTCTTCATGTCCGTCATACACGGATACTGGCTGGTGACCGGCTCATGCAGCTTTATGTTACCACCGCATGTGTATAAAAATGGCCGTACTATTGTACAGAACAAACACTGTTACACTTTGTAGCTCCCTTATTTCCTCATAGATTGTAAGCTCTTGCGAGCAGGGTCCTCACTCCTCAGGTTTGAATTGTAAAATAACTTTGTCACTATGTAATGTCTGATATTGTTTTTCATGTTCCCTCTAAATTGTAAAGTGCTGCGTAATATGTTGGCGCTATATAAATAAAGATTATTATTATTATTATTATTATAGATGACACTAGGGGGGCAGTTCTTTCTTCTGAAGGAGAGTTATTTTGCATCAGATACTTAAAAATGTTTTTAAAAAAGAAGTTTCATAAAAGTGGCTTTGACCCCTTCTCAACATCCACCATACATATGTATACACGTCGGGGAAGGGGGTTTGGAGCAAGTTCACGGGCTGATCTCGCTCCATAAGATGAGAGTGTCGGCTGGGGGTGAGTCCACATATGTCCCTGTGTCTAGGGGATTCATAAAGCGTGTTCTCTTTAAAGCATTGGGCCCCATAGCACAAGATCTGGCCGAAATAAAAGCAGACCTGCGACATATTGGAGACAGGGTGGACACACTATAATCCGCACAAGCGGAGGTGGCCCGGTTTGGAGCAGCAGTACAGGAGACTTTATATGTCCAACATGATCACATAAATATGGCTTTATTGCATGCGGAAGATCAGGAGAATCGCAGTCGCCGCAAAAATATCAGGATACGTGGCCTCCCAGAATCCATCTCACATGAGGCGCTGCCAACAGTAGCACGGGAGATTTTTGCATCCATTTTGGGAGGAGAGAGAGCAGAGCCTATTCAAATTGAGCGTATTCACAGGGCACTGAGGGCCAAGCCACGCGCTCAGGATCCACCTTGAGATGTAATATGTGACCTGCTTAGCTATGTGGACACTGCTGCACTATTAAAACAAGCAAGGTCTTCAGACGGAGTCAGTTATGGGGGAAACCCTGTCCTTTTTCAAGATTTGGCTGCCTCAACACTCACCAAACGCCTCATATTAAAACCGCTGCTGGATAAGCTACGATCTAACAACATCCCGTTTCGTTGGTTATACCCTTTTGGAGTGGCGATACACAAACAAGATAAGCATATCGTGATACGGAAACCTGAAGATCTACATGCGGCCTGGGACTTGCTTGGATTCCAGCCTATGGATATTCCCTCGTGGCTCCCGTTGGCATATCCGCCGAAGATACCGTCCCTGTCGGAAGCAGACCCCTGGACAAGGGTATCTGGATTTCGATCATCGCCAGGGAAGAAAAATATCCATACTGCCCAAGGACGAGACCCTATCTGATGTTGCTGGGATGTAATTATGTTTATGTATTTGCATAATTCTTTGCACTAACGTATGCCTCCAGGTTAAGGGTTCCTGATATATATATTTCAGATTTAAATGGTGACAACGCCATTTTGGCACAGTTAACAACTAATCACAACTAGTGGACAGGTCCCCACTTTAATGTACATTAAGCCTTAAAATAAGCACTTGAAGTGTCTTGTTGGTTTTATACCAGATTTTAGAAAAAGCTGCTTAGGTAGGGCTTGGGTTGGGTGTCTTGAGGTCAATCTCATTAGTTCTAATATGACCCCCCCAAGTCTGTACTTATAGGGAGACCCCTCCTTATAACAGGGTGAAGCTACAGGTTGTTGTAGCTGACAGTGTTTCACTCTTACCTCGTGTTAGAAGTTTACTCCGATACGGAGTATGGTTAAAGAATGTTATATTATTTTTCTGTTCTTTTTGCTATGTCACGTGGTATGCACAGAGAAGGGAATGGTCAAATGTCAAATATGGCAGAAATTAAGATTGTGTCTCACAACGTGAGGGGTCTGAATGTCCCACAGAAGCGCAGTCAAGTTATTAGAATGTGGAAAAAACAGGCGGCACAAGTAGTCCTAATACAGGAGACGCACTTTAAAAGGTCAAAAATTCCTAACGTTCCCTCAAGAGATTTTAATTTATGGTTCCATTGCCCATATGAGTCGGCTGCTCGGGGAGTTAGCATAGCTATACATAATAGTATTCCGTTTTCATTCCTAATGAAAAAGGAAGATTTAGAGGGCAGGTATTTGTTTATAAAAGGGAAAATTGGTAACACTGTATATACCTTTGCTAACTTGTATGCCCCCATTGCTGGGCAGTCTTCATGGCTCATTCGTATCTTGAATGCACTGAGAGAATTTTCTGAGGGGATCTTGGTAGTAGGAGGAGATTTGAATATACCGCTCAACCCGATATTAGACACCACAGGGTCACAACACACCTCATACAAAAAGCTGGCACAACTGAACAAGGTTCTGCATTCCCTACACTTAACGGATATCTGGAGATTATTACACCCTCTAGATAAGGATTACTCATATTTTTCACCTATCCACAACACATATCACAGACTGGACTACATTTTCCTGTCACAGAAATACACATCATTGGTCCAATCGGCGGACATAGGGCACATTTTATTATCAGATCATGCGCCAATTTCAGTGACTCTCAGTTTGACGGGCATCCCTAAGGGGAATTGGTGTTGGAAATTAAATGACACTCTCATTGCAGATGCGAGTAATACTCAGATAGTAGAAAACCATCTATCTCAATACTTTAAACACAACGCATCAGATTCGGTCTCGGATCCAATTATATGGGAAGCACACAAGTCAGTGATGAGAGGGGAATTAATTTCACTGGGAACACATGTCAAGAAAAAGACAAATGCAGTATTAAATGACCTTTTCTCCCAGATTGCTCTTTTGGAAAGAGTTCACAAGAAAACAGTAGCTATTTCCTCTCTGGAAGAATTAACTAGTCTCAGAGAAAAGGTAAAAGACGTACTTAATGTTAAATCTGCACATCTTCTTCAAATATCAAAATATAAGCAATATGCCCATGGGGACAGGGGGAATAAGATGATGACGGCATTAATCCGTAAATAACAAGCAAGAACTTTTATACCAGAGATTAAACAGGGGACAGGGGGAGTGGCTACAGACACTGCTCAAATAGCAGAGGCTTTTCAGGCCTTTTATCACAATCTATATAATTTACGGAACACGTCTGGGACACCAACAACAGACCCTGACAGGGCTTCCCTGATTACTAGTTTTCTAGACACTATTGACCTTCCCACAATAGAGGGGGAAGACCTAGATATTCTGACAGATCCATTTACGGAAATGGAATTGGAAAAGATTTTGATGTCCATCCCTTCGGGGAAAAGTCTGGGTCCAGACGGGTTCACAGTGGGATACTATAAAAAGTTTAAGACTACATTATTACCCCACTTCACCAAACTATGTAATTCCTTACTCGGGGGTGAACACTTTCCAAAACAAGCTCTGGAGGCTCACATCACAATCCTACCTAAAGAGGGGAAAGATCCCACATGTTGTGGCAGCTATAGACCCATTTCCCTCTTGAATGCGGACATAAAGTGGTGGGCCAAGGCTTTAGCAGCCAGACTGGGTGCATTACTACCTAAAATTATAGGACAAGAACAAACTGGTTTTGTTCGAGAAAGACAAGGTAAAGACAACACATGTAGAGTATTAAGACTGATTGAATACGCCAAGCTACACAAAGTTCCCCTTGTTCTCATGGGTACAGACGCCGAAAAGGCCTTTGATAGGGTCGATTGGGAATATTTAGAAGCGACTCTACAAAAATTTGGGATCCCTCAACTGTTTATTCAAGCGATATTTTCCCTATATAAAGACCCTAGTGCTAGAATTAGGGTAAATGGGACTCTTTCCAAGCCTTTTAATATTAATAATGGCACACGTCAGGGCTGTCCACTATCGCCGTCCTTGTTCATTATGGTCATGGAAACTCTGATTCAAAAAATAAGGCAGGACCCACAAGTGCAAGGCCTTAACCCCTTCCCGCTCCTTGACGTACTATTACGTCATGGCAGCTGTATCGTTCGCGCTCCATGCCGTAATAGTACGTCTCGGGAGTAACGGCCGTTTCGGCCGTCCTCCCGACACATACAGGAGCTGTGACGCTGCTGTCTTGTTCAGCAGCTGTCACAGCTCCTACAGCGGGGACCGATCGCTGTGTCCCCGCTGATTAACCCCTTAAAAGCCGCGTTCTATAGAGATCGCGGCTTTTTAGGGGTTAAGCTGCCATCGCCGGCCTGCTACGCGATAGCGGCCGGCGATGGTGACTATGGCAACCGGACACCAAACAATGGCGTCCGGCTATGCCATAGACGGAAGCCTAGTGGGTCCTGACAACGTCAGGACCCACTATGCTTGCTGTCAGTGAGTAGCTGACAGTTCTAATACACTGCACTACGCATGTAGTGCAGTGTATTAGAATAGCGATCAGGGCCTCCTGCCCTCATGTCCCCTAGTGGGACAAAGTAATAAAGTAAAAAAAAAGTTAAAAAAAGATGTGTAAAAATAAGAAAATAAAAGTTTTAAAAGTAATAAAAGTAAAAGTCCCACTTTTTCCCTTATCAGGCCTTTATTATTAATAAAAATATATAAACAAACAAATAAACTATACATAATTGGTATCGCCGCGTCCGTAACGGCCTGAACTACAAAATTATTTTGTTATTTATCCCGCACGGTGAACGCCGTAAAAAAAAATATTAATAAACCGTACCACAATCACAATTGTTTGGTCACTTCACCTCCCAAAAAATGGAATAAAAAGAGATCAAAAAGTCGCATGTACCTAAAAATGGTACTGATGGAAAATACAGTTCGTTACGCAAAAAATAAGTCCTCGCACGGCTTTATTGATTGAAAAATAAAAACGTTATGGCTCTTAGAATAAGGTAACACAAAAAGTGAATGATTGTTTACAAAACGTACTTTATTGTGCAAACGCCATAAGACATAAAAAAAAACTATAAACATCTGGTATCGCCGTGATCGTATCGCCCCGCAGAATAAAGTTAATATATCATTTATAGCGCACGGTGAACGCTGTAAAAAAAAAAGTATACAAAAACAATAGTACAATTGCTGTTTATTAGTCACCACGCCACCTAAAAATGGAATAAAAACTGATCAAAAAGCCGCATGCACCCCATGAAAACTACAATGGATTCCTCAAGGGGTCTAGTTTCCAAATTGGGGTCACTTTTGGGGGGTTTCCAATGTTTTGGCACCACAAGACCTCTTCAAACCGGACATGGTGCCTAATAAAAAAGAGGGCTCAAAATCCGCTAGGTGCTCCTTTGCTTCGGAGGCCGGTGCTTCAGTCCATTACCGCCCGAGGGCCACATGTGGGATATTTCTCTAAACTGCAGAATCTGGGCAATAAGTATTGAGTTGCGTTTCTCTGATAAATCCTTTTGTGTTATAAAAAAAATGGTATAAAAAGAGTAAATGTCACCTCTACTTTGCTCTAAATTTCTGTGAAACACCTAAAGGGTTCATAAACTTTCTAAATGCTGTTGTGAATACTTTGAGGGGTCTAGTTTCTAAAATGGGGTGTTTGATAGGGGTTTCTAATATATGGGCCCCTCAAAGCAACTTCAGAAATGAACTGGAACCTAAAAAAATAAATAAATGAGGCAATACTTCGCTTCTTACATTATACTGATAATGAGCCGTGCCCACTCCGAGATGACCCCAGTTTTGACCGTTTGTATAAACGGAGACCCCTATTAGACCGTTCCAGTGCCCGGTTTTCCCAAGCATACACCCCCGAGAAGTGTTTTTCTATTGATGAGTCCCTGGTACATTTTAAAGGGAGGGTTCAATTCCGCCAGTACCTGCCAGGTAAGAGGGCAAGGTATGGCGTGAAGATGTATAAGCTGCGAGAGTGCATCAGGGTATACCTACAGGTTTAGGATATATGAAGGAAAGGCCACCCCCAAACCAGACTGCATCCTGGACTACAATAGGTACATGGGAGGGATGGACTTGTCAAATCAAGTCCTGAAGCCCTACAGCGCCATGCGGTGAGGTATAAGAAGCTGGCCGGGCACATCATACAGATGGCTTTGTACAATGCGTATGTGCTACGTCGATGTGCAGGCCAGAGGGGAACTTTCCTGGAATTTCAAGATCTAATCTTTAGGGACCAGGAAGGGGGGGCGCATCGTACCAGGGCAACACTTTCCAGGAGAAGGTCCCCAAACCGGTGGAAAGGGAAAGAGTCAAAAGAGGTGCAGAGTCTGCTATAAGAGGGGGATAAGGAAGAACACAATATACCAATGTGACACGTGTCCCGAAAAACCAGGGCTCTGTATAAAAGATTGTTTTAAAATGTATCATACATCCCTTGATTTTCAATTTACCCTGATGCACTCCGCACAGCTTACCCCCCTCATCTTTCCCTTCTGAGCCCTGCCGTATGCCCAGGCAGCTGATAACAGCCACATGTAGGGTATTGTCGTACCCAGGAGAACCAACATTACAATTTAAGGGGTGTATATCTCCGGTGGCGCATGCTGGGCACACTATATTGGACACTGAAATGGCATATACATATATAAAATTGCAAATCTCACACTGCACCATCTGCTGCGCATTATCTTTTACACAGTACCTGTGGGGTCAAAATGCTCACTACACCTCTAGATGAATGTCTTAAGGGGTGTAGTTTTTAAAATGGGGTCACTTCTCGGGGGTTTCAACTGTACTGGTACCTCAGGGGCTTCTGCACACATGACTTAGCACCAGAAAAGCTCCAGTAGGCCAAATGGTGGTCCTTTCCTTCTGAGCCCTCCCATGGGCCCAAAGGGCAGTTTATCACCACAAATGGGGTATTGCCGCACTAAGGACAAATTGGGCAACAAAATGGGGTATGTTGTTCCTTGTGAAAATAAGAAATTTTGATCAAAAATGACATCTTATTGGAAAAAATATCATTTTTTTCATTTCACAGCCCAATTCAAATAGGTGCTGTGAAAAAACTGTGCGGTCAAAATGATAACAAAAACCATAAATGAATTCCTTGAGGGGTGTAATTTCCAAAATGGGGTCACTTCTGGTGGGTTTCCATTGTTTTGATACCTCAACGCCTCTTCAAACCTGGCATGCTGCCTAAAATATATTCTAATAAAAAAGAGGCCTCAAAATGCACTAGGTGCTTCTTTGCTTCTAGGGCTTGTGTTTTAGTCCACGAGCGAAGTAGGGCCACATGTGGGACATTTCTAAAAACTGCAGAATCTGGACAATACATATTTACACAAACAGAAAAAATGGGACATAAAGATCATCAAAACCACAAAAAAGGCCATACTCACTAGGTAGGTGGGTGGGTGAAAACCCGTTCCCATCAGGACGCAGACGGGTCAAAGAATGCTGCAGAAGGAGTGTGCATTAAGTAGTGATAGCCCCTCCCACTAGTCTTGAGGGGAGTGGCGGACTAAGTGCTCAAAGGTGTGCGATAAATGAGTGTCAGTGTAGTGCTAGGGTGTGAATGGATGGTAAAAAATAAATATGTATGTATGAAAGTGTGTAATAATGTAAAAAAAATAAATAAATAAATAAATGTGATAAATAGGGGTCAGTGCTGTGAATAGTACATGGGGTGTCAGTACTATGTGTAATACGTGGAGGGATAATGTGCTGGTCGTCAGGCATGGCGTATCTTGCCGAATAACAGCCTATTTGTAACGCCGCTAGTGTTAGCTAAAGCGGGCTGCTCTGCATTCCAAACCAAACGCCAGCACATCATGCCCTCCCAGCATATAAGACCCGGCTGCGTCCTGAAAAAAAGTGTAGTATACGTAGTAAGAAATATCCATGAAACATGGGGTATTAGTTGTTATTTTGGCCAAAATACGCAAAGCTCGCAACCCAACGTCAAGGGTCCCCAGTGCCTTGCGAGTCCCTAACCAGAACTTTTCGTTCCTAATTTAAAAACACAAACAGAAAAAATGGGACATAAAGATCATCAAAACCACAAAAAAGGCCATACTCACTAGGTAGGTGGGTGGGTGAAAACCCGTTCCCATCAGGACGCAGACGGGTCAAAGAATGCTGCAGAAGGAGTGTGCATTAAGTAGTGATAGCCCCTCCCACTAGTCTTGAGGGGAGTGGCGGACTAAGTGCTCAAAGGTGTGCGATAAATGAGTGTCAGTGTAGTGCTAGGGTGTGAATGGATGGTAAAAAATAAATATGTATGTATGAAAGTGTGTAATAATGTAAAAAAAATAAATAAATAAATAAATGTGATAAATAGGGGTCAGTGCTGTGAATAGTACATGGGGTGTCAGTACTATGTGTAATACGTGGAGGGATAATGTGCTGGTCGTCAGGCATGGCGTATCTTGCCGAATAACAGCCTATTTGTAACGCCGCTAGTGTTAGCTAAAGCGGGCTGCTCTGCATTCCAAACCAAACGCCAGCACATCATGCCCTCCCAGCATATAAGACCCGGCTGCGTCCTGAAAAAAAGTGTAGTATACGTAGTAAGAAATATCCATGAAACATGGGGTATTAGTTGTTATTTTGGCCAAAATACGCAAAGCTCGCAACCCAACGTCATATTTAGTAGTGTTTCTCTGGTAAAACCTTCTCTGTTACTAAAAAAAAATTGAATAAAATTGAAATTCAGCAGAAAAAATGAAATTTGCAAATTTAATTTCCACTTTGCTTTAATTCCTGTGAAATGCCTGAAGGGTTAAAAAAACTTTCTATATGCTGTTTTGAATACTTTGAGGGGTCTAGTTTTTAAAATGGGGTGTTTTATGGGGGTTTCTAACACATAGTCCCCTCAAATCCACTTCAGAACTGAACTGGCACCTTCAAAAAAAGGCTTTTGAAATTTTCTTAAGAATATGAGAAATTGCTGTTTATGTTCTAAGCCTTGTAACGTCCAAGAAAAATAAAAGAATGTTCAAAAAACGATGCCAATCAAAAGTAGACATATGGGAAATGTGAACTAGTAACTATTTTGGGTGGTATAACCGTCTGTTTTTCAAGCAGATGCATTTAAATTCTGAAAAATGCTATTTTTTGTAAATTTTCTCTAAATTTTGCAATTTTTCACAAATAAAGACTGAATATATCGACCAAATTTTACCACGAACATGAAGCCCAAAGTGTCACGAGAAAACAATCTCAGAATCGCTTGGATAGGTTTAAGCATTCCGACGTTATTACCACATAAAGTGAAATATGTCAGATTTGAAAAATGGGCTCTGAGCCTTAAGGCCCAAACTAGGCTGCGTCCTTAAGGGGTTAAAGTCGGAACATACACCCATACCACAGCAGCATTCGCTGACGATTTGTTAATAATGACTTCCAACCCTGAGACTTCGATTCCCCACCTTACGAACCTGTTCACAGATTTTGGGGAGGTTTCCAATTTTAAAGTAAATTTTGGGAAGTCTGAAATATTAAATATTTCTAACCCGAATCCGGTCATCGATTTAATTAAAACTAACTCCCTATTTAAATGGCCTGACAGCACTCTGACATACCTGGGCATTCAGATCACGAAAGATCCAACACAACTATATCAGTGTAACTACATACCAATGCTCGACACTATACAAAAGCAATTAAAATAACTCAAAGTCCCTTTTCTGTCATGGATGGGACGCAAGAATCTATTAAAAACATATATTGTACCTAAGCTTTTATATTTGATACAAGCACTACCGATATGGTTACCTAGAAAGTTTTTTGTAGGGTTCGGAAGATGTTCTCCTCTTTTCTATGGAATAATGCTCGGCCACGCCTTAAATACAAGTTACTAATACAGACACCGCGATTTGGGGGCTTGGGGGTACCAGACGTATTCACTTACTACAGAGCTAATCATTTAAATAGATGGCACTCTCTGATGAATACAACACAGTCCACTGTATGTGGAACTAGAACGAGAATTACTTGAGTTACCAGACAGACTTTCGCTCTGGGGCCTGAGGCACTTCTCACCGAACTCTATTTGCACTAGCACCCTAGTGAAGGGTACTATAAGGGTGTGGCAGGAGGTTAATGGGAGGGATCCTCTTTTATCGGAAAACACTCTGCTACTACCTATGAGCCTTCTTCCTTACCTAGTTGATAAGAAGAGAATCCCAGTAAGCTCATTTTGGAAACACATGGATAATATTACAATATCTCAATTTTTTGAATCGGAGTCTCGGGATTGGTCAGCTCTTTTGCTTAGACTTACAGGTCTACTTCTTTCTGATTTTATTAAGAGGCAAGATTTTCAGACAGTATGTGATAAGTACACAGCTCGTTTTGTCAATTCTTTACATCTGTCCCCACTTGAAAAAGCATTACAGCAACCTACAACCCAAAAAGGTGCTTTAGCTAGATCATATGATAGGCTATTGTTGGGAGAAAAAGAAGATAAGCTGGAATTAATCGCTAAGTGGGAACAGGACCTCCGTACTACCTTTACGGTAGAGGAACAACGAATTATCTTGAAGCGCTCCCAGGGGTTTTCACAGTGCATTAGAATTAGAGAAAACTCTTACAAATTTATCTCCCGGTGGTACAAAACCCCAGTATGGCTGCACATGATTAATCCAGATATACCAGAGACATGTTGGAGTTGCTCACTGAATAAGGGTTCTTTACTGCATATATGGTGGGACTGTACCTTGATACAGGGATTTTGGAGAGCGGTTATCTCTGAAATTAATTCGATTTATTTAACAACAATTCCTGTATCCCCACAAGCGGTACTTCTATGGTTATCGTCTGATTCCTTTACGCCCAAGAAACAAGATCTGGCGACTAACTTACTTACTGCTGCTAAGTTGCTGATTCCGATACTGTGGAAATCCACCAGGCCACCCACTATAGAAGATTGGATTAGGAAGGTACAAGAGATACGTAGGTTTGAGGAACTTTTACATTGGGAAAGACAAACGAGGCTGGGTTTTCTACATATCTGGTCACCATGGATGACCTATCTGGATAAAACCAGATCCTTTTAGAGAGGATACTAAAGAGAGTCATTTCAGGCGAGACATTGTATACTCCAAGGGTATGTGGATTGTGATTGTTACATGTTTCACGAGATTCTTGAGAGGCTACATGGCATACCACATGAATGGTTAAAGTTATGGTTAATTTATCTGGTTATGTTTATGTATTAAAAAATAGATTTCATAGTACATTCCTCATGGATAAATCAGATTGACATAAACAGTTGTATGAATGTACTTTATGCCTTATTGTAAAACCGAGATTGTGAAATGCATAATATTTGAAATATTACATGATTCTGTGACATGCTCAATAAAAACAGTTTGAAAACAAATAAAACCTACTATTAGTCTCGCAATAAAAGAAAAAAAAAAAAAAAAGCTCATATAGCTAATTCGACATAAAAGTATAAAACTTATGGCTGATGAATGTGGGAAGGCAAAAAAAAAAATCCAGGGTCCAGTGCCTAGGGCGGCGCCAAATGAGAACCATAGACATATATCATTTTTTTTATTTTTAAAACCCCTTCCCTTGCTCCCCACCAGACTGACAAGTAAAAATGGGGGGGGGGGGTGGTTCACATATGGGCCGGTCGACAGAGAGGAGAATTGTTCTTTCCTCTCCTCTGCAGTGAGAAGTGAGAGCTGATTGGTGGAGGAGCAGGGGCTTCTGTCTGCACCACCAATCAGCAGAGTCTGTCCTGCACAGCCACACAGACTCAGCGCCTCCCGCAGCTCCTCCCTCCTCTGCTGCTGCCACAGTGAAGACTCCTGAACAGACCTCCGGACTCTGGTAAGAGCAGCAGCTTTAGTGTAATCCATGTTAATTTATCTGTGAGGGAGGAGGGAAGAGGGAGCTATAAATTATATCTGCAATAGGATGGGGGCTTCTGTATAGATTGCTTTTGTGGGGGAGGGGAGACGTGGTTATAAGTGTTTTATGTGTGGGGATTCTTTATAGAACGTTATTTTCGGGGGAGGGGACATTGATTTTGTGGGGGAGGGGACATTGCTCTAAATGCTATAGGAGTTTGGGTGGATTCTTTATAAATGTATTATAAATGTATTTTGTGGGGAGGGGGACATCTGTATAGTTTATTTTGTGGTGTAAGAGCTTATTATAAATCATATGTGGGGGAGGGGAACATGGCTGCAAATGTTATGTATTGGGGAGAAAGGATTCTTTAGAGAGTAACTTGATTATAAGGGTAGGAACACACAGGGCGGATATACTGTGTAAAATTACACAGAATATCCGTCCTGGAAACCCACCTTAAAAACCGCACCAAATTTTGGTTCAGTTTTTCGAGCGGCATGTTCGCGGAGGAAAGACTGCAGAAATAAAAATAAAAAAGCTAATACTCCCAGCCATAGTCATGGCGACACGTCCCTCTCTTCTGAACGCAGCCTGGCCTCCTGGGATGACGCTGTAGTCCATGTGACCACTGCAGCCTTTGATTGGCTACACCAGTCACATGGGATGAATAGTCATCCCAGGAGGTCGGGCTGCGCTCAGAACAGAATAACGCGTTGCAGTGACTACGGCAGGGAGAAAGTATAAGCTTTTTTCTCAGTTGAGATTTTTGCGGCGGAATTGCAGCGTTTCTGCCGCAAAAGTTGCAACACATGGTTCTTTGATGCGGGTTTTACCTCCCATTGAATTCAACGGGTAAATCTCACAATACAAGAGCAGCAATTCCAAAGTATAAAAGAACATGCTGCAGATCAAAATAACTGCACAGCAGGTCAATTTATGAACGGTTTCTATATAGGGATGAGATTTGTTCAAATCTCATCCACTTTGCTGCTACGGTATTATGCTGCAAATTTTCCGCAATGAAATTAGTTGCAGAAAATCAGCAGTGTTTTAATTCCTACCCTAAGAATATATTCACTTGTTGCAGCTATATTGCAGTTTTTGCTGCATTTAATGTTGTAAAAATTGCAGCAAAATACGAACGCAACGTGTGAATATATCTTAAATAAAATGTGTGGCTTAGTTATAGTTTGCTTGTGTGGGGAAGTAGCCTTGGCTATAAGGCTAGAATTTTGGCATTAGGATCAACTTCAATGTTTCCCTATTAGACATTTTGAAATGTTCGCAATGTTGCGCACAACTTTTTTGTTCCAATAGTGTTATCTAGTCATTGTATGGTGGTATTATTCAGTCAGTGTATAGTGGTATTATTCAGTCAGTGTATGGTGGTATTATTCAGTCACTGTATGGTGGTATTATTCAGTCACGGTATGGTGGTATTATTCAGTCACTGTATGGTGGTATTATTCAGTCACTGTATGGTGGTATTATTCAGTCACGGTATGGTGGTACTGTTCAGTCACTGTATGGTGGTACTATTCAGTCAAAGTATGGAGATATTATGCAGTCAGTGTATGGTGGTATCAGTCACTGTATGGTGGTATTATTCAGTCACAGTATGGTGGTATTATTCAGTCACTGTATGTGTGTATTATTCTGTCACTGTATGGGGGTATTATTCAGTCAGTGTATGGGGGTATTATTCAGTCAGTGTATAGTGGTATTATTCAGTCAGTGTATAGTGGTATTATTCAGTCAGTGTATGGTGGTATTATTCAGTCACTGTATGGTGGTATTATTCAGTCACGGTATGGTGGTATTATTCAGTCAGTGTATGGTGGTGTTATTCAGTCAGTGTATGGAGGTATTATTCAGTCACTGTATGGTGGTATTATTCAGTCAGTGAATGGTCATATTATTCATTCATTATATTGTGGTGTTTTCAAGTCACAGTATGCTGGTATTATTCAGTCACTGTATGGTGATATTATACAGTCACTGTATGGTGGTATTATTCAGTTACAGTATGGTGATATTATACAGTTACTGTATGGAGGTATTATTCTGTCACTGTATGGTGGTATTATTCAGTCACTGTATGGTGGTATTATTCAGTTACAGTATGGTGATATTATACATTTACTGTATGGAGGTATTATTCAGTTAGTGTATGGTGGTATTATTCAGTTATAGTATGGTGATATTATACAGTCACTGTATGGTGAGATTATAAAGTCACTGTATGGTGATATTATACAGTCACTGTATGGTGGTATTATTCAGTCAGTGTATGGTGGTATCAGTCATTGTATGGTGGTATTATTATGTCACGGTATGGTGGTATTATTCAGTCAGTGTTTGGTGGTATTATTCAGTCACTGTATGATAGTATCATTCAGTCACTGTATGGTAGTATTATTCAGTCACTGTATGGTGGTATTATTCAGTCACGGTATGGTGGTATTATTCAGTCACTGTATGGTGGTATTATTCAGTCACTGTATGGTGATATTATTCAGTCACAGTATGGTGGTATTATTCAGTTACTATATGGTGGTATTATTCAGTTATGGTATGGTGGTATTATTCAGTCATTATATTGTGGTGTTAGCTAGACACAGTATGCTGGTATTATTCAGTCAGTGTATGGTGGTATTATTCAGTTACTGTATGGAGGTATTATTCTGTCATGGTATGGTGGTATTATGCAGTCAGTGTATGGTGGTATCAGTCACTGTATGGTGGTATTATTCAGTCACGGTATGGTGGTATTATTCAGTCAGTGTATGGTGGTATTATTCAGTCACTGTATGATAGTATCATTCAGTCACTGTATGGTAGTATTATTCAGTCACTGTATGGTGGTATTATTCAGTCACGGTATGGTGGTATTATTCAGTCACTGTATGGTGGTATTATTCAGTCACTGTATGGGGATATTATTCAGTCACAGTATGGTGGTATTATTCAGTTACGGTATGGTGGTATTATTCAGTCATTATATTGTGGTGTTATCTAGACACAGTATGCTGGTATTATTCAGTCAGTGTATGGTGGTGTTATTCCGTCAGTGTATGGAGGTATTATTCAGTCACTGTATGGTGGTATTATTCAGTCAGTGAATGGTCATATTATTCATTCATTATATTGTGGTGTTTTCAAGTCACAGTATGCTGGTATTATTCAGTCACTGTATGGGGATATTATTCAGTCACTGTATGGTGATATTATACAGTCACTGTATGGTGGTATTATTCAGTTACAGTATGGTGATATTATACAGTTACTGTATGGAGGTATTATTCTGTCACATTATGGTGGTATTCGTCAGTCACTGTATGGTGGTATTATTCAGTCACTGTATGGTGGTATTATTCAGTTACAGTATGGTGATATTATACAGTTACTGTGTGGAGGTATTATTCAGTTAGTGTATGGTGGTATTATTCAGTTATAGTATGGTGATATTATACGGTCACTGTATGGTGATATTATACAGTCACTGTATGGTGATTTTATACAGTCACTGTATGGTGGTATTATTCAGTCAGTGTATGGTGGTATTATTCAGTCACGGTATGGTGGTATTATTCAGTCACGGTATGGTGGTATTATTCAGTCACGGTATGGTGGTATTATTCAGTCAGTGTATGGTGGTATTATTCAGTCACTGTATGGTGGTATTATTCAGTCATAGTATGGAGGTATTATTCAGTCAGTGTATGGTGGTATCAGTCAGTGTATGGAGGTATTATTCAGTCAGTGTATGTTAGTGTTATTCAGTCAGTGTATGTTGGTGTTATTCAGTCACTGTATGGTAGTATTATACAGTCATTATATTGTGGTGTAATATAGTCACAGTATGCTGGTATTATTTAGTCAGATTCCATATTCTGGTACAGCATAGTGTGCAGTGGCGTAACTACCGCCGTAGCAGCCGTAACGACTTATACGGGGCCCGCGGCATGAGGGGGCCCGTGTCCCCCGCCGGCACGGGCCCCCACCATGGCCGCAGGCTCCGCTAGCAGCCGCTATGGCTGCTACAGCGGGACGCCACTGAACACTATGGCAGAGCAGGGAGGTATCTCCCCACTCTGCCATTAAACAAAAGACATGTATCCCCTATCCACAGGACAGGGGATACATGTGTGATCGCTGGCAGCGATAGGGAGAACGGGGGACTGAAAGTTCCCTGACATTCTCCATCACAAACCTCGGACTTCCGGGGTCTGTGTCAGCAGCTCCGTAGAAATGAATGGAGCACCGGTCGCGCTTGTGCGCATGCGTGACCGGCGCTCCTTTCATTTTTATTGAGCTGCCGACACAGACGCCGGAAGTCAGAGGTTAGTCATGGAGAACTTGGGGGACTTTCAGTCCCCCGTTCTCCCTATCGCTGCCAGCGATCACACATGTATCCCCTATCCTGTGGGGCGCTGTATGGCGTTCCCTGCAGGGGGGGGCGCTGTATGGCTTTCCCTGCAAGGGGGGGGGCGCTGTATGGCGTTCCCTGCAGGGGGGGCGCTGTATGGCGTTCCCTGCAGGGGGGGCGCTGTATGGCGTTCCCTGCAGGGGGGGGCGCTGTATGGCGTTCCCTGCAGGGGGGGCGCTGTATGGCATTCCCTGCAGGGGGGCGCTGTATGGCGTTCCCTACAGGGGGGGGGGTGCTGTATGGCGTTCCCTACAGGGGGGCTGTATGGCGGTCCCTACAGGGGGGGCGCTGTATGGCATTCCCTGCAGGGGGGGCGCTGTATGGCGTTCCCTACAGGGGGGTGCTGTATGGCGTTCCCTACAGGGGGGGCTGTATGGCGGTCCCTACAGGGGGGGCTGTATGGCGTTCTCTACAGGGGGGGCTGTATGGCGTTCTCTACAGGGGGGGCTGTATGGCGTTCTCTACAGTGGGGGCTGTATGGCGTTAGCGCCATACAGTCCCCCTGTAGATAACGCCACACAGTCCCCCCTGTAGATAACGCCACACAGTCCCCCTCTGTAGATAACGCCACACAGTCCCCCCCTGTAGATAACACCACACAGTCCCCCCTGTAGATAACGCCACACAGTCCCCCTCTATAGATAACGCCACACAGTCCCCCTCTGTAGATAACGCCACACAGTCCCCCTCTGTAGATAACGCCACACAGTCCCCCTCTGTAGATAACGCCACACAGTCCCGCTCTGTAGATAACGCCACACAGTCCCCCTCTGTAGATAACGCCACACAGTCCCCCTCTGTAGATAACGCCACACAGTCCCCCTCTGTAGATAACGCCACACAGTCCCCCTCTGTAGATAATGCCATACAGTCCCCCTGTAGATAACGCCATACAGGCTACAGGGGGGGCTGTATGGCGTTATCTACAGGGGGGGCGCTGTATGGCGTTATCTACAGGGGGGACTGTATGGCGTTATGTACAGGGGGGGCTGTAAAAAAGGCACTATCTACAAGGGGGGGGGGGTTGTGTGACACCCAGAGGAGGGGGGGCCCCAGTCAAAAGTTTGCTATGGGGCCCAGTCTTTCCTAGTTACGCCCCTGATAGTGTGCTGTTTCCCAGTAGAACACATGAGTCCAAGACCGGGCTGTTTACTAGGCAACAATGGCAAGTGGAAATTTCACTTTGAGCGGCATTCACATCTATCAATCGTGTCACTGACTATTTTTACATCACAATTGCAGAGCAATGGTAAAACAAAATTTTTATCGTTGATCTTCTCCTTTGTTAACACTGACCAAGTATCATTATAATTGGTCAGAAACTAGCAAATCATGATGTTAATTTGCTAAAGTAAATAGGCCTTTAATGGTGCATATTCAGGCTTCGTGCCTAGTGCAGCGTGAGCTGTAAATACTGCCCTGCGAACAAATACACATATATTTTTTTGACAGTGAAAGGATTAAATTACTGCCTCTCTCCCTCTTAGGGTGAATTTACATCATTTTTTGTCACAGTTTTAGTAAAACCACGGTGGTTTCTAAAAAGACTGGTCTTTAGTTAAGATGACAGGAAAAAAAAGACATATATAAATATATATGGTTATACCCAGGGGCATTGCAAGGGTCTTGAAAGATCAGGGGCACAAGCCCCAAGACATATATTTGCCTACCCCCCCCCCCCCCCAAAAAATAAATTTTTACATACATATCGGAGATAGCATATCCATAGACGAAGGCTCCTTTTGCTACACCGCTGGATAGGATTGGATGCATTTGTTTTGGCAGATAGTATCACACATGACGAGTGAAACTCACTGCATGTCCTATATTGGTGCGTTTTAACGCAACTAGCCGCCCATGAAAACCATGGACAGCACACAGATGGACAAACGTGTGCTGTCCGTGTTTCATGCATTAATTATACTTGCAAAGAACACGGATTCAAAAACCCAAACGCACACGACCAGATTTACGCACGTTTTTTACGCACGTAAATCTGTCACGCTCGTCCGAATGTAGCCTTAGATACAGGGCCCCAGCAGTAAGTATCCTTGTACTAAACCTCAGGGGCAAATTTGCCATTTCTGGGGCCCCAAGCAATGTTATGTCTTAGGGCTCTAATCAAAGACACCTGTAGAGAGTTCCCCACACAATGCCCCCTGTATATAGTGTCACAACCCCCAGGTATGGTTCCACACACAGTCCCTCTGCCATACATTCCCTTGTGTAGACAGTGACATGCCGTCTCCTGTAGGTAGTCCCACATACCCACCTTGTCTCAGCAGACAGTATCATACATGATAGGCTTAGATACATGGCCACATCAGACAGTATCACACATGATAGACTTACTGCTGGGGCCCTGTATCTAAGTATCCCTATACTGACATATGTTCATCCCTCCAAAAAATGTGTGTATGTACGTACACATATATATATATATATATATATATATATATATATATGAGACAGCATATCTATAGCACTACGACCCTATAGCTATGGATAGGATTAGATACATTAGCTCAGCAGACAGTATCATACATGATAGGATTAGATACAGGGCCCAGCTCACTGACATTGCGGCTCCAATGCTGGACCCAGGAAAGGTAAGTATAAGAATTGTTTTACTTTTGTATGTGTTACTAATTTTTTTGGTCTGTATGTGTTTTTTTACAGGTTTGGTTGTTGGACTACGTCGGATTCGAGGACTACCTCGATTACGGCTTTTTTATTCTCAATAAAATGGTTAATGAAGGTTGTGTGAGGGTTTCTTATTTCAATAAAATATTTTTTCTATGTCCTGGTATTTTTTTAAACTTTATTACTACCACCTTAGTAATGCCCACTGGCTCATTGACAACAACCATTACTAAAGCAGAACTTAATGTTAGCCGGTGAAAAGGTTAACGCTAACTCCCAGTATTACCCCGGTACCCACCGCCAGCAGGGGTACCGGGAAGAGAAGGGTGTGTTCCAGTACCCGACCATCTGTAGCGATGGACGAGCACCGGGGCGGCCGCAGGCAGGTATTATTAGGCTGGGAATGCCTAAAAACAGTGGGCCTTCTCACCCAGGTAATGCTTGCCTGCTGCTGCTATGTTGTATCTGGCTGGTAATGAAAAATGTGGGGGGGATGCACATTATTCCATAAAAAAAAAAAGACATGGGGCCCCCCCATTTTTGTTAACCAGCCTGCTACAACATAGCAGCAGCAGCCTGGCATTACCAGGGTGGGAAGGGCCACTGTTTTTGGGCTTTCCCAGCCTAATAATACCATCACTACAGATAGTCGGGTACTGGATCGAACCCAGCTCTTCCCAGTACCCCTGGTGGCAGTGGGTACCGGGGTAATAATGGCAGTTAGTATTAGCCTCTGCCCTGGCTAACACTAAGCCCCGCTGTAGTAATGGACGTGGTCACTCAGCTAGCGGCTATTACTAAGGCATTAGTAATGAAGTTTAAAAGAAAATAGAAAAGACATAGAATAAATATTTTATTGAAATAATCCCCCCCACACACACAACCCTTGTTAACCATTTTATTGAAAATAAAAAAAGCTGTCATCGAAGTAGTCCTCGAATCCGACGTAGTCCAACAACCGAACCTGTAAAAAAACACAAACAAAAAAACAACAACAACATTAGTAACACAAATGGTAGGCTTAGATACAGGGCCCATGTGTGATACGGTCTATTAGACCATATATCTAAGCCTACAACAAGGCTTAGATATAGGGCCCCAGCAGACAGTAATCTTATACAGTATAAGATTACTGTATGCTGGGGCCCTGTATCTAAGCCTCCCTTGTTGTAGGCTTAGATATATGGTCTAATAGACCGTATCACACATGGGCTTCTACAATGTGATAGGCTTAGATACAGGGCCCATCAGACAGTATCATACATGGCCATGTATCTAAACCTACTATGTGGTAGGCTTAGATACAGGGCCCCTGCAGACAGTAATCTTATACAGTAGAAGATTACTTTGCTGGGGCCCTGTATCTAAGCCTACAATGTGGTAGGCTAAGATACAGGGCCCGTCAGACAGTATCATACATGTTCATTTATCTAAGCCCACCATGTGGTAGGCTTAGATACAGGGTCCATGTGTGATACCATCTGTTATACCCTGTATCTAAGCCTTCCACAAGCCATACTTAGATACAGGACCCCAGCAGGCAGTAATGTTACACTTACCCACCTCTTCGGCTCCGGGTGCAGCGGATGTCCTGACACCGTGCAACGTCCTGACGTCATGCGCTGCCAAAGGCACAGTGCTAACGACGCCCTGGATATAGCTGTAGTGCCATATATGAATATACCTGTGGTGCCACTGTAGATCTCGGGCCAAGCATTACTTCCAACTTTACCCACGTCAGATGAAGTTTAAAATTGTGGCGGAACTCAGGAGCCATGGGATCCATCCCCCACCACGCCCACTCTCGCACCTATGACTGTAGTACAGGGCATGGCTGGTGATGTCTACTTGGTTACAACGGTAGGCTACGGTTGCCTAACCCTGCTTTAGAAGGTATGGTTTGGGGTCTGTATTTGTTTTAAAGGGTCTGGGGTCTGTATTTGTTTAGGTAATTTGTGGTCTATTAATTTTCGGGTGTGATAAAGGGGGGGGTCATATGCACTATTTGTGAAACAAATGACATAATAGGTTGGAGGTTTGTTCAAAAAAAATTGGCATAAATTTAAACAAGCCGCTTCATACCACACTTTTCAGAAAGTATGTTTTATGTAGGTCCCATAATGAAGCATCCAATGGTTATGATCCCGTTACACACATGAATTATGATATCACGTAGAAAAAATATCCATCCAGAATGTTACAGTTTTCCCTTGTTAAAGGGGTTTGTTTGTTAAGAAAACCCATTTTCAAATACTCTATAAGGAAATTCTGAATTAAAGGGGGGGGGGGGTCACCTATTCAGGACCCTCATTTATTAGCCATAACAGGGGTTGGCTACAAAGATATTCTCCCACTTTGGAGGGCTGGACATTACACGGACACACCATTGATTTTAATGGGAACTGTGTAATGCTTTATTTCCCCTGTGGTGGCGCTGTAGATTAATTGACCACTTGCTGCAGAGTTTCCCCACAGTCCTAGCAGCAGGATAACCGGTCATCAGTTTATCACCAGGGGACTTTTCTTACAAATAGGGATAATTCAAAATCGACAACCCCTTTAACAGGGTTGCCAGAGGTAGATAATTGCTCTGAAATTAGAAATCTGCTGTATTCCTTTCAGAGAAATGAGTGTCTTATTCTATTATCTTGTCGTAATTATCACACGAGATTTATAGATTGCCTAACAAACTGACAAATGAGCTTGTGTGCCTCGTAGACAATGAGACGAATGTTGTTTGCTGAAGTCTATATGTACGGTTGATGGAAGGCGACTATTTGATCAATAACAGTTACCGACCCTCCGGCTCGCCCTCTGCCACCTGAAACAAAACACTGTGATCCCGGCTTCCTATTTCATTCACTGCAAGTTACCAGTGCAGAATTTATAAATTCAAGTTAAAAGGACAATATTACTTTCATTTTGCTTTGGAAACAGCAGTCTATATTGCTCTGAATGGTCTGCAGGACAACTGCAGGGAATCCAAAATACACCTCCCACTTTACCTGCACGTCATTATCGTAATTCCTTGGAATTTAAAGAAGCAATTTCCAAAATATCATTAAAGTAGATAAAAAGACAAAGTAGTAAGAAAATGTATTATATATAAAACGCCTAAACTACGCCTAAACAGCTCAAACCCTTTACGGCATGGACTCCACAAGACCTCTGATAGTGTCCTGTAGTATCTGGCACCAAGACGTTAGCAACAGATCCTTTAAGTCCTATAAATTGGGAGGTGCGGTCTCCATGGATCGGACTTGTTTTGTCAGCACATCCCACAGATGATCAATCAAATTGAGATCTGGAGAATTTGGTGGCAAGTCAACTCCTTGAACCCCTCAGTTACGGAACAATTTTTGCAGTGTGGCAGGAGCATTATCCTGCTGAAAGAGGGCACTGCTATTAGAGAATACTGTTACCATGAAGGAGTGTACTTGGTCTGCAGCGGTGTTTGGGTAGGGGGTAAAAGTCATAGTAACATCCACACGAATGCCAGGACTCAAGGTTTCCCAGCAAAAATTTGCCCAGCGCATTACACTGCCTACGCCGGCTTGCCTTCTTCCCATTGTGCATCTTTTTGCCATCTTTTATCCTAGGTAAGCAACACACATGCACCTAGCTAGCAATAACTTTTTTAGCAATTTGTGCTACAGTATCTCTTCTGTAAGATAGGAGCAGAGAAGCTAGCCTTCACTTGCCACAGGCATTAATGATAATCAATCTTATTCACTTCGTCAGATATATATGTGTGTGTAATGCTACTTATTATACTATTAAACTTTGTCAGTGATTAATTTTTTTCAACTGCCATGTAAACCTTTCTGTGTCCAGACTGTGAAAGATGCAGCTCTCTCTCCCTCTCAGCAGGAAATCACAGCATGATCTCAAGCACCAAGTCACTGCTAAATTACACTCAACAATGTTAAAACAAAGTTTTGGTTGAGGAAAGTCACTCACACAAATACTTTATAAAATCTTTCATCTTAATGGTTGCTGACAGTCCATTGTATCCTAATTATATTATTTTGTGGTTTACGTCACTGACACGTCCTTAATTGTTTGCTTAAAATTAAACTGTTTAAGAGTTAAATTTACACACAGGCGAAATCTCTCTTTAAATGGCTTCTCCGCTTCGGACAGTGCCTACTTGTTAGAAGGGATATTTGACAATAACTACAACTTGTTATTGACCCGGCTTATACCTGACTACTAGTCTTTGCTACTGCCTGTTTATGGCTGAACTCTGCCTGCCTTGACCTATGCCCATCTAATTCTGCCTACGGTCTATGTCCTGCATCTTGGTGACTACTGCCTCTCCTACATCAGCTGTTGCTATTGAGACTACTCCTGGGGTAGCGATCCGGGAATTTCGTGCAGCGAAGTACAGATCCAGGTATAGAAGTTAAAGGGTGAAAACCGGGGACTTCCTTAGACTCTACTCCCTGGTTTAGCCAAAATCAAAATCCGAAGCAACCCAGTGGGCCCATTTCCCCTCCAACAGATGGGTGATAGCGAGAGACGCTTTTTTTAATCACTGGCATTTTGGTCAAGAAAGGAGAATCCTGGACAGGGAACACCCTCTATTAACTCAGGATTCCCTGATAGGGTGTATAAACATGGGTTTTATAAACTAGACAAGCCCTTTGAGGTTTAATCTATGGATAAAAAGTGATTACCTGAAATTCCCAGGTCACAGATGGCTAAGTTAATCGTCATTATTTCAGCCGGCCTGAGCTTTTTCTTTCTTTTGCAAGCCATAAATAACACATAACCATTCCCAAACGTTGATAGGAGACCTAAAAGAAGAAAATATATATTTAATTAAAAAAAATAATTATTAATAGGGAGATATACAATCTGAAATACAATATACATACAAACAACCAACAAATAATTTTAAAAGGGGAGAACTAAGGTGCCCCACTATTTCATCCAGTATTAGCATGGACATGTAGGAGCACTAGATCCTCAGTCTACGTCACATATAAGGCGCTGTTCACATCTGCACTATTTTGTCCGGCAAATTGACACACTCCGCAACAGAAACCCGATGGAACCCATTAAAGTACATGTCAGGGGTCATTGGTTTCCGTCATGCAGTGGATCCGGCAGTTCTGGTTTTTCATTGTTCTGCTCCTATGACAAAGCAGTAAAGTCCTAACGCAAATGTGAACAGAGCCATTCAGGCTTCTAATTGGCACGATGTTATTTATTCTAAGTTTCTGAGAGGGGAAAACATACTTTGGCTTTATCTTGTTGTGTTTTATATATATAGATTTACTACAGTCCCTGGATAGACCGTGTCAGACAGTGCTCAGAGAGTGTCATAGCTCACCCATTTGGCACATATAGTGTTCAGTTAGTGCTATACATTGCCTATATGCATTGTAAATACTACACAATACTGTGCATACGTATCATGCTGTGCCTATACAAAGCAAACAATTACACTTATAGTGGCATGCTATGTCAACATAGTGCCACATTGTACCAACCCAGTCATAAAGTACACAGAAAGTGCCATACTTTGACCACATAGTGCCAAATGGTGTCCAGCGAGTGTCATGCAACATCTACATATAGCCATATATCGCCCACATAGCACCATATTGTGTCTACATAGACAAATAATGTAAAACAGTGCCAAGAGAGTGTCGTAGTTTACCCCTATAATTAGTGTGAGTGCCCACATACTAATGCCTACAGTCCTACAGTATTCTCCCATAAAGTAGCTTCAACTTTCTAATAATTTCTGTGCTGAACTGTCCAAAAACTTTGCAGCGGACTGAGACAGGAGGAAGAGTGCACATCCCGCTGGGCCCTATAGCAGCTGCTATGACAATGGTTCTGCCCCTGCTCCCTACTTACCAATAAAATCTAAGGATTGTGACTTTTTCCAATTTGCACACCAAAAATTACATTTATACTCCGCCTAGTGGTGCCATGGCACATTTAATTGTATAGTCACAGATGTAGCAGGGTTGAATTTGTTGTTTAACTGATTCTTTTGTGCCTTAGGGCTTATTCAGACGAACGTGATATACGTCCATGCAACGCGCGTGATTTTCAAGCGCCTCGCACGGACCTATACAAGTCTATGGGGCCGTGCAGACAGTCCGTGATTTTTACGCAGCGTGTGTCCGCTGCGTAAAACTCACATCATGTCCTATATTTGTGCGTTGTTCGCGCATCAGAAAAATTGGTAGAGACCCTAGCAGCTGGCAGGGATAATTTTAATGAACGAACAAATAAATGTGCAAGGCACAAGAAAGTCCCAAGTTTCCCAACTGCTATAGAATTAATTAAAATATAACTTTTAATGTTTAAATTAGAAACAAATTGGAAACAAGTTGCAGTGCATAAGGTAAATGGTTGTACAATAGTTTGTGTCAATTAAAATTTTTCCTCAGAGCTGGTTAATCTAACGTTGGAGATCTGATGTATGTTAGGATCTCAGTGTGTCAGGCATGGACGGCAGCTGCAGACTGCTCGGGCAGCCTCTAGTATGACACAGTGATAGAGTTTATTTGTTAGACCAGCAATGATTTTAAAAAAGAAACGCTAGCCCCCCCGACATGTTTCACTGCTTCAGCAGCGTCTTCAGGGGATAATTTCAGGGCTGAGGAAAAATTTTAATTGACACAAACTATTGTACAACCATTTACCTTATGCACTGCAACTTGTTTCCAATTTGTTTCTAATTTAAACATTAAAAGTTATATTTTAATTAATTCTATAGCAGTTGGGAAACTTGGGACTTTCTTGTGCCTTGCACATTTATTTGTTTGTTCGCGCATCACGCACCCATTGAAGTCAATGGGTGCGTGAAAATCACGCGCAGCACACGGAAGCACTTCTGTGGGACGCGCGTGATTCGCGCAACAGCAGTCAAAAGTAGGAATGAAAACAGAAAAGCACCACGTGCTTTTCTGTTTACAAACATCCAAACGGAGTGTCATAATGATGGCGGCTGCGCGAAAATCACGCAGCCACGCATCATATGGTGATGACACGCGGAGCTGCTAAGTGACTTTTGCGCGCGCAAAACGCACACGCTCGTGTGAATCCGGCCTTAGGATAACATTTAATCATGGACTAATTTACAATGTTGTATTTTAAGTCCATGTCTGGGAACAGATCCCGGAAGAGGGAAGAACCAAAAAAATGTTTTGCGGTTTTTGCTTTATTTTTTATTTCTCTAATGGGATCCAATTTCCAAAATATGGCGGGGCCATGTATCCAAAATACAGCTGTGCGTACTAACCTTTACAATAGTTTCTTCATACTGTATTGCATTTATTGTGTTAAGCATAGCAATTACCTATCATTTACCCTTATGAAGCTAAATATGACAGGCATCAGCAGAAAGCAATAATACTATAAGTAACAGGCAATGCCGTATGACTAATGTTTCAATAATGAGAACATAATAGTCTTATAGTCTATTTACAGGTTGTCAACTTCTCAGTATAAGTGTAATGACAGGGATAGGGAAACAGACAAGTGAGCCCTAATCTACCCGCCACTCAGTCCCTGCCTACATGCAACGACCCGCCCTAGGCGACGGGGTACAACTGGGCGACGGTCCCTACACTCAATAAGTGCACGACAGACAACAGACAAGGAAACACAGAACAAAGGGAAACGGGGCAGTTGCCCACGGCAACACCGAGAGCAACAAGAGTAGTAAACGAGCCGAGTCAAACCAGGAGAGTACGAGGTGCCAAACGTAGAGCAGGAGAGTAGTGAACAAGCCGAGTCAAACCAGGTGTGAACGAGGTACCAAACGCAGAGCAGAAGAGTAGTCAGTAAGCCAGGGTCAATACGAAGCAGGGACAAGTAGTTCAAGAAGATGCAGCAGGGCCAGGAAACCAACAGAGAAGAATCACAAGCAAGGAGGAACAGGAAAGGCAGGTATAAATAGACAGAGGGCGGGAGATAGCTCCGTCTGGCCAAGCTGTGATAGGCTCTCCCACTCCTAAGCCTGCCATCCTGAGTGGTGGAAGATGGAGTCAGTCTCACAGACATAGAAGCAGGTGCAGACTGATTACCTATGGGCGTGGATACAGAAGCTGTGCCTGGCAGATCCTGAACAGTACCCCCCCTTTTATGAGGGGCCACCGGACCCTTTCTAGATGGACCTGGTTTATTGGGGAAACTAAGGTGGAACCTCCTGACCAATGCCCCAGCGTGAACATCCCGGGCGGGTACCCAAGTCCTCTCCTCAGGCCCGTATTCTCTCCAATGGACCAGGTACTGGAGGGAGCCTTGGACCATCTTGCTGTCCACAATCTTGGCCACCTCGAATTCCACCCCCTCAGGGGTGAGAATGGGGACAGGAGGTTTCCTCGAGGGAGCCAAGGACGGGGAGCAGCATTTAAGGAGGGAGGCATGAAACACGTCGTGTACTCGAAAAGATGGGGGCAACTCCAGTCGGAAGGAGACAGGATTGAGGACTTCAATGACTTTGTACGGCCCTATAAAACGGGGAGCAAAGTTCTTGGACGGGACTTTAAGGCGCAAGTTCTTTGACGATAGCCACACCAGATCCCCGACCATAAACAAGGGGTTAGCAGGACGTCTTCTATCTGCCTGAGTTTTTTGTATGCTCTGGAACGCCTCTAGGTTCTTCTGAACCTGGGCCCAGACTGTGCACAGTTTCCGATGAACGACCTCTACCTCGGGATTGTTGGAACTACCAGGTGAAACGGAGGAGAACCGTGGATTAAACCCAAAATTACAGAAAAAGGGGGAGACCCCTGACGAGTTACTGACCCGGTTATTAAGGGAAAATTCGGCGAGGGGAATGAATGAGACCCAATCATATTGACAGTCAGAGATAAAACACCTTAAATATTGTTCTAGAGACTGATTAGTCCTCTCGGTTTGGCCATTAGTTTCAGGATGGAAGGCAGAGGAGAAGGACAAATCAATCTCCAAATTTTTACAGAAGGCTCTCCAAAACAAAGAAACAAATTGTACCCCTCTGTCAGAAACAATATTGACAGGGAGCCCATGGAGACGCAGGATGTGTTTGACAAACAAGGTAGCTAACGTCTTAGCATTGGGTAGTTTTTTGAGGGGCACAAAGTGTCACATCTTACTGAAACGGTCTACTACAACCCACACCATCGACTTGCCTTGAGATGGAGGCAAATCGGTGATAAAATCCATGGAGATATGGGTCCAAGGTCTCTGGGGAATGTAGTAAGCCCGCTGGTCGGGACCTGGGAGTCTTGGACCTAACACAAACCTCACAAGCGGCGACGTAGGCCTTAACGTCTTTAGGCAACCCAGGCCACCAATAGTTTCTGGCAATGAGGTGCTTTGTACCCAGGATGCCTGGATGACCAGATAGTGCGGAGTCATGATTTTCCCTAAGTACCCTTAGCCGGAATTGCTGGGGAACAAACAGCTTGTTCTCAGGAAGGTTCCCGAGAGCTGAACCTTGATCAGCAGCAATTTCAGAGACTAAATCAGAATCAATAGAGGAAATGATTATACCTGGAGGCAAAATACAAGCAGGATCTTCCTCCGAAGGAGGGCTGGCCATGAAGCTACGTGACAGTGCATCAGACTTAATATTTTTAGACCCAGCCCTATAGGTAACCAAAAAATTGAATCTGGTAAAAAATAACGCCCATAGAGCTTGTCTCGGGTTTAGCCTCCGGGCCGATTCTAGGAAAACCAGATTCTTGTGGTCGGTAAGGACCGTTACCTGGTGCCTAGCCCCCTCCAGGAAGTGGCGCCACTCTTCAAATGGCCATTTAATGGCTAAGAGTTCGCGGTTGCCAATATCATAGTTACTCTCAGTGGGCGTAAACTTCCTGGAGAAGAAGGCACAGGGACGGAGATGGGTGAGGGACCTGGTACCCTGGGACAAGACAGTCCCCACTTCCACCTCGGACGCGTCAACCTCCACGATAAATGGCTCCATTTGGTTGGGCTGAACCAACACCCGGGCCGAGATAAAGCACTCCTTAAGGACCTCAAAAGCCTGGACAGCCTCAGGAGGCCAGCGGAGGAGATCAGCAACCTTGCGAGTGAGGTCCGTAAGAGGCTTAGCGATGACCGAGAAGTTAGCAATAAATCTCCTGTAATAATTAGCGAACCCCAAGAAACACTGTAACGCCTTCAGGGAGGCAGGTTGGACCCATTCCGCCACAGCCTGGACCTTGGCGGGGTCCATGCGGAATTCATGAGGAGTGAGGATTTGACCCAAAAATGGTATCTCCTGCACCCCAAACACACATTTTTTCGGTCTTCGCAAACAGTTTGTTTTCCTGAAGGACCTGGAGCACCTTCCTGACATTTTCAATGTGGGAGGACCAGTCCTTGGAAAACACAAGTATGTCATCAAGGTACACTACAAGAAATACCCCCAGGTAATCTCTTAAAATCTCATTTATGAAATTCTGGAAAACCGCGGGAGCATTACACAACCCAAAGGGCATGACGAGGTATTCGAAAATGACCTTCGGGCGTGTTAAACGCAGTCTTCCACTCATCCCCCTCTTTGATGCGGATAAGGTTATACGCCCCCCGTAGATCAAACTTAGAGAACCATTGGGCCCCCTGAACCTGATTAAAGAGATCAGGAATCAAAGGAAGGGGATACTGGTTCCTTACAGTGAACTTATTCAAGTTACGGTAGTCAATGCATGGCCTAAGACCACCATCCTTCTTCCCTACGAAGAAGAAGCCAGCACCTACCGGAGAAGTAGAGGGGCGAATGTAACCCTTGGCCAGGCATTCCTGGATATACTCTCTCATGGCTTCACGTTCGGGACAAGAGAGATTAAATATCCTACCCTTAGGGAGCTTAGCTCCTGGTACCAAATCGATAGCGCAATCGTATTCTCTATGAGGAGGTAACACTTCGGAGGCCTCCTTAGAGAAAACATCAGCGAAGTCCTGAACAAACTCAGGTAGCGTGTTCACCTCCTCAGGGGGAGAAATAGAATTAACAGAAAAACATGACGTCAAGCATTCATTACCCCATTTGGTAAGATCCCCAGTATTCCAGTCAAACGTGGGATTATGCAACTGCAACCAGGGAAGGCCTAAAACCAAATCGAAAGATAATCCCTGCATCAACAGTACAGAGCACTGCTCCAAATGCATGGAGCCAACAAGGAGTTCAAAAACAGGGGTATGCTGTGTAAAATAACCATTAGCAAGAGGAGTGGAGTCGATACCCACTACCGGGACAGGTTTAGGCAAATCAATCAAAGGCATAGCTAGAGACATAGCAAATTCCACAGACATGATATTAGCAGACGACCATGAATCCACGAAGGCACTGTCGGTAGCAGACCTACCACCAAAAGAGACCTGAAAGGGAAGCAAGATTTTATTACGTTTCATATTTACGGGAAATACCTGTGCGCCCAAGTGACCTCCCCGATGATCACTTAGGCGCGGACGTTTTCCGGCTGCTTATTCTTACGCCTAGGACAGGTGTTCACTTGATGCTTGTCATCCCCACAATAGAAGCAGAGACCATTCTTCCTACGGAACTCTCTACGTTGTTGGGGGGACACGGAGGCCCCGAGTTGCATAGGTACCTCCGAGTCTTCCGTGGAAGAACGAAGCAACGGAACCTCGGCAGGCATCATGGGGGAGTCAGAGGAGAAAACACAAAAACGTTTACGTTGTCGTTCCCTGAGACGTCGGTCAAGTCGTACCGCTAAAGCCATAACCTGGTCTAGGGAGTCAGAAGAGGGATAGCTAACTAGCAGGTCTTTCAGGGCGTTCGACAGACCCAACCTAAACTGGCACCTTAAGGCAGGGTCATTCCACCGAGAAGCTACGCACCACTTCCTAAAGTCAGAGCAATACTCCTCAACAGGTCTCTTACCCTGACGTAAGGTCACCAGCTGACTCTCGGCAAAGGCAGTCCTCTCAGTCTCGTCATAAATGAGTCCGAGAGCAGAAAAGAAAAGATCAACGGAGGAAAGTTCTGGGGCGTCAGTAGCCAAGGAGAAGGCCCATTCTTGGGGCCCTTCCTGGAGCCGGGACATAATTATACCCACCCGCTGGCTCTCAGAACCTGAGGAGTGGGGCTTTAAACGAAAATAGAGCCTAAAACTCTCCCGAAAGGAGAGAAAAGTCTTCCGGTCCCCTGAGAACCGGTCAGGCAACTTGAGGTGGGGTTCAAGAGGTGAGGTGAGGGGTACTACCATGGTAGCATCAGGCTGGTTAACCCTCTGAGCCAGGGCCTGGACCTGTAGGGAGAGACCCTGCATTTGCTGAACCAGGGTCTCAAGGGGGTTCATAGTGGTGTGAGGGACCAGGGTAGAGTAGGTATATGGGCTTGTGATTATGTAATGACAGGGATAGGGAAACAGACAAGTGAGCCCTAATCTACCCGCCACTCAGTCCCTGCCTACTTGCAACGACCCGCCCTAGGTGACAGGGTACAACTGGGCGACGGTCCATACACTCAATAAGTGCACGACAGACAACAGACAAGGAAACACAGAACAAAGGGAAACGGGGAAGTTGCCCACGGCAACACCGAGAGCAACAAGAGTAGTAAACGAGCCGAGTCAAACCAGGAGAGTACGAGGTGCCAAACGTAGAGCAGGAGAGTAGTGAACAAGCCGAGTCAAACCAGGTGTGAAGGAGGTACCAAACGCAGAGCAGAAGAGTAGTCCGTAAGCCAGGGTCAATACGAAGCAGGGACAAGTAGTTCAAGAAGATGCAGCAGGGCCAGGAAACCAACAGAGAAGAATCACAAGCAAGGAGGAACAGGAAAGGCAGGTATAAATAGACAGAGGGCGGGAGCTAGCTCCGTCTGGCCAGGCTGTGATAGGCACTCCCACTCCTAAGCCTGCCATCCTGAGTAGTGGAAGATGGAGTCAGTCTCACAGACATAGAAGCAGGTGCAGACTGATTACATATGGGCGTGGATACAGAAGCTGTGCCTGGCAGATCCTTAACAATAAGTGTGAATTTTTGTTGGTATGGTTTTAGAAGCCCATAATTATAAAGAGAAAAAAAAATAGATCAGGAGTTTTTAATATAAAATATAACTTTTACTGTATTTCTTTTTAAAATGTAAAGTACAAACATATATAAAATTGGTTGTATTCATGCAATATCATCAATCATATGCCTTGTTTAGCTTATGAATGTAAAATTTCTTTCTGAGATATTTTCATAAAAATAGACAGTGTAGTATTCACCCAATTTGCGGGTTATGCAGGTGTATTAATTGTATTCAAAGAGAGGGGATCACATATATAACCCTAATGTAGTTGGCTATTTTAACTGTAGTATATGAAGGTCACTGCCCTCCCTACCTGTTCAGATGCAGGATATTCGGGATCTGGGGAACCTCTCTCCGTCATAAATTCCTCCCGACGCGTTTCCTCATGGCCGAGCAATTCCTCGGGTGAAATAGGCCAGAACCAGCTTTACCCGAGTTTCTTCGGTGCTGGCAAAGATTACTGGTAGCTGTCGTTTTAGTTAGAGGGGTGGGAACTGCCCGCAGTGGCAAGAGATCAGTTACCCACGTTGTCCATGTTTCAAAAGCCTGCACCTGTTTCCGGGGTCTGACGTCAGACGCCGGCCTATTTCCCCATAGGTATCGATCGGCAATGAGGAAACGCGTTGGGAGGAATTTATGACGCCGACCTGCATAACCTGCAAATTGGGTGCATACTACGCAGTCTATTTTTATGAAAATATCTCAGAAAGAAATATAGGTAGGGAATGAGGCAGCCCAACCAATTTAGGGAAAAATAGTGATCCTGTTTATTCCACACGCAACGTTTCAGCTCAGTATAAGGGGCGGATTCACACGAGCGTGTGCGTTTTGCACGCGCAAAAGGTCCATAACAGCTCCGTGTGTCAGCGGCGTATGGTGCGCGGCTGCATGATTTTCGCGCAGCCGCCATCATTATGACACTCTGTTTGTATGTTTATAAACAGAAAAGCACGTCACACGGAAGTGCTTCGGTGTGCTGCGCGTGAGTTTCACGCACCCATTGACTTTATGGCCGCTGCGTGAAAATCACTGACAGTCTGAACGGCCCCATAGACTAACATAGGTCCGTGCGATGCGCGTGAAAATCCCGCACGTAGCACGGACGTATTACACGTTCGTAAAAATAAGCCCTGAGTTTGAGAAAGGCTCATACGGAGCGGAAACGTTGCGTGTACAATAAACAGGATCACTATTTTTCACTAAATTGGTCGTGCTGCCTCATTCTCTACATTCCTCTTCATAGGAGGGTTTGTGGGATGAGTTTTTTTTTGGGGGGTACATTTTACTTATTGATCAACGTTATTAATTTGTTGTTTGCATTTTAAGTTTACGCCATTCATCGTGCAGAATAAATAACACATTTACTTTATTATAAGGGTTGTTACGATTACGGCGATACCATATATTTGTCTATTTTCTTAACACTTTTGTAACATGAAAAACACTTTTAATGGAAAAATGTATTATTGTTTTGTTTTGTTTTTTACTGTGAACTTTTGTCTTTTTATTTATATATTATTAAACTTCCACTAGGGACTCCTGATCATGTATAATGTGTATGTGACCAAAGCATAATTGTCTGCACTGTAGGGGTAATCCGACACTGCATTGTATGGATATTTGTATACTGTATGATTGTATTATTTGGGCAGTATATGGTAAATCATACGGGGGCGCCAATATTAAACCTATGACCGGCCTTGTCAATCAATCGTTGGTCTGTTACTCTCTTAGTCCTCTCATAACAACACTTCCCACTTAAAGACGCTCCCTTACTGAGTGTGAGGACCAAGGCCTGAGCATTCATGATATTTTTAAGACCATAAAATGAAATAAACAGACATAACATAGATAATAGTGTCCTCAGAGAACCTTTATTACATAGCTTACAGCAGTCATAGTCTGATGTTTGGTGGAGCATTGAGGGTTTTGAGTGAATACATTCTCTTCGTCACTGCTTTACTGACCTCATTTCAAATGCTTTTAGGATATTAAAATCTATGTTTCATTAAAAACTGTATTGTTTATATTATTTAATCGATTAACTCTATATATTTAGTCCCTCAGGTTTTTAGCTTGAAAGACTATGGACTCCTTTGACATGGAAAAAAAGATTTTTACATATGTAAGTAGTAACCATTAGTTTAAAAACTTTCACTATGTTTTAGGCTGCAATCCTCACTCCTTCATTCATTTTAAGACCCCCCCCCCCCCCTAATATTCAGTTTGAAACTAGGAGCAAGTTGCAGACTTTTTTTCATGTGGACGTGTCCCTCCCAGTAATACATGCTGAATGTGAGGTCTGTGGATACAGAATATTGCTGCTTTCACTAGCTCTCATGTATCAACACAGCTTTACTCTTGTACTGCTTTCTACTTTTAATACAGCCACTGTGTGTTATTATCTCCCCCTGCGCTAACAGTGTGTGTGTGTGTGTGTGTGTGTGTGTGTGTGTGTGTGTGTGTACATGTGTGTGTACGTGTGTGTGTGTCCCTCTCTAATATAGTTTAAGCTGTGTACAACCCCCCCCCCATGCTATCTGTAGCCCCCCCCCCCCATGTTATCTAAACAGCTCCTGAATTTCAGACGTTTTGACAAGTGCACGCATTTTTCGCGGCGTCTTTTATGGATATAATTGAAGCTGGTTTTCTTTGTCAATGAAAAACGGCTCCAATTACGTCCAAAGAAGTGACATGCAAAAAAAGCCCGTCTGCACAGAACACCGTAACACCCATTGAATTCAATGGGCAGATGTTTGCAGACGGTTTGGAGACGTTTTTCGGGCATAATTCGAGGCGTAAAACTCCTGAATTACGTCCGTAAATAGGGCGTGTGAACATACCCTTAGAGGGGAAAGGGGGAAAGCAGAGAGAGCTGACACAGCCAGAAAAAGTGTGCTGTCGGATCTATGTCAGAATCAGCAGCACAAACAGCTATGTACGGGAGTTGACTCTTCAGTAACAAAATGGTATTTATTTATTTATTTTTTTTCAATTTAAAAAGTTGCTAAAGTTTGCATTTAAAAGCAAATGAACAATAAAAAAATGTGTCCAAAAGTGTCCATAGCCTATAAAATAAATTGTTGTTCACCCAATGCGTTCTTGTTACAAGGGTCCGCTGATGATAAGCAGATCACATGATGACCGCTGATGGGACTTTGTGAAGGAGCCTTGGTTGCATTCAGGAAACTAGTGAGAACGACAATCATACTGCATCATCTACACCACTGGTCTCCAAACTACGGCTCTCTAGCTGTTTTGAAACTACAACCCCCAGAATGCTAGGAGTTGTCATTTAGTCACAGCTGAAGAGCCATAGGCTGTATACCAGTGATCTACAGCTACTCACAGTCCAGGCTATGCATTATGACTTGCAATTCAATAGATATTAGTCTGTGGTCTGCTAACAAGGTGCCCAACCTAAGGAGGAAATTAGATCAGCCATGGTTAATTATCGAAGCCAATTCTACAGTTTCCAATGTGACCAGCAACCATAGTAATTACTATAATTGTCCAGATGTGACCATCAAGTATGTTCAAAGGGGACTAGGCATAGGAATCACTGACTGAAGACACTTTCTCCCGCCATTTTTTGAAATGATCCAATATGTATGGACAGCTTTACTGTAGGATGATGCAACTTTTTGCAGAGTAACTGGCATAGGTTCACCTTTCAATTTCCAACCACCTGTGATGGTGCCAAACGTATCACTCTTCCCTTTCTTTAAAGTAATGAGAAAAGTACAGAATGTGATAAGCAAGCAGGGAAAGAAAGACAAGTAACGTCTTTGTTCAGTTAGTTGGTCTTCCTTCTATGAATGGAATCACAAGACGGACACTGCACTTCCAGGAGGAGCAAAAGTAAGGAGTTTTTAATTTTTTCGCATATAAGAAGAAATAAAAGTGTTATCGCTTCTTTAGTGATAAGTAAAATTATGTCATTTTGTGCCAAGGGGAAGATAAAAGAGCTTGAATTGTTTTGGTTATTAAGAACTAGAAAGCAACAAAAACAACTGCGGGGCAACAGTTACATCTTTTTAGGTTAATTCTTTGAAGGTTAATTATTTTTAGGTTAGGACAAAAGTAACCGTATTATGCGTGGTCTGTTTTATAGAAAATGGGGGCTCGGGCAGCAAGCATTTGCACCATTTTTAGACCGTTATTCTAATAATTTAAGACCACATAATAATTACATTTAAATAAAAATTTGGACTCAGAATCTGGCAACACAAATAAAAAATTTATATATATATATATATATATATATATAGATATATATATATATATATATATATATATATATATAAAAGTGATTTTGTTGTGCAAATGTAGTAAACCATAAGACTAACTTTAACATGTCATTCATACCGCACGGTGAATATCGTAAAAATAAATAAATAGAACTATTCCAGAATTGCTATTTTTAATTCATCCCGCCTCATAAAAAATTTAAATGAAGTGATCAAAAAGTCATATGTACCCCAAATTGGTACCATTGAAAATCACCCCCCAAAAACAAGTTTCACACAGCCTTGTAGATGGAAAAAGAAACAAGTTATGGCTCTCAGAATGTGGTGACACAAAAACAAATAATTTTTTTATTGTGTGAAAAAAGTAAAACATAAAAAAAGCTATATAAATTTGGTATTGCAATAATAATACCGTCAGAGTAAAGATAGCACGCTATTTTTACAGTGAATGGTGCCAAATTTGAAAAGAAAAAAAATATGGTGGAAATACTGTATTTTTTCCAATCCCCCCCCTCAAATAAGTTATATGTACCCCGAAATAGTGTCATGAAAATTTACAACTCATCCCTCAAACTACAAGCCTTTATATGGTTACGTCAACAGAAAAAGACAAAATTCTGAGTATCAGAATGCAACGCTGAAAAAAAAAAATAATAGTTTCTGCATCCTCAAGACTCAAAATAGGCCACGTCCTTAAGGGGTTAAAGAGGTTATCCCACCGTAGACATTTATGCCATATCTACAGGATATGCCATAAACATCTGATAGGTGGGGTCCTCTGATTTCTGTCTTGCCAGCCAAGATAGATAGAAGTGGTTATATCCAGTTGGAAAATGAATGCATTACATGGATGGACCATTGATTTTAATGGGAAATGTGTAGTACACCTTTTCCCCTGGGGTGGCACTACAGGGAAATTGAACACTTGCTAACAAGTTTCCCTAAAGATTACCGCTGATCGTTGGCGCCACAGCAGTGGGACACCTTGTGATCAGATTATTGTGGAGGTACCCGTCTATCATAAAAGAGATTGTCCAAACTGCTATCAAAAGAATTCTCAGTTGAGCTGAAGCCACTTGGAAGAATGGTAAAACATCTATGTGATTTCTAAATCTAGCAGATCCTCATTTGCCACTATACGATACAACATGACCTGGAAGAATTAAATTATTCATACATATATTACACTTTAGAATATTATACTACATGAATATTAAAGCCCATTGCACTCAGAGTTGCTCATAGACATGTTTTAGCTAAACAGCGCACCGTGTGCCTAGGCATGGAATAGCAAGTAAAGGTTATTAGTGACTATATGATACTTTACCATTACTAATTAGAGAAAAACTATGCAAAGTGATCGCAATGTAATAAACTATTATTTCAAGTATATTGTGTCTATCGCACAAGATTTCAATATTGATTTTTCTGATTCAAAATTGGTTTGAAGAATTTGTACGGTACATAAATACTGGCACGGGGAATTTTGGCATAATGGACTTACCAATGATCAACAAGTATAATCCAGCAATGATATCAGCTTCTTTTGAAAGCTTAGATTCAAAAAGGTCTCCTCCTCTCTCGACTATCGGAAGTAAGCCCTCACTGCCGAAGAAACTTTTATTGGTTGCCATCCTGCTTTACATGTCATTCATACCTGTGGACAGAACCAAAATGTCAATATAGGTTAGCAAAAAGTAGATGAAGACAGATGAAGGGGGGTTTGGCTGCAGGATCAGACTACACAGGGTTTGTAGTCTGTTGCCATGGAGACACATAGGTCTGCATAAGAGCTCTAGACACAAAGCAATAAACATACAGTACAGTAGCTTTATAATATAAATGTAGTTGGATACTGAAAACAACAAAAAGCTTCTAGGGAATGATTCTGAGGTCCCATCCTCTATCTATATATAGTATATGTCCCCTCATTTTAATTTATGCTGTTTTTATCATTGTAAACACAAGTCATATCCTTAGTAAGGACTTATAGTGATTTTGAGTGACCCCAGCACCAAGTGACCCACTAGATTGTCATCTTCTGATGTCTAGTTTTCTGCTGGCCCTCAAATGCCCAATCACCTCAAGAGCACAAAGCTATTAGAACAGGGGGAGGAAACCTCCAGCTCACCAGCCCAACGCCTGATAGTCCTGCTTCGCTCGGATCTCCGCAACGGTCCACGGTAGGCAAATAGAAGAAATGGAAAGAGTTGATCCAGCGCTGTAGGAATGTGGTTAAAAAGGAACATATTTCCAATTTTATTTGTATCAAAACTTAAAATTCAATAACAGGCAGACTTGGTATCAAGGCAGTAGTCGGTAGGTGTAGTGAGCCTACGCGTTTCAAGCACGTCGAGTGCTCTTAGTCATGGAATTCATTCCGAATTTTAAGTTTTGATACGAATAAAATTGGGAATACGTTCCTTTTTAAACACATTCCTACAGCGCTGGATCAACTCTTTCAATTTCTTCTACAAAGCTATTACTCTGGGGAGCATGTCCATCCTTGACAGTACATACATTACATGACTTCTCCTGTACTGATCCCTGTATTATACATTCAGATGTATGCTAGTTTCTACTGGAACCAGTTGGCATGCACACGGTTAACCTCTTAGCTTAGGTTCTCTAATATAATATAAGATAATATAACTATAAGATAGTTTTCTCTACATCAGCTTAATGCACTGATTGGTGTAATAATTACTCCTCAAACTCTTTACAGATTCTAAACAAGCTTTAAAGGAGCTTTTCGCATTGGACAATCATTTTTTGTTAGAAATAACCACTGATGATAAGTTGTCCCAGCGAACAGATGTTAACGGTTAGGGAATTTGGCACCAAGTGTCCAATTCCACTGCAGCGCCACCACAGATAGAAATGAAGCATTACACAGTTCCCAAAACAATAACCAAAAGCAATGAGCTGAAGAAAGGGGTCCTTTAGAGCAAGATACACTCTGTATAGTCATTCTTCGCTCTGAATCCTGAACTAAACCCCCCCATTAATTCAAAACTCTTTTATATATATATATATATATATATATATATATATACACACACATACATATCTATCTGTTGACAGTAATAACACAAATACTATATATATATATATATAATATTATATATATATATATATATATATATATATATATATATATATATATAAACTGTAAATATGTCGGGATTGCTTTAGGATAAACTTCTGGAACCAAACACTGTTTTTTCCTATGGCTGAGACCATCTCATTCTAGGCATCAGTGGGGGTCCCAGATGTCGGAGCCTAACCAACCAATGGCTTCATACTATGTATATGCCCTAATTCGGTATATTGAGAAATCCATTTAAATCGGTCTCTGAGTTTCTTCTGTAAATTGGGGCTATCAGGCAAAACAAAGAAAGTGCATTGGAGATATTGACTATCTGGATTAACACACACCTCGACTGCTGTTCAGTCTTTTTAGAATTACATTAAATTCTTCAGATTTTCTCCTCAGAAGTTGTAAAAACCAAATACAACTGACCTCACCAAGAAACGCCCCAAGGCTGAAAATTATGTTAAAGAAGGACAAGAATTCAATAATACTTCAAGGTCAGTAAGAGGCAGACATACTATTGACTTTCGAATTAATCTCTTCCAGGTTATTCAATGTTCTTTAAAGTCACTTTCATTTGCAAATATGAAGTTACTTTATAGTTAAAATGTATAATTTAATATTTATAACATATTTGTGCATCAATTTACAGGTCAGGCCAGATTGACAATCAGAGAATTCATTTTCAGAATAGTCATCATAACCGGTCATATAAACATAGAGGAATTTTTTTATGGTTGGGAACATTATGGTAAATGCTGTGCTATTCTTCTAGAACTCAATTCATCCATTTCAGTTATATGGTAATGGTGACTGTTCAGTGGCAGACTTTCCATAGTTCCAAGTGGCTGCTGGAAAGGGTGGTCTGGTAACAAACCATGTCGTGGTTGCCATTGAGTGACTATGGAGACCTCAGAACTATAGCAATGATGCTCGGAAATGGGCTGACTCTAGAGGGAAGTCATTGGTAATGTTGGCCACCATGTTGGTGTAGTGAACAGCAGGAACAAGTATTGAAGAGGGGGAAGAGGGCAGAAGACGGACTTTAGTGCAGTCCAGAGGCCCTTTATTTGCAACATTATAAAAAAATGCTAATGATATGATCCACCTTTAATTTATCATTAAAAATGATCAAAACACAGCAAACATATGTCATCACTTTGCGATCGGTGCGACTGCCTAGACCCCCGCTCTAAAGAATTAAGGGGCCATTGCACAGCGGCCATACTGGCTACCCAGCTGTGCAGGGAGCTGTGGCCCTATTCACTTGAATGCAGCTGTGTTGCAGTGGCTGGGAGTAGTGAGGTAGAGGGGAAACAATAAAGGGTATGCAGCACTTAAGCAGCGCTGCGGCCTCTTCAATCTCAGAATCGTTGGGGGACCTGGCAAACCACTAGTCGCAGAAGTGATTCCATAAACTAACAATATACCATCACTTTGTATGACAGAATACCCCTTTAAGGTGGCCAAGACTTGTTCGACCAACAGGTATAGCCTCCTACCTTCACATAAACATGCATGGTCGGGTTCGGCCTTATATGCATGTTTATTTCAATGTGTAGAGGTTAGCAAGTAGAGGATTATCTGCAAATCTAATGTGTATGGGTAGATTTACTTGCCCAGGAGCTAAATTACCTGCTGTATATGACCACAAGCATGATCACCATTCAACCAGACTAGCTGATGGACATGGATTTAGGGTGGAGATGTCAAGAGATACAAGACGGAGACAGAAGTTATCCTATGTTGCAGCGTTACATGAAAAACGGCAGTACTTGAGTAGATGAGCTGAGTGATGTCAATAAAAACTATATAAATCTATCTTATCTATGATTATGTAAAACTGTAACAGAAGTAATGACACCTGACAACCCAACGCTTTAAGAATCCATTAAGGACATAAAGAGCTATGTAATCCAGAGTAGGATTTATGCGATATAATACAACATACTGTAGGGAACACAGAAGCATTTTATGCTAGGTATAGGGGTAAGATATATGGGGTGCAGAGGTAACAGTCACACACTGGCCTTGGTTCCTGACGTGACCAAAAGGTCCCTCTGCTACATCATTTTGAGTTGCCGTACTGATTATAATATTGCATTTTCAAGACCTTTGAATTTTTAAATTACTGAAAACTTTCGTTATAAGACCCACAAATCATAGCACAGGTAATGTAAATGGCACAATTGTTTCATGACCTGAATGGCTGTCTCCTCTGTCCATGGTACTGAAACAAGTCTTACTTGACCTACACAACATTGAGCTCTATGAAACATATACAAATAAAAATGAATAATGAAGACTAGAGGGGTCCGGCTACTGTGCATTATGCGACCCCACACCATAATCCCGGGAGTAGGACCGGTGTGACGTTCCCTTGTGAAGGCCTCTTCATGGCGTTGCACACATGGTCTCCAGACCAGTCTCCGGCTATCATTGCGTCCGAGACAAAAGCTGGACTTATCGCCGAAGAGGATAGACCTCCATTCCAGCCTCCATTGCCGTCCTGCTGTGCACCAAGATAGCCTTTGAGAGCGGTGGCATGTGGTCAATGGAACACCTGTAGCTGGACGTCTGGCTCGTAGCAAACGCCTTCTGATGGTTTGTGTCAACACTGGTTGCCGCCCTAGAATTGGGATGTGATGTCCATTTTCACTTGAAGTACAGAATGGATCACTACGCGTCTCTGATTCAGTGGGTCAGTCCCGGATTCCGGGCGGTGTCCCGCTGTCCCAGGAGGCCAGCGGTTAGTCCCAGTTTCAGTTGGATTCAACTGTATCAGTACGCAGATACAGTTTAATCCAATGCTGAAACAAGGAACCGTTAGCTCCCTGCTCCACCATTCACGGTGTGAAGAGGCCGTGAGCCACTCGGCACAGATAGGCATGATGCAGTGATGTCATCTCGCTTGTCTGCATCGAGTTACTTATACTACAGCGCAGTGGAGCAGAGGGAGCTCCACCACTTGTCGTGGGAAGGTAAGTCTTTATTTTATTAGACACTATGGGGCGTTATACTGTATGGGAGCAGCTAAGGGGATATTATACTGTATTGGGGCAGCTGTGGGGTCATTATACTGTATGGGGGCAGCTATGGGGACATTATACTGTATGATGGCAGCTAAGGAGATATTACACTGTATGGTGGCAGCTAAGAAGGAATTATACTGTATTAGGCCGCTAAGGGGACATTATACTGTACAGGGGCAGCTATGGGGGCATTACACTGTGTGGGGGCAGCTATGGGGGCATTGTACTGTATGGGGTAGCTATACACTGTGTGCACAATTATTAGGCAAGTGAGTATTTTGACCAGATCATCATTTTTTAGCATATTTTCCAACTTCAAGTAGTATAAACTTGACTGCTGATTGGATGAAGCATATCAGGGGATGTGTATTTGTGTAATGAGGGAGGGGTGGCCTAAGGAGATCAATACCCTATATCAAGGTGTGCAGAATTATTAGGCAGCTTGTTTCCTCTGGCAAAATGGGTCAAAAAAGAGATTTAACGGACTCTGAAAAGTAAAAAATCATCTTTCAGAGGGATGCAGCACTCTTGAAATTGCTGAGATATTGGGGCGTGATCACAGAACCATCAAACGTTTTATTGCCAATAGTCAACAGGGTCACAAGAAACGGGTTGAGAAAAAAACAAAAAAAAACGCAAATAACTGTCAAAGATTTGAGAAGAATCAAACGTGAAGCGACCAGGAACCCATTATCCTCCAGTGCGGTCATATTCCAGAACTGCAACCTCCCTGGATTGGCCAGAAGTACAAGGTGTTCAGTGCTCAGAGACCTGGCCGAGGTAAGGAAGCCCGAAACCCGACCCCCACTGAACAAGACACAGAAGTTGAAAACGACAAGACTGGGCCAAGAAATAGCTGAAGACGGATATTTTCCTAAGAAAGCCAAAACTTCTGTTTTACTTTCCTAAATACTCATGTTTGAGTTTTATTAACATTTTGGATTGACGGACAGCACTGTATGTAGTTCAATAATAAAATCAATCCTCAAAAATACAACTAGTTGATCTTTACTAATACCAGCCCATAGCAGTACCCCACCTCCACCTTGCTGGCGTTTAACTCGAAGTAGGGCTCTGTGCCCGTTACTGATCCAGCCATGGGCCCATCCATCTGATCCGTCAAGAGTCACTCATCTCATCAGCCCATAAAACCTTTGATAAATCTGTCTTCAGCTATTTCTTGGCCCAGTCTTCACATTTCAACTGATGTGTCTTGTTCAGTGGTGGTCGGGTTTTGGGCTTCCTTACCTCGGCCATGTTCTGAGCACTGAACACCTTGTACTTCTGGCCACTCCAGGGAGGTGGCAGTTCTGGAATATGACAGCACTGGAGGATAACGGGTTCCTGGTCGCTTCAATCCAATAAGCAGTCAAGTTTATACAATTTGGAGTTGGGAAAATATGCACACAAATTATGATATGGTCAAAATACTCACTTTCCGAATAATTGTGCACACAGTGTAGAGACATTGTACTGTATGGTGCAGCTATGGGGCATCGTACTGTATGGGGCAGCTATGGGGTATTATACTGTATAGGGGCAGCTATGGGCGCATTAAACTCTATGGGGAAGTTTGTGTGGGCATTATACTGTATGGGGGCACCTGTGGGCATTATACAGTATAAGGGGCATTATACTGTATGGGGGCATCTGTGTGGGCATTACACTGTGTGAGGACAGCTATGGGGGCATTATACTGTATGGGGCATCTGTGGGGCATCTGTGGGGCATTATGCTGTATGGGGCAGCTATGGAGTCTTACAGTATTGGGGTATTATACGGTGTGTGGAGGACAGCTATAGGGGCATTATTCTGTGTGGGGGAACTATGTGAGGATTATACTGTGGGGAGGCACTATGGGAGCATGAAACTGTGGGCTGAACCGGGTGTGTGCGGATGCGATTGGGCGGATTAGAGGCATGGCTTAACAGGGAAAAAATTGTCCCTCTGCGATACTTGAAAGTTGGGAGGTATGAACTCCAGGCATTATGGACTTGGGAATCTTGGATGTCCCCCTTTCTGCAGGAGGTTTGATAAGTATGACAACCAATACGTGCACTAGCAGAGACTTAACTTTAAGCATATCTCTCAACATTTAAATCCGCATTCACAGGTCATGATTAAAAGCGCTGCCCCCATTCACCCAAACTCATACAAAACTTTGCTACTTTGATGCAAATTTGTATAAGCCCTAACCCTTTTAGTCCCGTTTAACAGGACTATCCCGGTAAAAACGCAATGGATGTATGAATGAAGATTCTAAAGATGTTTTCCATATTGGGCAGATGGACATTTTGGGCCCGTCCAGGCTCCAGGGTGTGACTGGAACCTCTACCCCCTATTCAGTTATACCAGAAAATGGATAAATAGAAAATTCTGAGAATTTGCACTAGAGAACTGCTCAGGAACATATATTTCCAGGTACTTTTATTTCCCATTAAACAGTGTATGGCTCGGCAACTATAAACACTTAACTTCACAGGCCGCAGAGAACAAAACAGTGTGTAAAAGGAACAGCATGAAAGAAATCATCAACGTTCATCTCTAGTCTCCGGGTGGAAAATGCATTGAAACCCTCAGACCACATACTATGGTACAAAAGCAAGAGGCAATTTAGCTCCAATGTAAAATGGTGGTGTACAATATTAATACGCCTGATCACTATATGGGGGCAGTCATGTTCTGATCCCATGAATAAAATGTTGTAGATGGGAAAACAACAAGGAAGAATTTTTTTCTTTGAGAAATATTTCATCTGCGCTCACGCAGAGTTTTACAGATTGGTACAAAATTTGTAGAAAATAAAAATAATAGTGACTGGTATGATGTGGAGAGCAGAAATAAGTCATATCTACTCGAAATAGCTTCTTCAGAACTATTGACATAAACATTATATAATGACCGTTTTATATCAAAGTAGTCCAAAACCAAAAAGTGCCTGTAACATATTGCAGCTGACAAATTTCTAGTGCAGGTTAACCCCTTCGGGACAAAGCCATTTTTGGGATTTTTGATTTTTGTTTTTCCCTCCCGCATTCCAAGAGCCATAACTTTTTTATTTTTCCATCAATAGAGTTGTGTGAGGGCTTATTTTTTGCAAGAGGAGTTGTAGTTTCTTTTGTTATTATTTATACTTCCATATAATGTACTGGGAATCTGAAAAAAAATTATTTGCGGGCTGAAGTTTGGAAAAAACTGCAATTCCTCAATTGTTTTATGGGTTTCGTTTTTACGACTTTCACCGTGCAGTAAAAATGACAACTTGTCTTTATTCTGTGGCTCAATAAGATTACGGTGATACCAAATTTATATAGTTTTTTTAAATATTTTACTACTTTTATTGATAATAAACTCTTCGTTAAAAAAATGTTTTGTGTCGCCACATTCTGAGAGCCATAACTTTATTTTTTCACCAATTGAGTGGTGTGAGGGCTTATTTTTTGTGGGATGAACTGTAGATTTTATCGGTATGATTTTTTGGTATGGTGAACTTTTCAATCATTTTTTATTACATTATATTGTAATAGTTCAGAATTTTACGGATGCAGCGACACCAATTTTGTTTACTTTTTACATTACTTTAGGGGGGAAATTGTGTTTTGTTTTTTTTTACTTGAAATACTTTTTTTCCACTACTAAAAACTTATTTTTCACTTTTTTTTTTTTTTTTTTTACAATAAAAGTTTTTTATTGATTTTACATGCAAGAAAAATAAAGCAATATACAAATGCCAAATCTTTTTCAGAACATTATAACATGAAATGTATACAGGTACCTGGATACATTGGATAGTAAAAGTCAAGAAATGTGAACTTACAATCAGTCAGCAGTATTTATAAACAACAAAACAATGAAGCATTATGGCAGTAGAACAGTTTCAGTACTTATTGTCACCAAGGGATCAGGAGGAAGGAGGCGAAAAGGAGAAGGAAGATGGTAGGGACATGGGGGAAGGAGAATGAAGGAAGTGGAACCAGAGTCATTTCGACAATCAAGGAAGATGACAGACATCTATCCCGAAGAGACAGGTTTAGCCAGTATGGCAAAGGGTCAACTCATCTATTGTACATTGTATTCAACCCAAAAATGGCTATAAGTTTTGTCTTCACAAAAAGTTGACCAGGGTTTCCAAATTGTTTGGAATTTAACATATTTATGTAACTCTATATGGGATATCTCGGTTTGCCAATAGAGTGATATAAGCGCCTTAGCCACACCGAACAAATGCTTCCAAAGCACTTCAGGTTTGACCACAGTAGAGGATGTCTGTATGTTTAGGAACAATAAGCAGGGGTCTATGGTAATGGAAGGATGGGTCACAATGTTCAACACGGACTGTATAGAAACCCAGTATGGAGCTATCGTTTTGCATTCCCACCATATATGGAGATATGTACCCGTTGTCTTGTGGCACCTCCAGCATAGTGATGAGGTGCCCGGATAAATTCTGCTCAAGACCCAAGGGGTCTTGTACCATCTGGAAGTGAGTTTATATGTGGATTCTTGAAGTTTAATACACCTAGAAATACCTAGAGAGTTTTTGTAAATCTCCCCTCTCTCTTTTTCTGTAAATGTCATATTTAATTCTTTCTCCCAGGCCCTAATAAAGGTAAGGGAACCGGTGGTATACATTTTTTAGAAGACTGGTATATAGGAGGTAGATTGTTTTCTTAGGTGGTCTACCCCAAAGCAAAAAAGTGTCTCCAGCCATGTCTCCGAGCGTCCATAGGTATCACGCTTAATCACCTCTAGATAGCACCGTTTAAGATGGAAATAGGTGAGAAAGTTAATAGAGGTAAATCCTGGGAAATCCTTCTACTCCTGATAGGTAGGGACCGCGCCATCCCTCAGGATGGAGTCATACGTGACGACTAGAGATGAGCAAACCGGGACAACCGAACCCGGTTTCGGTCCGAACATCGGGAAAAGTTCGGTTCGCAGCGAATCCGAACTTCACCGGGTTCGGCCGAACCCGTTTTGACCGAACCCGGTTAAAAATATTATACATATCGGCAGCCACTTGTCTCTATCAATCACTGATAGAGAAAAGAGGCTGCTGATTAAAAATAAAATAAAAAGCATTTCATACGTACCCGGTCGTTGTCTTGGTGACGAGTCCCTCTTCTTCCTCCAGTCCGACCTTCTTTTCTGACGCGGCAGCCTGTGATTGGCTGCAGAGGCCTCTGCAGCCTGTGATTGGCTGCAGAGGCCGCGGCAGCCTGTGATTGGCTGCAGCGGTCACATGGGCTGTATCGTCATCCAGGAATGTCGGGCCGGATGTCGAGAGAGACGCGTCACCAAGGCAACGGCCAGGAGACCGGACTGGAGGAAGCAGAAAGTTCTCGGTAAGTATGAACGTCTTTTTTTTTTTACAGGTTACTCTATATTCTGATCGGAATTCACTGTCCAGGGTGCTGAAACAGTTACTGCCGATCAGTTAACTCTTTCAGCACCCTGGACAGTGACTATTTACTGACGTCGCCTAGCAACGCTGCCGTAATGACGGGTGCACACATGTAGCCATCCGTCATTACGGGGCCTCATGCACACGACCGTAAAAACACCCGTTATTACGAGTCGTAATTACGACCCGAAATAGCGGGCCCATAGACTTCTGTTAGCCACGGGTACCTTCCCGTTTTCTCACGGGAAGGTGCCCGTGCCGTTAAAAAGATAGAACATGTTCTATTTTTTTATTTTACGGGCCGTGCTCCTATACTTTATAATGGGAGCACGGCTCGGAAAAACGACCGGCTGCCCGTGGCCGGCCGTGCTCATCTCCTGAAATACTCTGTGCTGCCTTAAACTCTGTGGACAGGTCAGGATCCTGTTTCTTTTAAATGCTGCTAGGGAACCCGCTCGATCCACTATATAAGGCTGCGCTACAGTGCAGCATTTAAAAGAAACAGGATCCTGACCTGTCCACAGAGTTTAAGGCAGCACAGAGTATTTCAGGAGATGAGCGTGCAGATTCAGTGCTGCTGTGAACTCTGCTCTTACCATTACGTAGCTCTCAGTCTGTTACCTCTCCTCCACTCCTGTCCTCAATAACACCTTTACATGATTGGCAAGTCACCACGTAATGGTAAGAGCAGAGTTCACAGCAGCACAGAGTATTTCAGGAGATGAGCGTGCGGATCTTGTGCGGGGTGGTGACTTGCCAATCATGTGAAGGTGTTATTGAGGACAGGAGTGGAGGAGAGGTAACAGACTGAGAGCTATGTAATGGTAAGAGCAGAGTTCACAGCAGCACAAGACTCTGCACGCTCCTCTCCTGAAATACTCTGTGCTGCTGTGAACTCTGCTCTTACCATTATGTAGCTCAGTCTGTTACCTCTCCTCCACTCCTGTCCTCAATAACACCTTCACATGATTGGCAAGTCACCACGTAATGGTAAGAGCAGAGTTCACAGCAGCACAGAGTATTTCAGGAGATGAACGTGCGGATCTTGTGCGGGGTGGTGACTTGCCAATCATGTGAAGGTGTTATTGAGGACAGGAGTGGAGGAGAGGTAATAGACTGAGCTACGTAATGGTAAGAGCAGAGTTCACAGCAGCACAGAGTATTTCAGGAGAGGAGCGTGCAGATTCAGTGCTGCTGTGAACTCTGCTCTTACCTTTACAGAGGGGAAAAAACTCCTCCAGACGTCTACCAAGCGGTGTGATGTAAGAAGTTTATGAATCTTTCTAAGAGCCGAACATCTATGGATTGAGGTCCCCCTGGAGGAATCCAACAGCGGCTCCAACGTAATGTTGAAGTCCCCCCCCCCCTAAAAGTACAAGACCCTCGGAGAAATGGAAAAAGGTTTCTAACGTGTCAGAGAGCCACGCTATTTGCCCAGTGTTTGGAGCATATATGTTCCCTATAGAGATAAGAGTGTTTGCAATTTTCCCTTTGATGAATATAAATCTACCTTCACTATACATTACTTGAGACAATAGTTCGAAAGGGACGTCAGATCTAAACGCTATGCTGACCCCGTTACATTTACGATCTGCATTACAAGCGTGATACCAAGACGTGTAGGGAGATTTGGGTACGTTTGGCAGAAGAAGAAGTAGGACCAAAATCCAGCGCTTACCATAAGGACACAAGACGTGTCGGAAACGCGTAGGCAAAACAAATGATTTAAGGCAACTTTTGATCCTTCACCTTCCACCCACCTCTGTACTCTGCTACATCATTCATTACTTTGTCATTTTAAACCTGATCTACTATTAATAAAAGTGGAACGTCGGTTCCTTTTATCTATCACAAGCGCTGGATTTAGGTCCTTCTTCTTCTGCTGCTGGCTGTGCGGGATACCGGGCGCTGTCTACTCACGGACACAACAAACTTTGAGCTGGAGGATCTCCCCACCCCCCCCCCTTTTCCTATTCTCAGTTTTTGGTAAGTTTGGCACTTTACCTTTCATGAAGTGGGTTTCCTGTAGAAGCAGCACAGATGACTCCATCCTCTTGAGGGAATGGATAATCCGGGAGCGCTTGGTTGGAGAGTTAAGACCCTTGACATTCAAAGACGTTATCTTAATTTGTGACATAAGTACTGAAAGCACAAGTTAAAAATATAAAACACAATATATGTTAAACAGAAGATTGTAGTGGTGAACACTACTTGCACTGATCAACAGTGCTAGGATAGTTAGTTATTAAACCAACTATAGTTATATGGGGGGGGGGCTATGTAGACAAAGTTATACAATAGCACTTTACCTACGAGAACATACAGTTTCCCGGTTCAGGGAAATTCAAATTTAGTACAGTGTTGCAGATTAACAGTCATCTGGTAATTTATAACAGATAGCAGAAATAACACAGTAATGGAATAAACATTGTAGAAATACTATCTGTCAAGAATCAGGTCAATCATGACCACATTGCAAAGTTGCTGCCATATGTAAGCTAGAAATTTAAAACCTATCAATAGCTTATAGTCAGCAAACAGACATCATGGTCAGTAAAGAGTGAAATCGGTGATATCAAGGTGGGATATCAGCCCGTGTCTTCTTAGGTGTGCAGCTTCTAGACTTTTGTCAGGGTTCTGGTCTCGGCCATGGGGGAAGAGAGTCCACATCTGTGTATGGGAGCCATGAGGGTATAGAATTGGGGTCCAGTTGCAGTAGTGGACACCAGGGGCGTAGCTAAAGGCTCATGGGCCCCGATGAAAAAGTTCTTATTGGGCCCCCCCCCCCGCAAACTCCTCATGGCCGACGGTCCTGGGTCTCCTAAGTGACCCAACAATGCAGCACTAGCAGCCGGGGCGTCACTAAGGCTGGGTTCACACACCCTATTTACGGACGTAATTCGGGCGTTTTAGCATTGAATTACGTCCGAAAATGCGGCTCAAAAGCGTTGGCAAACATCAGCCCATTCATTTGAATGGGTTTTACGATGTTCTGTGCCGACGGTAATTTTTTTAACGCGCCGCTGTCAAAAGGCGGCGCATAAAAAAGACGCCCGCGTAAAAAAAGTGCCTGTCACTTCTTCAGACGTAAATGGAGCCGTTTTCCATGGAAAAACAGCTCCAATTACGTCCGTAATGGACGCAGCGAAAAACGCCTGCACATGCCTTTACGGCTGAATTTCCGGAGCTTTTTTCTCATGAAAAAAAAAAAAAACGTAATTTCAGCCGTAACGGACGCTGCCGTGTGAACATACCCTCAGGGCTTAAAATGTCAGGGGAAATAGCCCCAATACATATGTGTCCGCCCCAAAAAAAATGTGTGTATAGGAGACCGCATATCTATAGCACTACAACCCTATAAACTATGGATAGGATTAGATACATTGGCTCAGCAGACAGTATCACACATGACAGGATTAGATACAGTGGCTGAGCAGACAGTATCACACATGATAGGATTAGATACAGTGGCTCAGCAGACAGTATCACACATGATAGGATTAGATACAGTGGCTCAGCAGGCAGTATCACACATGATAGGATTAGATGCAGTGGCCCAGCAGACAGTATCACACATGATAGGATTAGATACAGTGTCTCAGCAAACAGTATCACACATGATACGATTAGATACAGGGCCCAGCAGACAGCATCAGACATGATTGGATTAGATACAGGGCTCATCTCGCTGACATTGCGGCTCCAGCGCTGGACCCAGGAAAGGTGAGAATAATAATTTTGCTTCTTTATGTGTTTCTGATTATTTCTGTGCGTTTGTGTTTTTTTACAGGTTCGGTTGTTGGACTTCGGATACGAGGACTTCAATGACGGCGTTTTTTTTATTCTCAATAAAATGCTTAATGAGGGTTGTGTTTTTTTATTTCAATAAAATATTTTTTCTATTTATCTTTTTAAACTTTATTATCACCGCCTTAGTAATGGCCGCTGGCTGCTTGACAACCTCCATTACTAAGGTGGGGCTTAATGTTAGCCGATGCAAAGGCCAACACTAACCCCCATTATTACCCCGGTACCCACCGCCACCAGGGGTGCTAGGAAGAGCCGGGTACGAACCAGTACCCGTCCATCTGTAGTGACGGGCAGGCACTGGGGTGGCCGCAGGCTGGTAGTATTAGGCTGGGGAAGGCCAAATATAGTGGTACCTACCACCTTGGTAATGCTGCCTGCTGCTGCTGTGTTGTATCTGGCTGGTTATGAAAATTCGGGGGGACCCCACATCGTTCTTTCCAATTATTTTTTTTTTTTTAAATGACGTGGGGTCCCCCCCATTTTTCATAACCAGCCAGATACAATAAAGCAGCAGCAGCCTCGCATTACCAGGGTGGGAAGGGCCACTGTATCTGGCCTTTCCCCTCCTGATAATACCAGCCTGCGGCCACCCCAGTGGCCGACCATCACTACAGATGGTCAAGTACTGGATGGTACCCGGCTCTTCCCAGCACCCCTGGTGGCGGTGGGTACCGGGGTAATAAAGGGGTTTAGTGTTCGCCTCTGCTCCGGCTAACACCAAGCCCCGCCTTAGCAATGGATGCTGTCAATCAGCCGGCGGCCATTACTAAGGCGGTAGTAATAGTTAAAAAAAAAACCACGAAGACATAGAAAAAATATTTTATTGAAATAAAAAAAAAACCCACACAACCCTCATTAACCATTTTATTGATAATAAAAAAAAAAGCCATCATCGAAGTAGTCCTGGAATCCGACGTAGTCCAACGACCGAACCTGTAAGAAAACACACAAGAAAAACGATTAGTAACACATGTGTTAGGCTTAGATACAGGGCCCATGTGTGATACTGTCTGTGGGACCCTGTATCTAAGCCAACCACAACGTAGGCTTAGATGCAGGGTCCAGCAGACAGTAATCTTATACAGTATAAGATTACTGTGTGTTGGGGCCCTGTATCTAAACCTACAGTGTGGTAGGCTTATATACAGGGCCCATCAGACAGGATCACACATGGGCCATGTATCTAAGCCTACCATGTGATTGGCTTAGATACAGGGCCCAGCAGACAGTATCACACAATCTGTGATCCTGTCTCATGGGCCCCCTAAGCCTGCTACATCGTAGGCTTAGGAGTTGTGCAGTCCCTAAACATTGATGGCCTATCCACAGGATAGGCCATCAATAGCTGATGTGTCTCCCGGGACCCGCAAATCAGCTGTTTTGAAGGGGCCGCAGCACTCGTACGAGAGCTGCTTCCCCTTCATTTCACTACTCGCTCACACTGTGACCGGAATGAAGGGGAGCAGCTCTCGTACGAGTGCTGCGGCCCCTTCAAAACAGCTGATTGGCGGGTCCCGGGAGTCGGACCCCGCCAGTCAGGGCTAATCTTACCTTCCTCTTCAGCCGCGGCGGTAGTTCTGTCGTCTCAATGCTGTGCGCGGCGCATAGCGCTGTGACGTAATGCGCTGCGCACAGAGCTGTGACGTCAGGACCTCCGCTGCGATCCGGAACCAGGAAGGTAAGTAAAGTCTGTTACTATAGTAACAGGGGCCCGCGGCCCGAGTTACTATAGTAACTTTTTATTGATGTGGTGCGGGGGGCTGTGGGCCCCCCTGGCTTCGGGGCCCGGTCGCAATTGCGACCGCTGCGACCCCTATAGCTACGCCAGTGGTGGACACATCCTGTGTAGATCTTCAGGTGCATGAATATTGCATATCTTTCCTTCATGATGAAACGAAATGCCAAACGGAAAGAGCCATTTGTAGGGAATTTTCAGGCTACGCAACCTATCTGTCAGGGCTCTCAATGCTCTGCGTTTGGTCAGGGTGGCTGGAGAGATCTTGAAAAAATGTCAGATTGTGACTTTCAAAAATCAATTCTGGCATTGCTCTTGTTTTACAAAGAATCGCTTCCTTGGTAGTGAAGGATATCCCGTGGTTGTTCATCTTCTTTCGGTTTAGGATGAAGAGCTCTGTGTGCTCGTTCTATATGAAAGTCAGGCAGCGAATCTGGGCACAAAACAAATTCAAGAATTCTTTGTGTTACTGCTATAGTTTCGGCTGGTGGATAACTTTCAGGAACCCATCTAATTCTAATATTATTTTGCCATCCGCAATTGTTTTGGTCTTCTACGTAAGCATGAAGGGAATTCAGATGTGCTTGGCACGTTGTCAAAGCAGAGGCGGTGGCATCACTGTGTTTTAAGATAGCAAACTGTGTTTCCTCTAGGAGCTCCACTCTGGCTCCCACCTGTCATACTTCTTGTTTAATATTAGCCAGTTCTTTATGACAGATCTGAGCGCCTTCTCTATGATCTTCTGAAGGCCTGAGGAGGAAACAGATACCATTGAAGATGCACTTGGAGACAACTCATCGTCAATGTTGCTTTCAGCATCTGAGGTTTCAGGTTGGTCCCCGATTTGTCAGTTGCGTTTAGCTCCCGCAGCAATTTTTCACGGCGAGTATTTTCGTAGGTATTTGTCCATATCCGGCTGGGATTTCCCCTGTTTAGAGGTAGTTTGGGATTCCACACACTTTGTTTGACCAATTTTCAACTCTAATATGGTAAAAGAGCTGGGTGCAATATGTGCTCACATCAGATCACATAGTCACTATATTAGCTATCTGCATCTAGTGTAGCAGGGAGTGAAGTAAATGGTTACAGGAGAGGCTTTGGCTCTTATGTATGAGAGTGTCCTGGGCTGTTACAGAGTCGCAGTCCAGATTTAAGGTAGATGTAGAACCGCATAGAGACACTGAATTCTTGAAATTACGGCAAGGCTCTATTCAACAGGCCTAAAATTGTAGTCTACTAGTCTGTTCCCCTGGTAATATATTAGGGAAAGTCACAGTAAGAGCCAGAGATGATATGTGTCAGAATGGGTAGGTGTTACCTCACCTCAAACAATGAATGTAATATAGTAGGCTGGGGTAGCTGGTACTCTACCTTCCTGCGTCTATCTGGCGTTCCTGGTCTGTAAGAAGATGGCCGGCGTCAGGCAATGTGAAACAGGCCCACAGGGCCAAATCCAAAATGGCGGCCATGTTATGCATCAGCCGTTTTTTCTTTTCGTTTTTGTCAGCAAAAACTCGGTCCCACATTGAAGCCAGGAGACAGGGGTCCAGGGGGGGCCCAGCTATGTCTAATAGGGCCTGTAGGTCTCGGTCCGCTGAGGCACCGGAGCGCTATACGGGCCGGAGCGGCACGACGGCACTCCGGCCGTCAAAAATTTAGTCCGCGGCTTCAGGCCTACTAGTAGTCCGCGTTCCAAAAATGTGGCCAAAACGCCCAAAAATGGTGTCAATCTGTGCCAGGTGCCCAGGGGGTGCCGAGGATAGCACTAGAGCCAGGTTTTGGTGCTGGAAGAGCATGGATGGAGGTAGATTAAGCTAGGTGGTGCAGAGCTCTCCTCAAGTGCGTCTGTCCAGTCTCGCCGTCAGGCCCCACCCCTTTTTCATATTTATTTTTTTTACACACTTTATTAGCCCCCCGAGGGGACTTGAACCAGCGATACTAAAGTATTGCAGTATATCGTCATTTTCACGGGCTTCTGTTAAGTCCCCCAGCATGCAGAAATTATATGGTCTTTAGCTGGTCATGTGATGCTGTGCTGAAGCATCATGGGATTTATAGCAAAGCAGAGAGGAAGAGAAAGCTGGGGAAATCTTAGAATCAAGATGGAGGGGTTTTTAAAGCACAGACAAGGCAGCAGTGCAAAAAGTAAGTACAGTATACATAAAAGAAGTGTAGAGGGTGGTATACAGTCAGGGTGGGTGGTGCACCACTAGAGGTCCACTAGAGGTCTTCTTTAAAGAACACTTTTTTTCTAAAAATCTTTTTTCTTGCCAAAAAAAACTCTGGATATGCGATATAGTCATATATATATAAGACATATCTCTTTGCCATTAAATATCCTTTCTAACAATGATCATATGATCTACATTCACTCTCTTTATTAAATAAACTCCTTAACTAGGAATTTTTTTACTTAGGTTGAGTGGTGAGGGTTAAGTTTGTCTGTCACCCTACACATATAATAGACCCCACCCCTTTCGCCCCATGTCCAGATGGGCAGTCCAGTTTCCCACAGGCATGTGACAGAAGTCTTTGCTGTCCATGGCTATTCCCTGTATCTATCTGACTGCACAGCCATGTTGTTATCGCTGTCATCTCAGATGAAATACAGGGGAGGATTCTCATAGAGGCAACCCAAGTTGCAACGGAGTCTCTTCTAGAGGTGGAGTCGCTTTTCGCAGCGGCGCAGATGTAAGTGCCGTTGTATGAGAGATCCACTTTCCCTTCTCTCTGTTTTCTTAGAGAGGGAGACTCAATGCGTATCTGGTGCGAGGGACGAACAGCAATGTTTAGCGATCCCTCGACGGACAGCACATACGCAATTTGTTCTTTGTGCTGTACGACGGGTGAACGATTCATCGCTCCCCTATTGACACACACCATGGGGGAGTGCCAGGAGAGGGGGAGGAGTCAACGGGGTTTAAAAGGAGAGGGAAATCTCTGTTGACGTCAGACACAGGCGCCAACTTCAAAAATATTGAACCATCTGGGCGACTTCTTGCCACTGCGAATACGCCTCCAAATAGACAGCTAATTAATTTGTCCCAGCACTCCGAGAATTGGATTTAGCTGGTTATGGCCCATCTACCCTGAAGAATCGCTTGGCCGTGAGGAAACGCGTTGGGAGGTATATTTTTGCACATTGAGAGAGGTTCCATGGGAGATCTTTTCCTATATTAAGAGAGATTTCCTGGTGCCCCGACATCAAGCCTAAAGCCATCCAGAAACGGATGACATCCAAACGGGTATGGGGGCATTGAGCCCCGCTCTTCAAATACTTGTTGGGTATTTATAAGGAAGGATCTCAAATGTAAAACTTGATGAACACTCTCCATCTATTAAAATACGCATAAATTGCTGTCTAAATCTGACTATCTAATTATACAGTGAAGGAAATAAGTATTTGATCCCTTGCTGATTTTGTAAGTTTGCCCACTGTCAAAGACATGAACAGTCTAGAATTTTTAGGCTAGGTTAATTTTACCAGTGAGAGATAGATTATATAAAAAAAAATAAAAAAAAATATAACATTGTCAAAATTATATATATTTATTTGCATTGTGCACAGAGAAATAAGTATTTGATCCCTTTGACAAACAAGACTTAATACTTGGTGGCAAAACCCTTGTTGGCAAGCACAGCAGTCAGACATTTTTAGTAGTTGATGATGAGGTTTGCACACATGTTAGATGGAATTTTGGCCCACTCCTCTTTGCAGATCATCTGTAAATCATTAAGATTTCGAGGCTGTCGCTTGGCAACTCGGATCTTCAGCTCCCTCCATAAGTTTTCGATGGGATTAAGGTCTGGAGACTGGCTAGGACACTCCATGACCTAAATGTGCTTCTTTTTGAGCCACTCCTTTGTTGCCTTGGCTGTATGTTTCGGGTAATTGTCGTGCTGGAAGACCCAGCCACGAGCCATTATTAATGTCCTGGTGGAGGGAAGGAGGTTGTCACTCAGGATTTGACGGTACATGGCTCCATCCATTCTCCCATTGATGCGGTGAAGTAGTCCTGTGCCCTTAGCAGAGAAACACCCCCAAAACATAATGTTTCCACCTCCATGCTTGACAGTGGGGACGGTGTTCTTTGGGTCATAGGCAGCATTTCTCTTCCTCCAAACACGGCGAGTTGAGTTAATGCCAAAGAGCTCAATTTTAGTCTCATCTGACCACAGCACCTTCTCCCAATCACTCTCAGAATCATCCAGATGTTCATTTGCAAACTTCAGACGGGCCTGTACATGTGCCTTCTTGAGCAGGGGGACCTTGCGGGCACTGCAGGATTTTAATCCATTACGGCGTAATGTGTTACCAATGGTTTTCTTGGTGACTGTGGTCCCAGCTGCCTTGAGATCATTAACAAGTTCCCCCCGTGTAGTTTTCGGCTGAGCTCTCACCTTCCTCAGGATCAAGGATACCCCACGAGGTGAGATTTTGCATGGAGCCCCAGATCGATGTCGATTGACTGTCATTTTGTATGTCTTCCATTTTCTTATTATTGCACCAACAGTTGTCTCCTTCTCACCCAGCGTCTTACTTATGGTTTTGTAGCCCATTCCAGCCTTATGCAGGTCTATGATCTTGTCCCTGACATCCTTAGAAAGCTCTTTGGTCTTGCCCACGTTGTAGAGGTTAGAGTCAGACTGATTCATTGAGTCTGTGGACAGGAGTCTTTTATACAGGTGACCATGTAAGAGCTGTCTATAATGCAGGCACCAAGTTGATTTGGAGCGTGTAACTGGTCTGGAGGAGGCTGAACTCTTAATGGTTGGTAGGGAATCAAATACTTATTTCACTGTGCACAATGCAAATAAATATATATCATTTTGACAATGTGATTTTCTTTTTTTTTTTTAATATAATCTATCTCTCACTGGTAAAATTAACCTAGCCTAAAAATTCTAGACTGTTCATGACTTTGACAGTGGGCAAACTTACAAAATCAGTAAGGGATCAAATACTTATTTCCTCCACTGTATTGGATATATGCCATGAGCAAATGCTGAAAATCCATTATACTTGATTTTTGACATTTATATGCACTATTTGTACATGTTCGTTTTTTCTAAGAAATTTTATATGAGAATACAGTAAAGGTTCCATTTTACATACAAAACTCCGGATCTATATTGTCTTTTTTAACCCCTTTAGGACACAGCCTGTTTTGGCCTTGTGGACACATGATTTTTTCAAATCTGACATGTGTCACTTTATGTGGTAATAACTCCGGAATGCTTTTACCTATCCAAGCGATTCTGAGAATGTTTTCTCATGACATATTGTAATTTATGTTAGTGAAAAAATTTGGTCAATAAATTAAATATTTATTTGTGAAAAACTTCAAATTTTAGCAAAAATTTGCAAAAATTTGCATTTTTCTAAATTTAAATGTATTTCCTTGTAAAACAGATAGTAATACCACACAAAATAGTTACTAGTTAACATCCCCCATATGTCTACTTTATGTTTGCATTTTTTTCACGTACTTTTATTTTTCTAGGACGTTACAAGGCTTAGAACTTTAGCAGCAATTTCTCATATTTTCAATAAAATTTCAATAGGCCATTTTTTCACGGACCAGTTCAGTTCTGAAGTGGCTTTGAGGGCCTTATATATTAGAAAGTCCCCATAAATCACCCCATTTTGAAAACTGCACCCCTCAAGGTATTCAAAACCACATTCAGAAAGTATTTTAACCCTTTAGGCGTTTCACAGGAATTAAGGCAAAGTAAATTTGAAATTTACAAATTTCATTTTTTTTGCCAAAATTCATTTGTAATAAAAAAAAATCTGTAACACGGAAGGTTTTACCCGAGAAATGCAACTCAAATATTTATTGCCCAGATTCTGCAGATTTTAGAAATATCCAACATGTGGCCCTAGTGTCCTAATGGACTGAAACACAGGCCGCAGAAGCAAAGGAGCACATAGTGGATTTTGGGGCCTCCTTTTTTTAGGAATATATTTTAGGCACCATGTCAGGTTTGTAGAGGTCTTGTGGTACCTAAACAGTAGAAACCCCCAAAAAGTGACCCCATTTTGGAAACTACACCCCTCAAGGCATTTTTCTAGGGGTATAGTTAGCATTTTGACCCCACAGTTTTTTTGCAGAATTTAGTGGAATTAGTCTGTGAAGATGAAAATCACCTATTTTTCTGTGGAAACATAGAATTTTTTCATTTTTACAAGGAATAAAGGAGAAAAATCCACCCAACATTTGTAAAGCAATTTCTCCCGATTACGGAAATACCCCATATGTGGTCGTAAACTGATGTTTGGACCCACAGCAGGGCTCAGGAGGCAAGGAGCGCCTTTTGGATTTTGGAGCGCAGATTTTGCTGGATTGGTTTTCAGTGCCATGTCGTGTTTGCAACGCCCCGGAGGGACCAAAACAGTGGAAACCCCCCAAAAGTGACCCTATTTTGGAATCTACACCCCTCAAGGAATTTTTCTAAGGGTATAGTGAGCATTTTGGCCCCTCAGGATCTTTTTTAGAGCTAAGGTGACCAAAAAACAGCGATTTTGGCGCTTTAAATTCTTTATTTCTTACAGCGTTCACTGTGCGCAATAAATTAAGTTTTAATTTATTCTGCCGGTCGGTACGATTACACCGATACCATATGTGTATAGTTTTTTTTTAAGTTTTGCAGCGTTTGCACAATAAAATTACGTTTCTATAAAATAATTTATTTTCTGAGACACGCTATTCTGAGCCGTAACTTTTTTATTTTTTCGTCAAAAAAGCTGTGGGAGGTCTTGTTTTTTGTGGGACGGGTTGTAGTTTTTATTGGTACCATTTTGGGGTAAATGCGACTTTTTGATCACTTTTTATTCTATATCTTGGGGGGGGCGGAGACCAAAAAATAGCGATGCTGACAGTTTTCCGTTTATTTTGTTTGCGGCGTTCTTCGTGCGGAAAAATTAACATTATATTTTCATAGTTTGGGTCGTTACGAACACGGTGATACCAAATATGTGTACTTTTTTTTAAAGTTTTCATTTTTTCCCTATAATAAATGACTTATTATAGGAAAACAAAACCTTTTATTTTTACACTTTTATAAAACATTTTTATTAACTTTTTTTTACTTTTTACACTTTATCTTTTTGACCTGCAGCTCTGATCGCTGCTAGAATACATTACACTACCTTGGTAGTGTAACGTATTCCAACTGTCAGTGTGACGTCACAGTCACTCTGACAGTTGGTCTACGAGGATCAGCAAAGGCTGATCCTCATAGGCTTCCATACATGGCAGACCCGGAGGCCGTTGCCTGGCCTGCGGATGTCATCACAAGCATCAGCAGCCCCACGATTGCATGGGGGCTGCTGATGTGGTACAAACCCTGTACATGCGGAGATCGCAATCAAGCCCCGCATGTAACGGTTTAATTGCCGAAATCAGCGGCGATGAGCCGCTGATCGGCAACACTGGAGTGTCAGCTGTCGGGGACAGCTGATCTCCAAGTTCCCGATGCACACCTTGTCGCCGACAGTGTGCATCGGGAACGACACAGTGACTTCCTGTCACTCTGACAAGAAGCCTATCAGGACCAGCCGAAGGTTGGTCCTGATGGGCTTCCGTCCATGGCAGACCCGGAAGTCATTGTTTGGCTTCCGTTTGCCATACTAACTATCGGCAGACCGCGCGATTTCGGACCGGGGTCTGCCGATATGATCGAAACCCCTAAAATTCGGCGATTGCAACCGATCGCCGAATTTAAGGGGTTAATTCGCCGAAATCAGAGGCAAAGAACCGCTGGCCGGCAAGAGGGGAGTATCAGCTGTCGGCGACAGCTGACCTCCCGGTTCCCGGTGCACACTATCTCCGACAGTGTGCAACGGGAAAAACTCAGTAACTGTACGTCCTCGTGCGGGAAGTAACCTCCCGCAACGACGGACAGTTACGTCCTGGTGCGGATAGGGGTTAAATATCAAAAAGCAGTGTCCTGGTTGGGTGCAAGGATTGTGCCATCAGGACAGAGCTCTGAAAGTTACAGCATCTATTTGTGCTTTTTTTTTTAACCTGGGCAGATGACGTTGAAAGAAAATGTAACTTTAGACAAAAGGAGCTTGTATAGAACCCAATTATTTCCCTCTTAAAATTAACAGGTTATCTCATTGCAAACATTCATAACATATGGCCATAAATGTGTAATCAGAAGAGGCCCGACCGCTGGAAAACCCACAATCCTGAGAATAGGGACATCACTATTCCTTATAGTCTAAGGGTATGTTCACACGAGGGCGTCCGTAACGGCTGAAATTATGGGGATGTTTCAGCCGGAAAACATCCCCGTAATTTCAGCCGTAACGGCATGTGCAGGCGCTTGAACGACGCGTCCAATACGGACGTAATTGGCGCTGCTATTCATTGGACTCAATGAATAACGGCTCCAATTACGGCCAAAGAAGAGACAGGTCACTTCTTTGACGCGGGCGTCTATTTACGCGCCGTCATTTGACAGCGGCGCGTAAATTACGCCTCGTGTGAACAGACAAACGTCTGCCCATTGCTTTCAATGGGCAGATGTTTGTCAGCGCTATTGAGGCGCTATTTTCGGACGTAATTCGGGGCAAAAACGCACGAATTACGTTCGTAATTAGTGCGTGTGAACATACCCTAAGACATACAGGAACACCCGAGTTAACTTTTTTGGCTGTTTTTTTTTTTATATCCCATACATTCAGAGCCACCTCTCCCCCAGGAACAGGGGACTGGGAAACACTCTTATTAGGATTAGTGGGGTTCTCAGATGTCCAAATTCCACCAATCACACATTTATGGTGTATCTAACGGACATACCATAAATGTGCATTTTGGGAAAACCCCTTTAAGAATTAAATCAGTTAGCAAGAAATGGCCGGACACAACATGAAATATTTGGGGGAGGCTGATATGACCAGGGTTGCAGGTGAGGAAGGGGTCAAAAGTTCAGGAGAATAGCGGGGGGAAAAGGGAAATGGGGGTGGCCTTGAGGGGGCGAGGTTAAGGGGGGCATATATATGGTGGAGAGCAACAGATTTGCGCCATTCTTCTGAGAAAAAACGGTTAGCTACGTCTTATCTCCTGAAGGAAAACCGATGCCAGGAGCAGCAGACTGAGTTCTGTGATTCAGCGGTCCTTGCAGGGCAGTGTAATGGCAGCTGCTTGTCCTGTGCAGTGTGTATAAGATCTCTGTGTTATCTGCTCACTGAACAGTCACATCTTACACACCGAGTTCTGTCATCTCACTGGTGAGTAAATAACAGACATTAGTACACACAGCACAGTAAATCTGTGCAGGTCCTGATCTGCAAGGACCTTCTAGCCACGCCCCCTCCTATGTACAGAGCAGATTCAACACCATTAACCCCTGCCTCTCCACACATCTGATATCTGGTGAGTTATGGGGAGGGTGAGGGCACTATAGCTACCAATATCTTGGATTTCTGTCTGATTGTTATGGGGCACTGTGGCTGGCATTGTATTGGGGCACTGTGGTAACCTATTGTCTCAATATTACCCAGGAAATGTACAGTTAAAAGGCAAAACCTTTTTGTTCTCCTCTTTTATGCTACAATTTATGGGTGCATCTTATGGTCCAGTGCCTCCTATAGTCCGTAAAATTTGCTACTTCTTTATATCACTATAAGAGAATTTTGAGTTGGTGCTTTAGCTTATGCGGAGAACGAGGCAAAAAGAGCTGCTCTATTCAGAGTCAGGACACAGTGCTGTTTAATGGCTGCTGCAGCGACTCCATACTGTGCAACTCTCACCTTCAAGCTTGACATAGACACTACATTTCTGTTTGCAGAACCCACCAATGTGATACCCAGGAAAATTGCTGTTTATTTACTGTCATTGTACTGTTGCTTTAGTATGCAGGTTTTAATGTGCTGTATTCTGTAATCATGGTTGGTACTGAATTCACTTCCCTATATGACTCAGCAGAACCATAAATGGGCTGCTTCAACTTTAAGATGTATTCTCCAGAGAGAGGGGAGGGGTGTAGCTAGCTGGGGACACAGGAGTGCAGTGTGTGGAGCAGCGCAGTGCAGAAGTGAGGAGAAGTGTGCAGCAGCGTGCAGGCAGGAGAAGAGCAGACAAGTCAGTGTCTAAAGTTGGATTCAGGGAGATGCTGCAGCAGACATGTGGAACTGAGAGGAATTCTGTGAGAGGATCAGCAGCAGCCATGTGGAAGTGAAAGGAGTGCAGGTCAGTGTGTGTTGCATGTGGCACAGAAGCCAGACAAGGAGCTTGGACACTACTGAGAGTGCCTAGAGCAAAGCAAGGAGCTTGCACACAGCCTAGAATCCCCAAGGGACACCATTCCTCTGTGATAGTGCAACTGGATTGGGACAGTCAGCAGCGCACCTTCCAGCACATTATAGAGAAGAAAGAGGAGCAGAACTCACAGCACACTTGGAGGAATTACAGACAGAGTCAGGGAGGTGAAGCAGGTACCACCATTTGCAATACCCTGTGATATGTTTATTCTACTTAAAGACATTGCCTCTGTAACAAAAGTAACCACCAAGCATATTGTGCCCAGTAAAACTACTGTGAAAGTTTATTGAACCCTGTCTCCTGGAACATCCTTATTTTGGGGTACACCACATAACATCCCAGGGGACAGAGAACAGTGTATCCTACAAGCACCACTTATTTCACTGGTTCTGCGGCGAGAGGCGCGGGAGAGAGAAAGTGCGCCACCGTGACCAAAGGGCGCGAATACCAACTTCAGCTCAGAGAGCCCCGCCCACCGCGACTCGGCGCCCGCGTTACCACACCAATTTTGGCAGGTACCTTCAACAAGCTAATGACCTTTACGCCTGGCAGAACCTTGCTTGACGGAAGTCCTCAGGGCCAGCTTGGTTAACTCAAACAGAATGGATTATTATTTTTTTTGCTCAATACAACTTTCCCTTCTTAGCTTCATTTAAATACCATATATGGTTGGCAGAAAGATATCTAACAGGTATGGTCCCCTTTCTTTGAAAGGACGACTCCCATACATTGAGTACTGCAGCTTGTCAGCACTTTACCCTTTACAGTAACAAGGTAGCTAAAAAAAAAGATAACAGTGGACTCCGTATAATTAAAGGGTAACTAAACTTTCAGAAAACTTCTGACATGTCATAGAGACAGGTCAGAAGTTTTGATCGGTGGGGGTCCGAGCACTGAGACCCCCATCGATCGCTAAAATGAAATGGCAAAAGCACTCAGGTGAGCGCTGAGCTGCTTTGTTCCTGATTTGCTTTTCTCAGAAAACCGAACAGTTGGTGTACGGGCTCTATAGAATGTCTATGAGCCCGCACATCAACTGCTCGGCTTCTGCCGCTTCATTTTAGCGATTGGTGGGGGTCTCAGTGCTCTGACACCACCAATCAATACCTCTGACATGTCACTATGACATGTCAGAAGTTTTTGGAAAGTTTACTTACACTTTATCGGTTGTTGGGGGATTGTCACATGGGAAATAGTGGTTGGCCAGATGAAATGTAGGATAGAGGACTCGCATCCCAATACCTATGCACTAGTTAATCTTGTTACTGTTTGCAAACCATGCTAGCACTCTCACCTTAAACTCGCCTAGACCATTTACTAATTAACCAGTACCCTTCTTATTCCTCCAGTCCAACGGTTAGGCTGAGTTCACACGGGGCGGATACACTGTGTAAAAGCACGCAACATTTCTGCCCTGGTTCAGTTTTTTGTCCGCTGCACTTAGCCGGCCTCCCGGGATTATGTTTCATCCCAGGAGACCGCTGCAGCCTGTGATTGGCTGCAGCAGCGGTCACATGGGATGAAGCGTCATCCCAGGAGGCCGGCCCTCTGACATCATCCAGGCCGGCCTCTTAGGATGAAGTTTCATCCCATGTGACAGTCGCTACAGCCTGGGATTTGCTGCAGCGGTCAGATGGGATGAAACGTCATAGCAGGAGGCCGGCCTGGAGGAAGAAACACAGACTCCTGGTATAAGATATTTTTTTTTCTGAGTTGAATTTTTTGCGGCGGAATCGCTGCGAACCCGTCGCAAAAAAACACAAGAACTGCTATTTGTTGAGGGTTCTACCTCCTCATTGAATTCAATGGGGAAAACCCGCAACAAATAAGCAGCATTTACGTAAATACAATTGACATGCTGCTGAATAAAATTCTGCACCGCAGGTCAATTTCTGAGCATTTTTTCCGCTCAGTATTTACGCAGTGTGTGGATGAGATTTGTTTTATCTCATCCACTTTGCTGCTACTCTATTTGCTGCAGATTTTCCACAACAAATTATGTTGCGGAAAATATGCAGCATTTATGCAACGTGTGAACTGACCCTTACTCCTTTAACCCATATTTAACCTCCCATCATTTCCTTACTGACTCCCGCTTTCTCACCCCAAAATCCTTCACTACATGGTCAGCATAGTTATACATGTTTACCATTTTTTTCCATTATGTAAGGATCTTATCAACTAAACCTAGATGAACGGGACATTTGTGTATTCAGCACAGTGTTGACTTAGGTTCGGTGGCTTCTATGGTTGTTATACTTTACCTATGTGAAAAATAAAGCTTCAATTTATAATGCTGCAAAATCTAAATCAGTTTTGAATGTATAGGGTGTCTAGCTTAGGAATATATAGATATACGGGCTTCCATAACCGTGTTGGGCCTATAAATCTCTTTTTATCAAATGGTGTACATCTGTCAAAAGTTTTAGACGTAAACATGGTTATTATTTTTGTCATTCTAAAGTCCAAATCTAGTCAAGCAAATCGGGACAATGAGCTATGCATGTTTTTAGAGAATTTAGAATATTCGGTTTTAGATTTGGTGGATTTTATGGTGGTTATTCCCTACCTCTTGTCACGGGCCAAGGATGGGATGGGATGAGGACCCAACGGTGGCTAAACTGGGGAGTGGAGTCTAAGGTAACTAGGTGTTCACCATTTAACCTCGATACGGAGATGTGGACTTGGCTGTGAGTATCCCCAGTGTATTCTCTGTGGAAAGGCAAGGTACAATAATGGAGTCCGATATTAGCATAGGTCAGGGCAGATGAAAGACATTCACTCATGTTTAGCACGGCGGTCGGCGATTAGGGCAGGTGGTAGACGGTTCTCACGGTAAACAGGCACACGGTCAGGGTAGGCAGCAGGCAGGCGAGGTCCAGGTCAGGCAGAGTCGGTAAGAGATAATTAAAATACAAGTCTCAGGAGACTTGCTCAGACATGGAGCAATGTGGGAGGTATTTTTTTTACATACCTGAAAGCGGGGTGGATTATAGCGCAGGCAGGTCCTTTAAGAGGAGATGGGTTGGCACATGTGCGCGCACTAGGAGCACCAACAAGATAACTAGGAGGTGAGCGCAGCAGCGCTGTGGAAGGCTGCTAGCAGAAATAGACAGGATAAAAGAAGCGGGCGGAACTGACCAGGAGACAGAAGACGCCGAGGACCGGTAATTATATGGTGGTGAGAGCAAGAGTCAGCGGCGGCCATTACACTTTTATATAGGATGTAGGTGCATAGTATGAGTTTTCAGGGGAGGTGGTTATCAAAATTGTGTTATTTAGTTCAAATTGCTGCAACAAAGAATATTAGAGATAGCGTTTTATAACAGGTTTTAATTTGGTTGGATTTCTAGGTTCAAAATATCTATCTACATTATATGGCCAAAAATATGTGAACACCTCAAAATCACATCTCTATGAGCTTTCTGGACGTTCCTCAAAACTTTAAGCGTTATGGAGTTTTGCCCCTTTTTGCAGTATAACATCCTCCACTCTTCTGGGGAGACTTTCCACAGGATTTTGAAGTGTGTCTTTGAGAATTTGTGCCTATACAGCCAATAGAACATTTGTGAGGTCAGACACTGACGTTGGACGAGAAGGTCTAACTCACAATTGGTGTTCTAATTCATCCTAAAGGTCTTCAATGGGGTTGTGGTGCAGGTCACTCAAGTAAATTCATACCAAGTAGCAGTTATTAGCACTTACAGGTGGCCTGGACAAATCGAGTAGATAATAATTACACTTAGGGCTAGTTCACACAGTTTTTCCGGCGCTGTTTTTGAAGCGGAAACCGCACCAAAAACGGTTTCATTCTTGCCAGCGGAAAAAATGCTTGCGGGAAAAAAAAGCGTCATTCTCTTACTTTCCACGGTTCCGTCTCTGAACTCCTATTGAAATCAATAAGAGGCAGAGAAAGCGTTTTCACCGCGTTTTTTGCTGAATGGCCACGGCCGAAAAACGGCACGAAAAAAAACGCAGAAATAAAAATGAAAGAAAGTGCAGGCAGGGCAAAAAACTATGTGAACATACCCTTACAGGTGGCCAGGGCAGACCTAGCAGATAATAATAGCACTTACAGGTGCCCAAAGCAGACCTAGCAGATCTCACTTACAGGTGACCGGGACAGATCTAGCAGATAATAACAGCACCTTGGCCCCATGCACACAAACGTGCTTTTGCGGACGCAATTCCCCCGAAAATCCACGGGAGAATTGCGGCCCCATTCATTCATATGTGGCCATGCACACGACTGGTTTTCACGGTCCGTGCATGGCCCAGGAGCCCGCACCGCAGAAAGAACGGGCAAGTCTTATTACGGCCGTGTTCTGCGGTCCGGGCTCATTGAAAATAATTTGCGGGCGGCTCGCGGCTGTCACTCCGTGGCTGGCCGACCTGAAAATCACGGCCGTGCACATGGCTACCCCGGCCAATCTAGCAAATCAGAAATTTTGCAAACAGACTTGTGCCATAGGTGGCATCCTAGGACTGTGTCCTTTTTCACTGAGCTCCTCGGTACGACCCATACTACTACCAATAAATACTCAGTCTTTGAAGATGGCATGGCTGTGTGCTTGATGCATGCACCTGTTAGCATCAGGTGAGGCTTGAAAACCTGAGTTAGTGTGTGTGTGTGTGTGACTTTATTGTTTTAGGCTTGTGGTTTCAACCTTAGTTATTGTTTGAATTTTTTATAACATCTTACATGAATTGTTTTTTTAAGGACACGGACTAGATGGCACGTTCAGGACGCAGTCCTATTTTTTAAATCTGACGTGTCACTTTATGTGGCAATAACTTTGGAATGCTTTCACCTATCCAAGCGATTCTGCGATTGTTTTCTCGTGACACATTGTAACTTTAATATCTAGGAAATGTACGGCACCCAGATAGGTAGTGGTACTCGAGTAGGATTCCACTCCTTAACAATATCAATCCAAGAACTCGGCACTCAGGTTTAGCGGTGACATTTTTTATTTTATTTTGCAATCCACTTATTAAGTATTATGAACATTTTCGGCCGCATTAGGCCTTCATTAGATAATTCTATATAAAACAGAACAAAGAGAAACATTTAACATCATCTTTATGTCACATTGTACAAGAAATGTTTTGTGACGTTGTTAGCAACGTCAATGATCACATGGGGTGAGAGATCCTTAAACGCACGCTGTACTCAGATTGACTTGGCGCCATTTATTACAGCAACGGAGGTTGCGCAGGAGAGCGTTTTACCGACTCTTGAAGATCTATTACTTTCATTTAGTTCCCGAGCAATAAGATGACCTTTCTCTTTGCTTGTAGTATAATTTGGGGCATCCTCCCAGATTATAGTTCCGTGACATTGATGCTCTAGATATAGATCATAATATGTGGACTGGTTTGTTCTAACATTGTATGACAACCAAGTAAGCTATTTGTAATTTTTTGGCTATTAAAATTTGATATAGTGGGTTTGTATGTCACAATTAATACCACCGTGTGATCGATAACATTTATTTAAAAAAACGTTATTAATAAAATATATCACGGAGGGTGATGTTATACCTTTATTTTTTGCCTGTATATATTACTGTGTAGTCTTTTTGAATAACGCTGCACTCAGTTTCTCTTTGCTCTGTTTTATATAGAATTATCTGATGAAGGCCTAATGTGGCCGAAAACGTTCATAATACTTAATAAGTGGATTGCAAAATTAAAAAAAATCATTTCTCCACTAAACCTGAGTGCCGAATTCTTGAATTGATATTGTACTTTAAGTTAGTGGTAATATTTGCTCAATACATTCAGTGTTTATTTGTGGAAAAGCACCAAAATGTAGAGAAAATTTGCAAAAAATTAGCATTTTTCTAAATTTAAATGCATCTGCTTGTAAGACAGCTAGTAATACCACACAAAATAGATACTAGTTTATATAGCCCTACTATACATATTTCTACTTTATGTTTGCATCGTTTTTTGAACGACCTTTTATTTTTCTAGGACGTTACAAGGCTTAGAACTAGCAGCAATTTCTCATATTTTCAAGAAAATTTCCAAAGACTTTTTTTTTAGGGACCAATTCAGTTCTGAAGCGGCTTTGAGTGCCTTCTATATTAGAAACCTCATATATAACACCCCATTTTAAAAACTGCACCCCTCAAAGTATTTAAAATAGCATTTAGAAAGTTTCTAAAGCCTTTAGGCGTTTCACAGGAATTAAAGCAAAGTGGAGGTGAAATTTGCAAATTTCATTTTTTTTTGCAGAAAATCAGTTTTAATCCATTTTTATCTGTTACACAGAAGGCTTTACCAGGGAAACGCAACTCAATATTTATTGCCCAGATTCTGCAGTTTTTAGAAATATCCCACATGTGGCCTTAGTGTGGTAATGGACTGAAGCACCGGCCTCAGAAGCAAAGGATAACCTAGAAGATTTTGGGCCTCCTTTTTATTAGAATATATTTTAGGCACCATGTCAGGTTTCAAGAGGTCTTGTGGGGCCAAAATAGTGTAAACACCCCCAAAAAGACACAATTTGGCAAACTACACCCCTCAAGGAATTTATCAAGGGGTATAGTGGGCATTTTGACCCAAGAGGTTTTTTGCTGAACCTAGTGGAATGAGGCTGTGAAAATTGAAATCTAAATTTTTTCCAATAAAAATGTAGAATTTTTCAATTTTTACAAGGCATAAAAGGAGAAAAAAAAAAACACACAAATATTTGAAAAACAATTTCTCCCAATTACGGCAATACCCCATATGTGGTAATAAACTGCTGTTTGGATACACGGCAGAGCTCAGAAAGGAAGGAGCACCATGTGAATTTTGGAGCACAGATTTTGCTTGGTTTTCGGGTACCATGTCGCATTTGCAAAGCCCTTGATGAACTAAAACAGTGGAAACCCCTCAAAAGTGACCACATTTGGGAAACTTCACCACATAAGAAATGTATCAAGGGGTATAATAAGCATTTAGACTATACAGGTTTTTTGCTGATGTTAGAGGAATTAGGCTGCAAAAATGTTTTTTCTAATAAAATTTAATTTTTCATTTTCACAATAAATAAAGCAAAAAAAGCACCCCAATATTTGTAATGCAACCTCTTCTGAGCACAGCAATACCCCATATGTGGTAATAAACGGTTTGGACCATGGCAGGGCTCTGAAAGTAAGGGGCACCATTTGGTTTTCGGGTGTCACGTCACATTTGCAGAGCTGCTGCAGGGCCAAAACGGTAGGAACCCCCAAAAGTGACCTAATTTTGGAAACTACACCCCTTAAAGAGTCTATCTCTGGGTATAGTGAGCATTTAGACCCGATAGGTCTTTTGCAGAATTTATTGGAATTAGGCCATAAAAATTAATATCAACTTTATTTCCACTAAAAAGTTTAATTTTTTCATTTTCACGAGGGATAAATGAGAAAAAGCCGCCCAACATTTGTAAACCAATTTCCGCCGAGTACGGCAATACCCCACATGTGGTCATAAACTGCTGCTTGGGCACACGGCAGGGCTCAGAAAGGCAGGAGCGCTATTTGGCGTGCAGATTTTGCTGAATTGGTGTTAGGGCGCCATGTCGCATTTGCAAAACCCTGAGGTATGTGAATACAGTGGAAGCCCCCAAGAAGTGACCCCTCAAGGCTTTTATCATTTGCCTGGGCATATGACAGGGCTCAGAAGGGCATTGACCCTCAATTGCAGGGCTCTGAGATCAAATATTAAAACACACCCCTTAGATGTGACCCTTATTTTGAAAACTACACCCCTTAAGGCATTTTAAGGGGTGTAGTGAGCATTCTGCCCCCACAGGTGTTTTTTCATTAGAAATGAATGCGCAGCGGATGGTGCTGATATGCCAACATTTTTATTAACTTTTTTTTTTCCGTCCCACTAGAGGACTTGAAGGCTTGCACCTCTGATATTTATTCTAATTCATTGCAATACCCACGTAGTGCAATGCATTAGAGCTGTCAGTCATTCACTGACAGCAAGCCTATTAGGCTTCGCCTCCGGGCGGGGGCCTAATGGGCTTCTGTAGGTGGCAGACCAGGAGGCCATTGTTAGGGTTATGGTTGCCATAGCAACCATCGGCAGCCCTGCGATCTCATCACGGCGATGACGATTGTTTACAATTACTAAGATGCCGCGATCGCTTTTGATCGTGGCATCTAAGTGGATAATGGCGCGGTGTCAGCTGTAGCATACAGTTGACACCCACGGCTGATGGCTCAGGCTCAGCTTGTTTTTGCGATCAGAGGTCTAACAAGCCTCTGTAATTGGCAGACATAGGCCATTGTTAGACCTCCGGTTGTCAAAGCAGTCATCGGTTCCGATCTGCTAGTAACCCCATAGATTCAGCGCTCCCTTTTGAGCGCTGCATCTAAGGGGTTAATTGTCCGGATCGGAGGCTAGGTCCGGTCCTGGCATTGCAGCAGTGATAGTGTTAAGCTATCAATGCTTTAAAATGGTTTCTGCAGACGTGTAGCCTGTTAACGCGATGCCAAAATAGTATGGCATTCCACGTTAACAGGCCAACGCCTGTAACATAATAGTAACTCATAGAGCGTTAAGGGGTTAAAGGGAAACAGTCACCAGCATTTCACCTATTGAACGCTACTCACCCCTCACTGGCCGCTGCTGTCAAAAGTTCATTGCCTTTATCCCCTCTCCTAAACTCCTCCTCTGACTGTAAATAACAGTCTGCAAACATTTTGCGCGTTTTATGTTAATAATCCGGTGTCTCTTTGTGAGAACACACCAGAATAGGACATCAATGTGCAAGCACGGGATTTCGTGTGTGCTAGGGGAGGCGAGGAGCTGTCAATCAAAAGTAAGGAGGCGGGGTAAACTCGGAAAGGCTTGAGGAACGAAGATATAACTCTTAAATGCTCATTAGCATACAGCACGGGAACACTAAAAATCTGAATACTAAATGTGCAGAACTACTTAGAAGATAAATTATAGGTTATATAAAAAGGATTTTTCACCCACTACCACAGGTATTGCTGGTTTAAAAGGAGAGATGCTGGTGACAGGTTCCCTTTAAGGGTTTCTTTTTTTTTTTTTTACAAGTACATATTTCTGGTAGAGAAAATAGTGAATTATTTTCTAAACGTCTATATGAACTTAAAGTATGTCACAAATTCACTACATTGTGTGATCCAGTCCCAAACCACATAATTCATATAACCATAGAAGGCCACACTTTACACAAAAACAGAAAATAATACAATCCATTGTCTGTATAGTATCTACATCTCATCTCATTCACAAAGCTTGAGGAAGACTAAGTACAGCTTCAACCCTTTCAGTGCCTCCAGTCTATTCAGACTCCAATACAGCAGCAGCTGACATTTATTCAGAAATTGTTCAACAAACATTAAGAAGGTGATCTCTATATATATATATATCTACCTATCTATCCAGGGCTGACCTTAGGGGTGTGCGACCTGTGCGAGTGCACAGTGCACTGCACCCTCCCAGCATGTAGAGTGTGCCACTGGGCCCTTAAAAGAAAGGAGTTGGAGTGGATATACAGGTTGGAAACCATGTCTCCCAAGGGGTTAAATGTGGAGTATCCACTTGGTCCACATATTTAGAACAGTGGGGGGTAACTTGCCCTGGTGCCTGGGGTTTGCCGTTGGTGAGCTCATTTCAAGGTATAGCTAGTTCATGTACATGTGTTATTCAGGGTCTAATTTGGACTTTTACTCAATTCTTTTGTATTTTGCATATAAATACTGTATATGAATTTTTCTCTCTCTTGTATTTTTAGATACACATTATTTGTGAAGCAATTTGATGGCTGTTGGAAAGTAGCAGAGGCCCATCTCATTAGGTCGTAATGTGCCAAGTAAAAATAGATGTCCGTTGGCTCTTCAACTTCGTTCCAGAATATAGTAATGTAGTGCAGAATGACTGTGAAACATATGGCAGAGTCCCGCTTCATCCAAATTGTTCTCCATATGTATGTTATAAGTAAATTTAGCTCCTTCCTATCAAATAATGTGTTTATTTTGGCAGTATTTTACATATGTCTATCCCTCGAGGTTAAGGGTGTGGGTCTATTTGAAGTCCCAAATGGTGATGATATTACTCCCAGTAATTTTGCAAGTCCAATTAAAGTGGATGGTGAGTGTAGCTACACCGCGTTCCAAATTATTATGCAAATGTTATTTTTCGCTGATTTTCCTAAATAGTCGATGCAAATGACAGTCAGTATAATCTTCAAGCCATCAACCGTTGGAGTATAATGCTAATTTTATTGAACAAATCTCCTAATGATAACAGATATTTTTTCAGAAGTAAAAAACTCAAAATGCTTTGTTTCACATTATTATGCACAACAGAGATCAAAACATTTTAAAGGTTGTAAAGAGAACTAAAATGGTCATTTGTTGAATTTGCAGCATCAGGAGGTCATATTTACAGAAATCAAAAGCTCTTTCAATCAAAAAAAACTTAACAGGCCAAGTTACATGTTAACATGGGACCCCTTCTCTGATATCACCTTCACAATTCTTGCATCCATTGAATTTGTGAGTATTTGGACAGTTTCTGCTCGAATATCTTTGCAGGATGTCAGAATAACCTCCCAGAGCTTCTGTTTTGATGTGAACTGCCTCCCACCCTCATAGATATTTTGCTTGAGGATGCTCCAAAGGTTCTCAATAGAGTTGAGGTCAGGGGAATATGGGGGCCACACCATGAGTTTCTCTCCTTTTATGCCCATAGCAGCCAATGACACAGAGGTATTCTTTTCAGCATGAGATGGTGCATTGTCATTCATGAAGATAATTTTGCTATGGAAGGCACGGTTCTTCTTTTTGTACCACGGAAGAAAGTGGTCAGACATAAACTCTACGTACTTTGCAGAGGTCATTTTCACACCGTCAGGGACCCTAAAGGGGCCTACCAGCTCTCTCCCCATGATTCCAGCCCAAAACATGACTCCGCCAACTCCTTGCTGACGTCGCAGCTTTGTTGTGACTTGGTGGCCATTCGCCAACTATCCACTACTCCATCCATCTGGACCATCCAGGGTTGCACAGCACTCATCAGTAAACAACACGGTTTGAAAATTAGTCTTTATGTATTTCTGAGCCCACTGCAACAGTTTCTGCTTGTGAGCATTGTTTAGGGCTGGCTGAATAATAGCTTTATGCACACTTGCAAACCTCTGGAGGATCCTACACCTTGAGGTTCGCGGGACTCCAGAGGCATCAGCGGCTTCAAATACCTGTTTGCTGCTTTGCAATGGCATTTTAGCAGCTGCTCTCCTAATCCTATTAATTTGTCTGGCAGAAACCTTCCTCATTATGCCTTTATCTGAACGAACCCGTCTGTGCTCTGAATCAGCCACAAATCTTTTCACAGTACGATGATCACGCTTAAGTTTTCTTGAAATATCCAATGTTTTCATACCTTGTCCAAGGTATTGCACTATTTCGCGCTTTTCGGCAGCAGAGAGATCCTTTTTCTTTCCCATATTGCTTGAAACCTGTGGCCTGCTTAATAATGTGGAACGTCACAGTAGTTTTCCTTTGATTGGGCACACCTGGCAAACTAATTATCACAGGTGTCTGAGATTGATTACAATGATCCAAAGAGCCCTAAGACACAAGACCATCCATGAGTTTAATTGAAAAACTAATAATTAAATGTTTATGACACTTAAATCCAATGTGCATAATAATTTGGAACACTGTGTATAGTTTGACAATTCAGATTAGGCTATCTAGATCTTATGTGGCGGACTTGAAGTTGGAGTTACAGCTTTCTGCCTTTTGAATTCATGTTATTTGCAGCATCTTGCAGCACTGCTCATGTTTTCTTTTTTGCATTCTTTTATTTTCTTCATCTAAATATCATAATTACATTAGCGCCGTAGTTCGCGCATGCACAGAACGGCTGGAACGCAAGCGCCATTTGTGCACATGCGCAGTAGTGATTTTTTCGCCATTTGCGTTCCATTTGACCGGATTTCTGGTTTGGATGCCGTCTTTGAGCATGCGCAGTGGACGCTGTATTCCTGATGCGTCTGGCACCCGTAACGTAAGATTGTCTGTAGGATTTACATATGTAGATCTCTCAGATTGGTCTCTGCACCTTTCCCAATCAATCTAATTGCTAATTAAGTCACTGTCCATCACTTTTATATATCATGCATTCACATCATTTATATTTGGTATATCGATCTACTGTGAAATTTATGCACTTTAAATAACTGTCTTTTAATATGGGTTAAAATTTATATCTGCACACCTGTTTTTTGTAAACTGTACATCAACTAGGTTCTTGTGAACTGCTTTATGTACTTCCTATTTATACTTGACGTGTGCAGTATGTAGTCGCTTGAGAAAGGTTCTGTGACAAATCGAAACGTCGCTCATTTGAGGTGAATAAATCCCCTCTGTTTCATCTACCCTGAAGTCCTGGTGCCGTTACTTCGTTCTATGGTCGTTTTATATTCAAGTTGGGGAACCGATTCATCCTCTGGTAACGAGCACATGGCCTAATATATAGGTATGTTGGAGTGCTGTGTTTATCTGCATTTGGACTGTACAATATATATATATATATATACATATATACACAATTACACATAATTATTATTCATTTTTATGATTTTAAAATTGCATTACTGCTATATTTATTATAATTATAAATGTGAGGTTCTAAGCGCTCCGTTTGATCAAATTGTGCGAGCCCACCTGACAGGACAAGGCAACCTCATACAGAGGGTCCCTGCACTGCTATAATAAATATAGCAGTAATGCAATTTAAAATAATAAAAAATGTATAATAAATATAAAAAGTGTTTATATATATAATATACATAATCTTAGCACCCGCAGCATGCATCTGCATCCTTTTTTTGTCATTAAACATTATATATAGTGTCCATCTCTCTATTTTAGCAATCTATTATTTATTTTATTTATTTCAGTTACTTATATAGCGCCAACATATTACGCAGCGCTTTACAGAGGTCCTCTTACTGTCCCCATTGGGGCTCACAATCTAAATTCCCTATTGGTATGTTTTTGGGGCGTGGGAGGAAACCGGAGTACCCGGAGGAAACCCACGCAAACACAGGGAGAACATACAAACTCCATGCAGATGTCATCCTTGGCTGGATTTGAACCCAGGACCGCAGTGCTGCCCTGTCTCTATATTAGTCAAACAATTTTCAATAGCATAACACTATCTAATCATTATCACACCTCCAATCATTTCACAGTAGAATCCGTTTTTGCACACAGTAATTATAATAAAGTGAATGGATGTAACTATCCCCTCTCAAGCCAAGGTCCACAGGGTGTAACAGCCGTCTTGTCTCATATCTATATGAATCCTAAATGAATAGAGTAGACACAAATCACATCGCTCCTCGCAGAGGATTCCAGAAGACATAATGCAGAAGCCTCTGGAAACAGGAGGATCTTAGAATGTGAAGCGGCATTGTCACAAGATAATGTGGTGTAATACCATGAGAGGGATGCCAAAAACCTTCCAGTGCTGTGCGGTCACAGAAAATAAAATCACAAGACGTCCAATTATACAAATCACAACTAAATAGAAAAACACGCTGGAAAGATTATACTGTGCTGGCTGGATAATACAGAAAGAAGTCCACTGATTTCAACGGTAGTAAAGAGAAGCAGCAAATCAAATTTTTCGGCAAAATGGATCGCCTGACTTGGTTCATTTTGGGTAAATAATGCATATGCATTTTGCTGCTCCTTTGTTTTGCCTTATTAGCTTACCTAGAACTCTAAGGCATGTCAATTAAGTGGGGGTCTTGGAACTGCTAATGTATAATGGGGATTGGACTTCTTGATTGATCCTCCTTATTGTCTCCTGGCCGCTCAGTAATTATTTATACACAGGTCATGGAGAACGGAGGTCCAGGAACCCTTCATTTAGATCTGTGATTAGACTAATTATTTTTTTGCTAGTGTGCTCTTTCGATGTCACAGATAAATAAAATAAAATGCTAAAAACATGGCTTACCAAAACTACACAAATAATGTATTTAGCAGTGTGCTCTGTGTGTGTCACAGATGAAAAATCTAGTATTCTTAGAACATAGCTCACTGTAATTGCACTAATTATTTGCCAGTGGGCTCTTTCTGTGTTACAGATGGATAAAATGAAATGCTAAGAACACAACTCACCAAAAGTACACATATAATTTATTAGGCAGTGTGGCCTGTCTGTGTCACAGATGAAAAAACTAGGATGCCTATAAACATAGCTCACTGTAAATGCACCAATTATTTATTTGGCAGTGTACTGTGTCACAGATTAATTAATATAGGAGAAATGCTCAGCATAGGTAACCAAAATGACTGTGGATCCATCATTTAGGAAATACTGTATATATCCAACCAAGGACAACATCTGCATAGAGTATGTATGTTCTCCCCGTGTTTGCGTGGGATTCTTCCTGGTACTCCGGTTTCTTCCTACACTCCAAAAATATACAGATAGAGAATTTAGATTGTAAGCCCCAATGGGGACAGTAAGTGAGGACTTTGTACAGTGCTGCGGGATATGTTGGCGCTATATAAGTAACATAAATAAATATAATATGTATTATGATTTTGCTACTAGATTTTGATTCCATCTAATGAGCTACATCTATTGTACACAGCTATCATCTAAGTTTGGTCTACTCTAATCGAATTCTAATGAAATCAAGTCATTGATTGATCGCCTGACTCACTGATTGATCCATTACCATATTGTTTAGGCAGCATGACTGATTGACCCTGAGATTGGCATGTAATATCACAGGGAATGATCTGGCCACATACAACACAAAAAAAAAAAAAAATATGTGTCATTGAAATGGCAGTCCTCCAATTTTATGAGAACTCAGAAAAAGAAGCTCATTGCCTGAGGCTGATACGTTTCCATTTCTGTAAAGATCAAGCTACGCATCGATTAGCGGTCAAACTCATGTTTCCCAGGATGCAGGATCGCATCCTAATGACTCCCTAGTAACACTTGTTACAAAATGTTTAGTTAGGCCTTCCTTCTTCACACCATAGACTTACCATATTGGCTTGTAGACCCTATAGCAAAACCATATAGTAATAATCATTGCCCATATCTTCACATTCACTGGCCAACTCTGCTCCTTATTATGACCGTGTCATAGGAAACAATAGGGAACACAGACGTCCATCGTAGGACATGCATAAATGTATATAGTATAACTGGAATAACCTTTTCTCTCCTGGTTTCCATCCTATCTCTCTCACCAGTTCTTCAGTGTGTCTTTTGTTGGTTAGACTTCTGTTTGTTGAGGTTCCCCAGAGCTCGGTGCTGGATCAATTTCTAATCATTTTTAACAGTCCCACTTGGAAAAACATCATACCCGCATGGTCATTCATCACGTCTGTTCTATGATTCAATTATTGTATTACTTATTTACATAGGTGTCCACCATGCTGCACCTTTCTATATTTTCTCTAATATCAAACTATAGATCTAACGAAGCTCCTCTATCAGAGAATTACCTACATTCTCTCTTATCACAACTTGTCATTCCTGTCTTCAAGATTTCTGTAGACATCCTCGAGAATACCGTCAGATTAAAAGAGTTGACCCATATGGACAACACTTGTCTAGGAGAAACCTGCAGGCGAAAAATGGTATTACATGGCATCCATGCAAATGCATGGGAGACAATGTAATAGATGGTGATGCTGAGTCCTCCAGAACGGGAGCCACTTTTTGCAGCAGCCCTCCACTCATGAGAGAATGAAGGGGCTGAGAAGAACATTTCAGCATTTTTTCTGCATGTCACTGTGCAGAGAACAGTTTAAAGGAAAACACCAACATAAAGCTTATCTAATAATTATACTAGGCAATTACATAAGTAGGGATTCCCTACTGTCACTACAAGAAGGGAGCTTCCAATAATAGCTCAGAAGGGATGTGCCGGTGCAGGAGCTGTCAGCAGAACATAGATGCACGGGCTCACACCTCCCAACTGTCCCTGGGCCTTAAAGGGGGCAGCGTTTATGCAGATATGCCCCAAAGTGGGCATTTTTGAGAGGCTTTGGGGTTGTTCATGTCCCATGAATAAGGATTCCAAAAAAATTGGAAGGTACAGTATATATAATCTGGCAATGAAATGGTAAGAGCAGAATATTACAGGGACTGGTCCAATTTTCCATTAGCCGAAATGGTACAAAAAATAAATAAAATGGTGCCATTTGGCTAATAGGAGCGATGAAAGAATACACGGTGCCGATGCGGGTTCTCCCTCTGACCCTACCCCCCGCCCCTCTTGGCGGTGATTAACAGGTTGCTATGTATGCAGACACACAGAATTCAGCCATCAATCACTGACATGAGGTTAAGGGATCACTTTCTTTATTATTACGATGGACTCTTAACTATGGGTCCGGTGCATTCTCTGATCAGTCCTATTAGCCACAATATTTTTTTTGTGCAATTTTGGCTAATAGGAGAACAGACCTGTTCCCATACCATGCTGGTATGCTGGGCAGGTGCGAAGTCCTGCTGGAAAATGAAATCAGCATCTGCATAAAGCTGGTCAGCAGAGGGAAGGATAAAGTGCTCGAAAATTTCCTGGTAGACTCTGCGCTCACTCTGGACTTGATATAACACAGTGGACCAACACTTTTGCATTTCATTTGGAGATCTCGGTCCCAGAGTCTGGAGGAAGAGTGGAGAGGCGTCAATCCAAGTGTTTTGCGGTCCAGTGTGAAGTTTCCACAGTCAGTGATGGTTTGGTGGGCGTGTCATCTGCTGGTGTTGGTCCACAGTGTTATATCAATTCCAGAGTCAGCGCAGCGTCTACCAGGAAATTTTCCAGCACTTCATGCTTCCCTCTGCTGACAAGCTTTATGGAGATGCTGATTTCATTTTCCAGCAGGACTTGGCACCTGCCCACACTGCCAAAAGTACCAATACTTGGTGTAATAACCACAGTATCACTGCGCTTGATTGGCCAGCAAACTCGCCCGGCCTAAACCCCATAGAGAATCTATGGGGTATTGTCAAGAGGAAGATGAGACACCAGACCCAACATTTATACCACCTCAGCAATGCCACAGGCTGATCACCTCCATGCCACGCCGCAATGGTAACACCTCAGCAGTGCCACAGGCTGATCACCTCCATGCCACGCCGCATTGATAACACCCCAGCAGTGCCACAGGCTGATTGCCTCCATGCCATGCCGCATTGATGTAGTAATTTATGCAAAAGGAGCCCCGACCAAGTATTGAGGGCAGATACTGTAAATACTTTTCACTAGGCCAACATTTCGGTATTAAAAATCATTTTTGAAATTGGGTTTATATAATATTTGAATTTTTGTAGAGACTAAATTTGGGGTTTTCATTAAGGGTATGTTCACACGCAGAGTCAAAAAAGTCTCAAAATACGGAGCTGTTTTCAAGAGAAAACAGCTGCTGATTTTCAGACGTTTTTTGGGCCACTCACGACTTTCGCTGCGTTTTTTTACGGCTGTTTTTGGAGCTTTTTTCAATAGAGTCTATGGAAAATGGCTCCAAAAACTTCCCAAAAAACACAGCGGAAAACACTCCGTCTGCTTCCGATTTTTTGGCCGTTTTTGGCCCGAAAATACACCGTGTGAACATACCCTAACTGTTACCATAATCACCAACATTAAAAGAAAAAAATGCTGTTAGTAGATCACTCTGTGTGTAATAAATCTATAGAATGTATGAGTTTCACTTTTTGAATTGAATTACTGAAATTAATTAACTTTTTGATGATATTCTAATTCATTGAGAAGGACTAGTAGATAGATAGATAGATAGATAGATAGATAGATAGATAGATAGATAGATAGATAGATAGAGAAAAAGAAAGAAAGTAGCACTGCAACTCCTCCTAGGCTCCGAGCCCTCAGATAGACAGCAGGTAAAAAAGAATTGAGGCAGCATGCCAAAGTAGTGAATGAAAAATAAGAGGTGCGTTTATTCACCCCACAGGCAGGCAACATTTCGTTCCAGCTTACTGGGATCTTTCTCAGGCTTGTCTCCCCTGCCTTTTCTGTCTCCCTTGACTCTCCTGCCGGTCCTGATTCTGCTGTTTCCCATGACTCTCCTATCACTCTTAACACTCCTGCCTGTCCTGACTCTCCTGTCCCCTCCTGTATCCCCTGACTATTCTGTTTCCCCTGACTTTTTTGTCTCCCCTGATTGACTCTCCTTCCTCCCCTGACTTTATTGCCTCCCCTGACTCTTCTGCCTTCCATGAGCCACCTGTCCCCGCTGACTCTCCTAGATCTGGACTCCCCTGCATTTTCTGTCTTCCTTGACTCTCCTGCCTATTCTGACTCTGTTGTCTCCCCTGACTCTCCTATCTCACCTGCCTGACCTGACTCTGCTGTCTCCCCTGACTCTTCCAGGTTTCCCTTGACTCTTCTGTCTCCTCTGACTGATCTGTCTCTCCCTGATTGACTATTTCCTCCCCTGACATTCCTGCCTCCCTTGACTCTTTTGCCTTCCATGAGCCACCTGTCCCTGCTGACTCTACTGTCTCCCCTGACTTCCTTGTCTCCCCTGACTCTTCAATCTCCCATGACACACATGTCCCTGCTGACTCTGCCTCTTCTTCTTCTGTCTCCTAAAACTATTCTCTATTCCCTGACTCCTGTCTTTCCTGTCTCCCCTAAAGCCATGTGCACAATATTAGCTTACAGGTACCACATAATATACTTAGTTATATTGTCCGAGAAGCTTATCTTTCCTCTGCTCTTAACCCTTAAAAACTACTTATATAACTAGTGTATTAGTCATCTGTAAAAAATAATGATGGTTACCTTAAAGGCTTAACCATCTTTCAGCTTCACATTCAGCTTTTATAACCAGAAATTATAAGGTGCTCCATCTCACTGCTGAAAACACAATACAGTTACATAAATCAGCCATACATTGTGTGGGTATTCCAGGATTTTATATCATGTGCCCCTGAACAGTACAGGGATTTGGGTGTCACATTAGGTTAAAGTAAAGTTGCAATTTTGAAAGCTTTTTAAAAATATAGAATTGAACATGTAAAAAAATACTCAATGTGTCGCAAACTGCAGGATAATACAAACTGCAAACAGAAAATGGGCAAGGAATAATAATATAGATACAATCATCATAATTCAATGTTATTCTTATTACTACTACATAGGGTGTTCTGTTCATAATCGATATGCTTTATGTAGAATTTTATATTCCAACTGTTAGGGTGAATGATGAACGGTCTAGATGCAGCGGTGCGGAGTTTGCCAGACATCGCAGGTCTCAGTTTGTTTTATTTAGCTGAGCCGAGTTTGACATTTCGCATAACTCATCGTGTTATAAAGCTACGTATGTTATCTGTGGTTATTTACAGGAACTTTTGCATTATTATGATAGTCAAAATACAAGTCCAAATAGTTAAATGACAAATATAATCTTTGCTACACCTCAAAGTATACATGCAGATGGATCACAACTAAGTTGTCTATTGGCAAAACGCATTGTGATATGATGATGTGGAAGCTGTGGTTTTGCATAGGACTGCTGATAAACCTATTGCACGAGTAATCACAGTGCTCAAAGTGGCCCTCAATGAGATATAACAATTTATATCCATCTATCATCAATCTTTTGATCTATTATCTATCACCTATCTATATTTTTTTATCTATCTATCATCATTTAATATCTCTCTATCTATATCTAGCACAACTAAGAAGTCCATTGGCACAACTCATTGTGATATGATGATGTGGAAGCTGTGATTTTACATAGGACTGCTGATAAAACAGGTGCATGCGTTATGACAGTGCCCAAAGTGACCCTCATATAACAATTTACCTCTATCCATCTATCCATCTATCCATCTATCTATCCATCAATCTATAAATTCCTGCAAGTAACTAGAACTATAAATTGCGTAGTTTACCATTCACAACAGTAAACAATGTAATTTAATTGAACCTCATGTTAGAAGATGAGACAGAAAGCCCCTGTAGCCACAATACACAATGTTACACAATGATATACAATGTTACATGGTATCCAGGGCTCTGCCTCATAAATGTAGATAGATGTAGTTTACCTGTAAAGACTGGAGGCTTCACATAATCCGGCTGGGTGTAGTGCTGCAGCCAGGACTGGCAGTCAACCCTGTGCCCTCTGCCTTCTCTTCCTTCCATGCATTGAGGGCAGTCTCACTACTAACAAAGGTTGGCGGTGAAGTTGCTGCTGGTCAGTCCTGTTACCTCTGGAGCTCCCTGTGTCCAGCAGCCAGTGCAGCCCCCTCCTTATATAAGATCCAGCCCAGACTGTGGTGTGTGGTACAGGGCAGCAGCAGCAGCAGCAGCAGGAGACTCCTCAGAGAGACGGGACTAGGTGTCTAGTACCAGAGTAATGTGTGTGCTGGGGAGTAATAACTGACAACATGTGCTGCTTCTGGGCGGTGCTCGTACTACATTCCCAGCATGTCACTCTGGAGCAGGAGGAGGGGGGTGATGAGCACTCTGCTACCTGCACTGACTAAACCACACACTAAAACATGCTGCGTACTATATCCATGTGGGCGGCTGCTAAGAAATGTGTGTATATATATATATATATATATATATATATATATATACACACACACACACACACACTACCGTTCAAAAGTTTAGGGTCACTTAGAAATTTTCTTATTTTAGAAAGAAAAGCACAGTTTTTTTCAATGAAGATAACATAAAATTTATCAGAAATACACTCTATACATTGTTAATGTGCTAAATGACTATTCTAGCTGCAAACGTCTGGTTTTTAATGCAATATCTACATAGGTGTATAGAGGCCCATTTCCAGCAACCATCACGCCAGTGTTCTAATGGTACATTGTGTTTGCTAACTGTGTTAGAAGGCTAATGGATGATTAGAAAACACTTGAAAACCCTTGTGCAATTATGTTAGCACCGCTGTAAACAGTTTTGCTGTTTAGAGGAGCTATAAAACTGACCTTCCTTTGAGCTAGTTGAGAATCTGGAGCATTACATTTGTGGGTTTGATTAAACTCTCAAAATGGCTAGAAAAAGAGAGCTTTCATGTGAAACTCGACAGTCTATTCTTGTTCTTAGAAATGAAGGCTATTCCATGCGAGAAATTGCCAAGAAACTGAAGATTTCCTACAACGGTGTGTACTACTCCCTTCAGAGTACAGCACAAACAGGCTCTAACCAGAGTAGAAAGAGAAGTGGGAGGCCCCGCTGCACAACTGAGCAACAAGACAAGTACATTAGAGTCTCTAGTTTGAGAAATAGACGCCTCACAGGTCCTCAACTGGCAGCTTCATTAAATAGTACCCGCAAAACGCCAGTGTCAACATCTACAGTGAAGAGGCGACTCCGGGATGCTGGCCTTCAGGGCAGAGTGGCAAAGAAAAAGCCATATCTGAGACTGCCTAATAAAAGGAAAAGATTAATATGGGCAAAAGCACACAGACATTGGACAGAGGAAGATTGGAAAAAAGTGTTATGGACACACAAATGGAAGTTTGAGGTGTTTGGATCACACAGAAGAACATTTGAGAGACGCAGAACAACTGAAAAGATGCTGGAAGAGTGCCTGACGCCATCTGTCAAGCATGGTGGAGGTAATGTGATGGTCTGGGGTTGCTTTGGTGCTGGTAAAGTGGGAGATTTGTACAAGGTAAAAGGGATTTTGAATAAGGAAGGCTATCACTCCATTTTGCAACGCCATGCCATACCCTGTGGACAGCGCTTGATTGGAGCCAATTTCATCCTACAACAGGACAATGACCCAAAGCACACCTGCAAATTATGCAAGAACTATTTAGGGAAGAAGCAGGCAGCTGGTATTCTATCTGTAATGGAGTGGCCAGCGCAGTCACCAGATCTCAACCCCATAGAGCTGTTGTGGGAGCAGCTTGACCGTATGGTACGCAAGAAGTGCCCATCAAGCCAATCCAACTTGTGGGAGGGGCTTCTGGAAGCATGGGGTGAAATTTCTCCCGATTACCTCAGCAAATTAACAGCTAGAATGCCAAAGGTCTGCAATGCTGTAATTGCTGCAAATGGAGCATTCCAAGACGAAAGCAAAGTTTGAAGGAGAAAATTATTATTTCATATAAAAATCATTATTTCTAACCTTGTCAATGTCTTGACTATATTTTCTAGTCATTTTGCAACTCATTTGATAAATATAAGTGTGAGTTTTCATGGAAAACACAAAATTGTCTGGGTGACCCCAAACTTTTGAACGGTAGTATACATACATACATACAGAGGGCCGGCCTTAGGTTGGATGGCGCTCTGTGCGGGATTCTCTATTGCTGCCCTCCACAAAACAAAAAAAATTAACGACACATACACACACACACACACACACACACACACACGAGGCATGTATACACACATAATGGGTCTTATACAAATGCATAGAGGTAAATATATGGACATACAGGCCCAAATATACCCACGCAGGCACATATATACACAGAACAGATAGTAACCTGCAGTCCTATAACACGACAGATAACTCTCTGAGTACAGATTATGTAGTAGTGTTACCTGCAGTCCTATGTAACACCACAGATAACACAGGGATAACTCCAAGTACAGATAATGTAGTAGATATTGCATGCAGTCCTATGTAACACAACAGATAACAGTGATAACTCTCCGATTACAGATAATGTAGTAGATGTTACCTATAGTCCTATGTAACACCACAGATAACACAGTGATAACTGAGTACAGATTATGTAGTATATACACACACAAAAATATATACACATACAGATACATATCAGGGCACTTAGACACACACACACACACACACACACACACACACACACACACACACCTGCAGTCCTATGTAACACCACAGACAGAGGCGTAGCTAGGTTCTCCTGCACCCGGGGCAAAGATTCAGATTGGCGCCACCCCAACTTATTTCCCGACATCTCCTTCTCCCTCGCCATGTTTGCTTTCTCTACCAATAAATGAGGTGTCACATACAGCCCCTTGTAGATAGCGCCACACACAGCCCCCCTTGTAAATAGCGCCACACACAGCACCCTTGTAAATAGCACCACACACAGCCCCCCTTGTAAATAGTGCTACACACAGCCGCTTCCCCCCTTTGTAAATAGCGGCAGACTCCCCCCTTGTAGATAGTGCCACACACAGCCAGCTGCCCGTTTGTAAATAGCGCCACACTCCACACCCCTTGTAAATAGCGCCACATTCCCCCCTTTTAAATAGCGCCACACTCCCCCCTTGTATTTAGCGCCACACTGTAAACAGAGCGGTGAGTTGTAGCCTACCGATACCACTCTTTGCTCTGCCTGACGTGACTTACCGGAGGAACCGAGGAGGTCATGCGGCGCAAGCAGCGGTGGAATTCCTTCTGACTAGGTTCGGTGACAGCCAGGGCCGGCCTTAGGTTGGATGGCGCCCTGTGCGTTGACTCTCTATTGCTGCCCCCTACAAAAAACTAAAAATTAACCAAATATATAGACATCCACATACTGGAACATATATACTGTACATACATAAAGACAGATATTTAGACATATAGGCAAATATACATACACACATCTGGAATATATACATACAGGTAAATATATAGCCGTACAGACACATATACACACACACACACACACACACACACACGCAGATAAATACACAGACGGGAACATATACAAATACATAAAAGGCACATATATAGAAGCACAAAGACACATTCACAAACAGACTTATATATACCCAGTACAGATATTGTTGTAGATTTCATGTGCAGTCCTATGTAACACCATAGATAACAGTGATAACGGAGTACAGATAATGTAGTAGATGTTACCTGCAGTCCTATGTAACACTACAGATAACACAGTGATAACTCTATGCATACAGATAATGTAGTAGATGTTACCTGCAGTCCTATGTAACAGCACAGATAACACAGTGATAAATCTCTGAGTACAGATAATGTAGTAGTGTTACCTGCAGACCTATGTAACACCACAGATAACACATGGGTATATAGGGGTCAGCAGTGTATATAAGGGTTAGTAGGGTATATAGGGGCAGCAGAGTGTATAAATGGCAGCATGTTATATAAGGGGCAGTAGGATATATAGGGGACAGAAGGCTATATAGGGGAAGCAGGGTATATAGGTGCAACAGTGTATATAGGGGCAGCAGGGTATATAGGGGCAGCGGGGTATATAGGGGCAGCGGGGTAGATAGAGGCAGCACAGATGTCTGCATTTTATCTGTTCTACTTTAATATTGAACACACACTTTTACAAAGAGACATAAACACATGCAGGGACATATAAACACACACACACACACACACACACACACACACACACACAAACACAGAGAAACATACTGTATACACAGAGACACATACTGTATACACACACACACACACAAACACACTGTAACATATACACATACAAACACAGAGAAACATACTGTATACACACACAAACACACTAACATATACACATACAAACAGAGAAACATACTGTATACACAGAGACACATACTGTATACACACACACAAACACACTGTAACATACACACATACAAACACAGAGAAACATACTTTATACGTGTAAACACACCACACACACACACACACACACACACACACACTCTGTAACATATACACATACACAGAGAAACATACTGTATACACAGAGACACATACTGTATACACACACATATGCACACAAACACACATGGACACTCACCATGTCTCCTTGCTGAAAGGATAACAGGTTTCTTGCAGGACGGGCTGTGGGTGGAGCTTCCTCCTCTGCTTCTCGGCTGTTCTTTACTCCGTGTGTGCAGAGCACAGAGTAGATGCAGAGCCAATTGGCGCCCCCAACATGCTGGGAGGGTGCAGCACGGGAGTGGACCAGAGTCAGAACGCCGCTGTGTGATCTCCTGGCTCTTCCTGAAGCTGATCGCTGCTGCAGGTGTCCGACATACAGGGCGACTTCAGCAGTATTCAGCTGCTCTGCGGCGCCCCCCTTCCCTACCACCTAGTTGCGCCCGGGGCACATGCCCCGCCTGCCCCCCCTAGCTACACCCTGCCACAGATAACACACAGTGATAACTCTCTGATTACAGATAATGTATTAGTGTTACCTTCAGTCCTACGTAACACCACAGATAACTCACAGTGGCACATGCAATATTGTTGGAATGCACATCCGCCATACATACACGGATAGTGTTAAGAGGTTAAAAGGGATTGTCCGGGTTTAAACTTTTTATGTGGCAGCAGGAGAGGAGGGCTTCAAATAAAAAAGCAGCCCACACTTACCAGGGCTGGCGTCAGCACCTGGCAAGTGCCGGGGCCCACTACCCTTGGGGGACACACTCGGCCGCCAGGTGCTGATGCTGCCGTCGTCACGGCATTATTGTCCATATATGGACAGTGATGTCAGAAGCAGAGCAGGAGAACCGGGGCATAGTGCTAGTAGTGCTCTGCCCGGGACTATGGCTCTGGGGCTGCCTCGGAAAACACTGTCCATATATGGACAGTGACGTGAGGGGCTGCTCCTGAAGCGGAATCGCCACCCAGAGTGTCGGAAATGCTCTGGCTGTGGATTCCACTCCTAGGGGGAACACAATGGTGCAACTACCAGGGAGGGGGGCTGTGTGGAACTACCAGGGAGCGGGGCTGTGTGACACTACCAGGGAGGGGGGCTGTGTGACACTACCAGGGAGGGGGGGCTGTGTGACACTACCAGGGAGGGGGGGCTGTGTGACACTACCAGGGAGGGGGGGCTGTGTGACACTACCAGGGAGGGGGGGGCTGTGTGACACTACCAGGGAGGGTGGGGCTGTGTGACACTACCAGGGAGGGGGGGCTGTGTGGCACTACCAGGGAGGAGGGGGCTGTGTGGCACTACCTGGGAGGGGGGCTGTGTGGCACTATCTACGGAGGGTGCTAAACTTATGGGGGTACAAACTGGGGGCCTAACTTCTACATGGGGGCATAAACAGCACCTAACGTCTATATGGGGGCACAAAGTGAGATTTTCTGCCATATTACTGCCGCCGTGAGTTCCTCCACAAAGGGGCCTACTAAGTCTTGTGTCGCCCAAGGGCCCACATAAACCGGTAGCCGGCCCTGACACTTACCGCTCTCCTCCCAGATGTTCCTGCGCTGGGGGCTTCTGTCATCTCTGTTTTGTGTGTACACAAAGTGACTGCAGCGGTGACATTACGTCGACAGTACATCACCACCGCAGCCAATTACTGGTCTCAGCTGAACACCGCTGAGGCTATTAATAGGCTGCAGCGGTGGTGTACGGTCAACATTATGTCACCGCTATATACAAACAGAGAACAGATCTGACGGGAGCCCCCAGCGCAGGAACGTCTGGGAGGAGAGAGGTAAGTACAAGTTCTTTTTTTTATTTTAACTCCTCCTGCTGCTTCAACAAAATGTTTCATTTGTATTCCGGACAACCACTTTAAAGGCTATGCCCACCTTTGAAATCGTTTTTTTTTTTTTTGGTTGTCTTCTTTAAATAATCAGTGTGTTTTGTGCAACTTTCTAAATAAATACTTTTTATTAAAAACTATTTTTACTTTTTGAGATACAGCTGCTTTGTATTCTGTATACAGAGCAGCCGTATCTAGCGCTGAGACCTGAATCCGTCAGGCCAGTGGGACTGACGGGTTCAGTGTCAGCAGGTCCTGTATCTCTGACACGCAGGATCCACCTGTTATCGATCACATCTAAGTTATGAACCGTCGACACGCAGGACCCGCTGACACTGAACCCGTCAGTCCCACTGACCTGACAGACTCAGGTCTCGGCGCTAGACACGGCTGCTCTGTATACAGAATACAAAACAGCTGTATCTCAAAAAGTAAAAATAGTTTAACCCCTTAATGACCAGCCTATTTTGGACCTTAATGACCAAGCTATTTTTTACGTTTTTCAATCGTCGCATTCCAAGAGCTATAACCTTCTTATTTTTGCGTCGACATAGCTGTATAAGGTCTTGTTTTTTGCGGGACAAGTTGTATTTTTTAATAGCACCATTTTTAGGTACATATTATTTATTGATTAACTTTTATTAACTTTTTTTGGGGGGGGAATAGAAAAAAATCTGAAATTTCGCCACTCTTTTTTGCGTCCTAAATCTACGCCGTTTACCGTCTGGTATAAATAACACAATAACTTTATTCAGCGGGTTGTTACGATTGCAACGATACCAAATTTGTATAGTTTTTGTATGTTTTACTACTTTTACACAGTAAAAACGCTTTTTTTTCAAAATTATTTGCTTTTGTGTCTCCGTATTTGAAGAGCCGTAACGTTTTTATTTTTTCGCCGATGCGGTTGTATGAGGGCTTTTTTTTTGCGGGACAACTTGTAGTTTTTATTGGTACCATTTTGGAGTAGATGCGACTTTTTGATCACTATTTATTAAAAATTTTTAAAGTCAGTATTCACAGAAAACAGCAATTTTTCCATAGTTTTTCATTATTTTTTTTACGGTGTTCACTGTGCGGGTTAAATAATGTAATAGATTTATAGTCGGGGTCGTTACGGACGCGGCGATACCAAATATGTGTAACTTTTTAACTTTATTTTGTTTTTTTAATAGTAAAGCAGTTTGTAAGGGGTTTTTCATTTTTTTCACATTTTTTTTAAATTAACTTTATTAAACTTTTTTTTCACTTTTTTACTAGTCCCACTAGGGGACTATAATATGCGATTCTGCGATCGCATTTATAATACACTGCAATACTTTTGTATTGCAGTGTATTACTGCCTGGCCGTTTAAGGGCGGGTTCACACATGGCGGAATTCCACTTAAATTCCGCTGCGGACACTCCGCAGCGTTAATCCGCAGCGGAGCCGTTTCTCCATTGACTTTCACTTTAATTTAGCAGTGTTCGTTTACACGATGCGTACAATTCCGCTGCGGAGCATAGGCTGCGGAGCGGAATTTGGTGTCCGCAGCATGCTCTGTCTGTTGCGGAGCAGTGGCGGACTCATGGCGGAATTTCTCCATTGACTTCAATGGAGATTCTAAGTTCCGCAATGAAGTCCGCAGCTGTCATGCACATGTCATGTGTGCTGCGGATGCGTCTTGCTTTTTTAACTTGACATTTCTTCATTCTGGCTGGACCTAGGTATTTCTAGGTCTACAGCCAGACTGAGGAAGTCAATGGGGCTCCCGTAATGACGGGAGCGTTGCTAGGAGACGTCTGTAAATAGTCACTGTCCAGGGTGCTGAAAGAGTTACGCGATCGGCAGTAACTGTTTCTGCACCCGGGACAGTGACTACCGATCCCAATATACATGTATCTGTAAAAAAACATATAAGTTCATACTTACCGAGAACTCCCTGCGTCTGTCTCCAGTCCGGCCTCCCAGGATGACGTTTCAGTGTAAGTGACGGCTGCAGCCAATCACAGGCCAAGCACAGGCTGCAGCGGTCACATGGACTGGCGCGTCATCCAGGGAGGTCGGGCTGGATGCCGAAAGAGGGACGCGTCACCAAGACAACGGCCGGTAAGTATGAAAATCGTTTACTTTCACTAGGGAAAGTGCTGTCCCTTCTCTCTATCCTGCACTGATAGGGAGAAGGGAAGCACTTTTCCCGCAGTCTGCAGCAGCTAGTCCGCATCAATGTACTGCACATTTTGTGCAGATCCGCTGCAGAATCTGCAACGCAGATTCTGTGCGGCATTGATGCGGACAGTTGCGGAGGAATTCCGCCATGTGTGGTCATGCCCTAACACGGACAGGCATCTGCTAGGTCATGCCTGCGGCATGATCTAGCAGGCATTCACTCCAGGCAGCCTGGGGGCCTTTATTAGACCCCCGGCTGCCATAGAAGACACAGACACTCGGCGATTTTATCGCCGGGTGTCAGTGAGATGAGAGGGAGCTCCCTCCCTCTCTCCAAAACCACTCAGATGCGGTGCTCGCAAAGGTGTACATAGCTTTTCACATAATCTGAACGGGGCTTAAAAGGGCAACAAATGGTAAATGTGCACTATGAAGGCACTGAATTATGTGCCCATTTGACATTTATTAACACTTTAGTGCCTTTCAGCGACACCATGGTGCCCATTTTCCACCGATTGCCCCTTTAGCGTCCTGTTTAGTGGCCGCTTGATGCCGATTTGCCATTTACTGGCCCTGTAGCCTTTAGCATCTTTTGTCACATATGAACAATAACGGGGCAACAAAATGGCAAATTGGCATCAAGGAGGCACTGAATAGGACACTAAAGGGGCAATAAGTGGCAAATGGGCACCAAGGTGGCACTGAATCCTCTGTCCATTTGCCATTATTGCCCTTTTTAGAACCCCATCAGTTCCCACATTTAAAACAAAGTCCAGTCAGTGACTTACCTGCTAGGCTTCAGGCAAACGCTTCCTGCTGGAGTTGGAGCTGCCCTGGAGAAAACGTTCCCTCTGTGTCTCCACCAGCCCTGGAAGCGCGGTGTCTCCTCCCTGTCTTGCGTCCTGAATGATGTAATCACGCCTCTCTCGTCATTCAGGACGCAGGACAGGGTGAGCGGACGAGCGGTGGCCAGGGCGCGGGACAGCCAGTATGAGGTCGGTGCAGTAAGTGAGTGGCACCTGACCCGCTGGTGTCCCGAGTAGTGGCCATGGCGCGGGGCATGTACACCCAGTGGCTCCCCCCTTACTGTGCGGCGGGCGGCGCCCTGTGCAACCGCACTGGTCGCACGTACCTAAGGCCGGCTATATATATATATATATATATATATATTATAGTTATAGTATACCGTGTATTGATAGAACTATTTTTTGGACTTATTTTTATATTCATTTTATTTGAGCTATTATTAAATGTAGTTAATATTATTAATAATAATTAAAAATTATATAATAATAATAATAATAATAATGCACAGTAGTAATAATAAAGACAAAAAAAATATATATAATAATGCACAATAATAATGAATAACAACAACAATAACTTTAATAATATTATTAATAATACACAATAATAATGCACAGTAATATTATTATTATTAATAATAAATCATTGTTAGTTATTCTTAATTGTTATTATTACTTTGCATTATTATTGTGTATTATATTTATTTTATATTATTATTACATTTCGTTTTTATTGTTACTATTATTATTACTATGCAAAATGTATATTTTTTTTTAGTTTTTATTTTTACTATTATTATTACTGTGTGTTATTATTATATCATTATATTATAATGTTCAACATTATATTATAATGTTCACACGGCTTATTTTCGGCCGCAAACAGCCGAAAAATCGGAAGGCAAATGCCTCCAAACATCTGCCTATTGATTTCAATTGGAAAAAGGGAGTTCTGTTCCAACGGGGCAAAAACGGCCGCAAAAAAGAAGCGCATGTCACTTCTTGAGACATTTTTGGAGCAGTTTTTCATTGACTATGGAAAAACCGCTCCAAAAATGGCCATAAAAACGCTGCGAAAAACGCGAGTGGCTAAAACAATGGCTGAAAATCAGGAGCGATTTTCCCTTGAAAACAGCTTTGTATTTTCAGACGTTTTTGATTTTGTGTGTGCACATACCCTTGTATTATTTCGTTTTTATTTTTGCTATTATTATTAGTATGTCGTTAACCAATTTTGTCCTTGAAGACAAGAACTGTTAAGATTTTTTTCTGTTTACATCCCGGTGATTTTCTTTTTCCGAGACAAATTGTACTTTATGTAACTGCTGTTTTTTGGTACATTTACTTTATCATTCAAATTTGTATACATTTTTTTAATGTGGTAAAAAAGCAGTTACACTGAAGTTTTTTGTTTATTTTTACAGCATCATAAATGATAATATAGCGGTTGTTACGGTCGTGACAATACCAAATATGTGTATATTATTTCATGTTTTTGGGCATATATTTATTGAAATAAAAATAATTCACTTTTTTTTATTGTATAGGTGGATTTTTAGTTTTAATCTTCATTTTTAACTATAGTGTATAACAGGCATATATCTATATGCCAGTACATTAACCTATAGTACACAGACAGCTGTAAGGGCATAACTATGTATGCCCTAACCACAGGAAATATTTTTGCTAAGGGTTAGTATAATAAAATGTTAGACATCTGGCTTAGACTGAACACCCGGACTCTATCCAAACTAGATAATGTGTAATGACCATATGCTCTGTACGCTTTTGCCCGCTTTGTCCATGGGCTGTATTAGGTATTGCAGCTTAGCCAAATTTAAGTGAATACCCGACACATTTCCTAAGCAAGAGTGGCCTAATTTACATGGAGCAAGAGTAGTTACTGGGCAACCCCAATGTAGTGACCATCACCCGCATTACATTAGTAAATATAATAGATTCAGTAATAATAGAGTCCCTTTAAAGCAGTAAACATTTATATCACCTAGTCATAAATGTTTAATCAGTGGAAGATTAACCAATGGGACCCCTACCAATCACTAGAATGGTAAGCAGAAGCCCACTCCATTATATGTTTATAGTACAGAAATAGCTATACATAGTAGATAAATGTTTAGCAGAGACACACTAATAGCTGGAAACCCCCTCTGAGCTGTTTATAAATCAGTGATTAAATTATAAAATATTTTTTTACACCACTAGGGGGTTGATCACTGCTTATAGATTTATTACAGAGATTAATGGGATCTGTATAAATGCTAATGCTGTGAGCTCCCCCTAGTGGTGGCTGCAGCAACAAGAATTTTATCAAGTAATTCTGTATAATAAAAACAAAACTCTGACCCCTATAAAGAATTTTGGACCTATTTAAAGTTAATAAAAGTAAACTATAAGTACCTTTTCCTCTCCTAGACCACTTCCATTAACCTCTTCACCATCCCATACAGTGATACCAGTTGTACATAAATTCCTGTGGGGGGCATTTTGCACCAACGCACTCAGAAACCACCCTTTAAATCCCTTTTAAATGTTTTTTTTAATCTGTAACACTACCATGCTCTCCCTTCTGGTTATGTGGCTCACATCCTAAGTGTGGCCTTGTGGTGTAATTTCCACTCATAACGCTGAAATTGCAAAGTATAGGGATGGATTGGCCCCTTGTGGCAGCTTAGTTAACATGGCCTCTTTTTAGCTGCTCAATCTGTGATCTCACATATTACATGGAGTTAAGTAGTCACTACCACTGACGTTTCAGGCAAAAAAAAACTTCTCTAGATGTGAATAATTGGGGTTAATGAAGGAGAAGAGCTCTCTGGGCGTGTAAAGATATTTTTCATTAATAATCAGACCACTTCATGTTAGTTCAACATCTGCTTCCATTTAATGTCCTGAAACCCTACATTAACTAAAATGAAACATTAGTATATATCATTTAAAAAAACGTAATCTCACTTTCTTCATGTAGAAAAAGCTGAAAACGCAATTTTACTAGGAAATTCAATCTCCTCACCCCATAGGCCAACCAAGTCTTACTAGTGGCACAAAATATCCAAGACTAAAGTAAAATGGAATTGGCGTTGGTCAAATCCATGCAGGTAAACGATCAGTCCCAGTGATAGTGAGCAGCGCTGCTTAAACTGGGCACCAGCCCCATGCTTCTTGCAGAAAAATAGAGATCTCCCACCAAAGTAATGCATTTGATCGCTATCCTCACATACTCTTTGGTGATGTCCGACCTTTGGGACTCCCACTGATCCCTAGAGTAAAGTGGCTGCAGTGCTAGTAAAATGTATTGGTCCCTTTAGTTGTATTCTCTGCATAGTACCGCTGCCGACTTGCGGTGTAGGAACTTCAACTCCTTTGAATGGGGCTGCGTTTCAACTCTTAGCACAGTCTCTATTCGGGGGTGGCAATGTGCAGAGAAAAAGCAAAAGGGGCAACAACCAAGGCCGGTCTTATGATAGATGGTGGCACGTGCGAAATGGTCTTTCGGCGCACCACCCCTCATTAAAAACAAATGGCCATTAAAAAATTATAATGCCCCTTTAGTGCCCCCATACAGTATGATAATATTTAATAATATAATATATTACAACCCCTTCAAGGACACAGTATTTTGTCCTCTAATTGTGCCTCTAGTATTATGCCACCTGTAGTACCCCAACACAGTATAATGTCCGCTTAGTGGCCCCCACATAGTATAGTGACCCCCTGTAGATTTTGCCATACAGCCTCCCTGTAGACAGTGCCATAATCTCCCACCTCCTACTTGTAGACCGTGCTGTACAGCCCCCCACACTTCCCCCTAGTCGACAGTGCAATACAGTCCCCCACCTCACCCTTGTAGACAGTGCCCCCAAACAAAAACAAAAATTGTACTCACCTAGGCCCCGTTCCCATGACGAACTGAGCTGCCCCACGACGAGATCCTTTAGCCTTGTACAGAGTTTCCCAACCTTTTCAGACTCGAGTCATCACTGGAAAAATATAATTTCCTCAGGGCACCCCTACAAAAATTGTTTTGAGAAAGACCGAAAACGGCTAAAAAAAAATAAAGCACTATACTCGTAGGGTATGCTTACACACGTTTTTTGTAAGGCAAAAAAATCTGCCTCAAAATTCCTTCAGGAACGGACAGCATTGTTTGACCTTTTTTTTGTGTTTTTTCTTAAGCCGTTGAAGCTAATGCAAAAGACACAGGCAAAAAAGCTCCAAACGGGCGACGCAGGTATTTTCTGCCTCCTATTAATTTCAATTGCATGTCAGACACGGAAACCACTTGAAGACCAACAGTCCCCCACTTACAGTATATTGACCATCAGCCCCCCACTCACAGTAGAATGACCATCAGCCCGCCACTCACTGATTTCCCCTGTAGGTAGCGCCACACAGCCCCTTGTAGCTAGCGCCACACAGCCCCCTGGTAGGGAGCGCCACACAGCCCCCTGGTAGGGAGCACCACAGAGCCCCCTGGTAGGGAGCACCACCCAGCCCCCCTGGTAGGGAGCGCCACACAGCGCCCTGGTAGGGAGCGCCCCCAGCCCCTTGTAGCTAGCGCCACACAGCCCCTTGTAGGTAGCGCCACATAGCCCCCTTGTAAATAGCGCCAAACAGCCCCCTTGTAAATAGCGCCACACAGCCCCATTGAAGGGAGTGCCACACAGCCCCCTGGTGGGGAGCGCCACACAGCCCCCTGGTGGGGAGCGCCACACAGCCCCCTGGTGGGGAGCGCCACACAGCCCCCTGGTGGGGAGCGCCACACAGCCCCCTGGTAGGGAGTGCCACACAGCCCACAGCTCCCTGGTTGGTAGTGCCACACAGCCCCCTGGTTGGTAGTGCCACACAGCCCACAGCCCCCTGGTTGGTAGTGCCACACAGCCCCCTGGTTGGTAGTGCCACACAGCCCACAGCCCCCTGGTTGGTAGTGCCACACAGCCCCCTGATTGGTAGTGCCACACAGCCCACAGCCCCTTGGTTGGTAGTGCCACACAGCCCACAGCTCCCTGGTTGGTAGTGTCACACAGCCCACAGCTCCCTGGTTGGTAGTGTCACACAGCCCACAGCTCCCTGGTAGGTAGTGCCACACAGCCCCCTGGTAGGTAGTGGCAGAGCAGGGAGGTATCTACTAGCGCCACTGTAGCTCCCTGAAGGAACGGAATCCCCATGTGGCCAAGGTTTCCGCTCCTGGAGCGCTCCTTGACGTCTCGGTCCATATATGGACAGTGACATCAGGGGAAACTCCTGAAGCGCAATCCCCGTCCACAGCGTTGCGGACGCTATGACCAGGGATTCCACTCCAGGAGAAGCTCCTGTCGAATGTGTCCATTTATGGACAATGACGTCATTGGCTTCTCCTGGAGTGGAATCCCCGGTCACAGCGTCTGCAACGCTGTGCACGTGGATTCCGATTCAGGAGTTTCCCCTAATGTCACTGTCCATATAAGGACAGAGACATCAAGGAGCGCTCCAGGAGCGGAATCCCCGGCCACATGGGGATTCCGCTCCTTCAGTGAGCTACCGTGGCGCTAGTAGATACCTCCCTACTCTGCTATAGTGCCATTGCTACCACTGTAGCAGCCGCAGCGACTGCTAGCGGCACCACCGCCCTCATGCCCAGTGTGCGAAGGCACAGGTCGCACACCCCTAAGGCCGGCCCTGGCAACAACCTCAATGTTCTAGGGTTCGGTGGCGGTCTCAGTATGTGGGTCCTCCACCAATCAGTACGTGAAAGGATATCCCAGTGGTATACTTATGATACATTCACACGAGTGTATCAGATACACGCATTTGAAAAACGCACGTGAATCTGGTCCGTGTGTGTTGCGTTATGCATCAGTGTGCTTTGCGAGTGGCATGCATTATTCACGCACTCGCAAAGCACGTCTTTTTATTTTATTATTTCTGTTCTTGTGAATAGGCCCTAATACTTACAATGAGGTCAAAACGCCTTTAACTTTCACAATTCCTTTAAAGTTAAAGGGGGTTTCCCATCTTAAACATTTATGGCATATCACTTCTGGGACACTCACCTATTGACAGGATGAAGGACCCATCGTTAGAGCAGGGCTGCGGTTCTATATCAATCATTGCTTCACACCTGATCGCACGGGCACACTTGCTGTGCCTGTGCGATCAGCATAACGAGTATGCTCGAGATGATGCATCCATGTCCTGTCACTCATGACAAGCATGCTCGTCCAGCATTGTCACGCAGTAAAGCAATACAGAAAGTCACATTTAAAAAAGGATATATCTTGCAGCATACAATTCCTTATGCAGAGTCAAAATGACCATTGCAATACAGAACATTATAACAGTGTCAATCAGCTGCTTCTAAGGCTAGCAGGATACTGTCGTGTAATAAAAAGAATCACGAATATAAATAACAATGTGGAGTGGGAAAGGGAGGGGAGAGGAAGGAAAAGGGGATGGATGGGAAAAGGTGTGGCACCACAGAAGTTGAACACAGACCATAATAAAGCTTTGATGTTTATATATTAATAGGAATATGAAAATGTGAACTTGAGCGAACTCCCTAGTTACTGATCCTTAACACGTGTGTGTGTGTGTGTGTGTGTGTGTGTGTTTTATGGTCAAACATAGTAGTGAAAATACAGTGAATTGAACCAGATTAATTCTTACTAAGATTAACATTAGAGTATGGGATCCAAGGCTCCCACAAATCCAAACACTTGGCATGCCAATGGTCTACCCAGCCAGGGATCTCCTCCATTTTGTATACGTGACTGATTTTATTATACCACATTTCCTAAGTTGGAGGGTTTTTCTGTAGCCATAACAGCGGTATTAGGGTCTTGGCTGCTGCTATCGAAAGCATTGCTAAATTATGTTTTTTAGGAACCTTTCTCGAGAACTAAACAAATCAATTCTGGGGTCAAGGTGAAGGTCTTAATACACATAGTTCTGATAACACGTTCTACTTCTTTCCAGAAAGGTTGACTTAGTGAACAGTTGCACCATATATGATGGAAATAAACAGTTTCCTTCCCATAGCACCAACACTCCCCCTAAGGGTGGACATATTGATGTGGTATAATGCCTCCGGCATTTTATGCCACCTAGCCAGTAATTTATAGTGATTCTCTTGTAATTGAAAGCATTTCAATGGGATCCAGGCCTGTCTAATTTAATTATTTTTCCCAATTGGAAATAAAATGTGGTTTATCTGATGCATTGGCCCATAATAGGAAATCATATAATTGCTATATATTGCTCAGTCTAGATGGTCTAGCATTAAGTCCAGCTTCAAAAGCATTCAGAGTTTTAGAATTACCTACATTTTTTCGAAAGAGATTGCACATCGTCTTAAATTTTTAAAAAAAAGGCAAACTTTTTTATTTTGACCATCTTATAAAGCACTTGATAGATCCTCTGATTTAGGCCAGATTCACACGGACGAGTGTAAACTCGGACGTGAAAAACATCCATTTTTCACATCCGAGTTGCACTAATGCGGGTCCCATTTTCACGGATCACCATAGACTTGAGCCTATCGAGGGATCCATGAAAGCAAAAGAAAAAAGGACATATTCTATTTCTCAACGGACCCTTCACACTTTCGGTTAAAACAACGGCCTTGTGAATGGCCCCATTGAAATACATGCGTCCGTGTGACGGCCATTTCTTTAAAAGCCGTCACATGGACGTACACTACCGTTCAAAAGTTTGGGGTCACCCAGACAATTTTGTGTTTTCCATGAAAACTCACACTTATATTTATCAATTGAGTTGCAAAATGACTAGAAAATATAGTCAAGACATTGACAAGGTTAGAAATAATGATTTTTATTTGAAATAATAATTTTCTCCTTCAAACTTTGCTTTCGTCTTGGAATGCTCCATTTGCAGCAATTACAGCATTGCAGACCTTTGGCATTCTAGCTGTTAATTTGCTGAGGTAATCGGGAGAAATTTCACCCCATGCTTCCAGAAGCCCCTCCCACAAGTTGGATTGGCTTGATGGGCACTTCTTGAGCACCATACGGTCAAGCTGCTCCCACAACAGCTCTATGGGTTTGAGATCTGGTGACTGCACTGGTCACTCCATTACAGATAGAATACCAGCTGCCTGCTTCTTCCCTAAATAGTTCTTGCATCATTTGGAGGTGTGCTTTGGGTCATTGTCCTGTTGTAGGGTAGGGTATGGCATGGCGTTGCAAAATGGGTGATAGCCTTCCTTATTCAAAATCCCTTTTACATTGTACAAATCTCCCACTTTACCAGCACCAAAGCAACCCCAGACCATCACATTACCTCCACCATGCTTGGCAGATGGCGTCAGGCACTCTTCCAGCATCTTTTCAGTTGTTCTGCGTCTCACAAATGTTCTTCTGTGTGATCCAAACACCTCAAACTTCGATTCGTCTGTCCATAACACTTTTTTTCCAATCTTCCTCTGTCCAATGTCTGTGTGCTTTTGCCCATATTAATCTTTTCCTTTTATTAGCCAGTCTCAGATATAGCTTTTTCTTTGCCACTCTGCCCTGAAGGCCAGCATCCCGGAGTCGCCTCTTCACTGTAGACGTTGACACTGGCGTTTTGCGGGTACTATTTAAAGGAACAGTGTCATCACAAATTATTTTTTTATATGTTAAAGATGTTAGTGCTTTATTAAAAACGTTTATATTCATTTGTGTGTTTGTGTTTTACTTTTTCTTATTTTTACACTTTTTCTTCCCTATGGGGGCTGCCATTTTTTGTTCCATTTCTGTCTGTGTTGATTAACGACACATACAGACATGGAATACGGCAGCCACAGTCCCATAGGGACTGCGAACGGCTCCCGTCCCATTGACTTCAGTGTACGGCGTCTGTGTGGGAACTGCGCATGCGCCGCTCCCACACAGTCCAATTCGAAATTGGCGCCGTCCGGCGCCATTTTCCTGTGGACCGGAAGTCGCGGCCGGACAGTAATATTACTACTTCCGGTCGCGGCTTACGGATTTGTGCACTTGGACCAGCGGCAGCAAACGGAGCGGACGGGCCGGAGGGAGCCGCGGCGGCAGGAGCAGGTAAGAGATTTCAATGTATGTTCTTGTTTGTGTGTGTTTACTACTGTATGTAAACCTACTACGCTGTGTGTTAGCTCAAAAAATGGCGACACACAGCGTAGGAGGTTACACCGTTCAAACCCCTCGTTTATCCCGGCACTAGCCAGGATAAAGGAGGGGGGGGATGCTGAGAGCTCACTAGAGCGAGGGCTTTTAACCCATTGTTGCAATGCTGCAATTTTGGGAATAGCTCCATCTAGTGACCAAAAATGGGTAGTATTATAAATTAGAATTAATTTATAATATTTCCTGACTATTTCCTGACTCGTGAAAAAAATAAAAAAAAATTGAACCATGTTTAATCACCCACACACTAAATGTTTAATTTTTAAAAAAAAAACATGTTTTTCTGGCAACACATTCCCTTTAAAGAAGCTGCCAGTTGAGGACCTGTGAGGCGTCTATTTCGCAAACTAAAGACTCTAATGTACTTGTCTGTATAGCCTCGGTATTATCACCTGCTGCAAAGGAAAATAGGATCTTGGCTTAAAATAAGTCTCATATGTACACGATAAGAACTTAGTTCTACTTCTACACAAATCACTTGTCCGATCGCACATGAAATATTGTGTACAGGGCCCCCATATCCAGGAAAGGTATAACAGAGCAGGAGCGAATTCAGAGGTGGTAAGCAAAGTAATAAATGGTATGGGTGGTCTGCAATGCCCAGATAGGTTATCACATTTTTGTTTATTTAGCAGTAATTAGTAGGTACATTTTTTTATTTTTTTTAGAGGTGGTTCATTCAGCAATATAGAAAAATCAACTTGAAGGCCATGTCTACTACAAGGCATGAGAAGGGGCAACAAGTGCTGGGGATAGAGGAAATGGTGTGGTGGCATGAGCCGGCACAAGAAGGGGGTCTCATTTTGCTTTCTGCTCTGGAGCCCTTATTGTACATAATTATATACAATAGACTTGTGAGCTCTGCTTTCTCACTTTCGCCGGATCCACCGGTAATAATTTGTATACTATTAATTGTCCATAACTGAAGAATATATCGGATGTATGTATTTATATCATCGCCTGCAGTTTTGACTTTGAAATTTCTCTGTAGATTTCTTTAATTCTCTTGAGTAAAGGAAGAGAATGTGACAGACCACCAGCTGACTGCGGCCGGGGGAGATGCTGAAATACTTCAACACAACAGATACTTATATTGTTTAATGCTCCTATATACAACACAGTGCGCCTTCATTCTTATGGGCAAAGGTTTGTAGGGCCGGGTTTAAAGAAAATGTAGTGGCCCTGGGCAAAATTGAGTGTGGGGGCCCAAAGGGCACTTGTTTACATGGAGATTTACGCATGATATGCCGGCTGCTGCACCCTCTTGTTTTTACATGGTTGTTTGATAATCAGGAGACTTAAAACCCCAGTTCTATACTTTCTATTTTATTCATGTTAAAAGTTGAAAGGAATATTCCCATAATACAAAGTGACAAGTGACTGCATGTGCCATATATATTTGTTATTGGTGGGGGTCCAGGAACAGTGACCCCCATACTCAGGATCAGTGGTGGTCCCAGAGGTTACATTCCACCAATCCCATCAATGGGTCCAACTTCCTGGACGTATTAAATCTCACTTTTATGGAATAGCCAATCAATATGCTATAAAGGTGTATGGTGTTCATTTTCTAATATCTTACCCAGGTGGCCCCATAAACGAAATCCAGAGAGGGAAAATTAAGAGCCTAAAAGTGTTGCTTTAAGTTGAATGTGGAGAGAAGGCTTGGCGCAAAAAAATACTTTTTAAGGACCATTTCCTTAGTCATCTACAACTGTTTTAATCAGAGATGGATGGGTTGATATGACCACACATTGTCTGTAAATCCCTGATAGGCAGCAGGGGAAGCAGTTCAGTACCAGACCCTCTCCCACTCCAGGCCCAATCGCAGTCATGGGGTCAGCCTTGGTGGTCGATATGCCACTGACTGATGCAGGGAAGGTGAAGGATTAGACCAGCAGTCCTCCAGAGCGAGAGCTGCTCTTTCTTGTGTCTCTCCTCCATGACTTATAGACGGGTGGAGGGGTCGCAGTTGGGATACCCCATCTATCTATCTATCAATTTTTTTTAATCTAAATAAAAAGGAGAGAGAGATAGAGTTAGTGAGGGAATCGTTTTGGAAAGCAGAATGCTTGATTGAAGTCTTCAGATTCCTAATATGCCTGACATATAAAAGTGCAGCGATGCAGATGGTAAGACCTCACATGATCTCTGTGTCTGTCTCTATTGCCCAGCAGGGAGAGAAAAAAGTAGATACTAAAGGCTCAGCCAACTGTACACATGCACTAAGTGTCTGTTTGAATATTACCATGTGGCAGTCCATAAGGGACAGTACTATGATAGTTATTTTGTTGAAACCCCTGTAAACTGTGGCTCTATCTATATATATATATATATATATATATATATATATATTGCAGAAAAGGTGGATTTCATGATACCAAAGTGTGCATAACTAATGTATTCTATGCTTCCAATGCTCCAATACCACTGTTGTCTGCAAGATTTTTTTTTCCCAGAATCAGGCATGAAACGTCCAACAAAATTTACCACTAGGGGGCGTGTAGTCTATCAATATATTCCATGATCTTCATATAAATCACACTAGTGAAATATTAAACACAAACAAACTTGAACTGTTGGCAGGATATTCCTGTATCAGCAAATATAGGTTATTCTTTGTATAATGGAAAATGGTATAACAACTTTTAAATATTCTTCCTGTATTAATTCCGCTGATCTCTGCTTGCTGTTATGCAATAGGAACCTAAAACTCTGTCTTTATCATGTGAGGGACACACAGGTGCAGGACTCGTTACAGTACAGTTATTGTTTTGTAACGAGCCCTGCACTTGTGTAAAAGAGGTAAAACGTTTCTAAAATATAAACAAGTCTGGAAAGGGTTACAACACCCATTATAACGATCTAGAACTTCATTAAACCACATTGAGAACCATCATCTTCAAATGAACCTGCAAAAATTACTCCAAGTAAAGGAAAGTACATCCAGCAATTCACAGTAAGATTAGGATTAGTGGTGTACCTATTATAGGGGGAGGGTACATGACTGTTATGTGGCCCCTGGTGGCAGGGGGCCTGACACTAAACCGATTGCAACGCTTGCTGTGACGCTGTCAGGCTATTTTCACACACGTCTGATAGGATGCAAAAAAGTCAGACAGAAAAAAAAACAAAAAAACGACTATACTCACCCTTCCTAATGCTTCAATAGCATCCGTTCTGCCCCGGTCTCTGTACGGTCTGCCTTATGTGATTGGCTGCTGCGGTCACATGCAAAGAATTGCCATTATTGGAGGCCGTCTGTGTACAGATCAGAAGGAAGAGCAGTTATGAGTTGCCTTGGGAGCCCATAGGTGGTGAGTATAATCTTTTTTTTTTTAACTTGTGAAATTTGCAGTCACCACTAGGGGGAGCTCACTGCATGCAGATTTATACAGCTGCCACTTGGTTTATAAATCCATAGGTCGTGAGCTCCCCCTAGTGGTGGTTTTATATATCCAGAATTAAATTTTTTATCGAATGCAGTATCCTGCATCCCCTGCTATTCCCTGCATGCTGACTTGTGACTTGTAATCCATTTTGCTGGCCAGAGTGGTGATCTTCCATTCATAGTGACATCAGGGCTGTTATTGGCTGCTGCAATCACCTGACATGACCTCCATACAGCACGCAGGGAAAGTACATAGAGCAAAGAAGGTACCGGAGAAAAAAACAGCAAGTACTGTATATTGCTGATTCATTCAATAGGTCATAAATAATTATGATAAATCATTACAATTTTAATCTCCAGATTTTACCAGATTTCCCCTTTAATCAAACATTTATGACTAAAAATAGAAACGGGAACTTCATCTTATGTACAATATTAAAAGAAACAAGAAACAAAAAAAGGTATTGCTTTCCGGACAAAAAACAGCCCGCACTGAGTTACAAAATTATCAAATTTAATTTAATCCAAATTAACTCAATCCTAAAAAATTTATAAATACCATTTCCCTGGATAATACCAACCAGAAATATGTCACGAAATATGGTAAAATAAAATATCGCCTAGACTTCCTGGCCAGGTACTAAAACAATAGAACTAAAAGTCCCAGCAATACAATAAAAAAGGCAGGTCTCCGATATATGTAGTCTGTGCTTACCAAAATAGTCAAAAGTACGCAATCATGAATGATACAGAATTTATATTTAGACCATTTCACAAATGTCCCTTAAATAGAGATTGTTGCTCTACGATTCCCTTAAACAGATATTCAGCGTATGAGATGTATACACGACTCCAAAGGTGTGTATACTCATCTATTTGCTGAGGTCCTGGGGCCCCATTTAGTATATATATATATATATATATATATATATATATATATATATATATATATATATATATATATTGTAATGGTGGGGGGGGTAGGGAAACGGACAAGTGAGCCCTAATCTACCCGCCACTCTGTCCCTGCCTACTTGCAACGACCCGCCCTAGGCGACGGGGTACAACTGGGCGGCGGTCCCTGCGCTCAGTAAGTGCATGACAAACACGACAAACAAACAAGGGAATACAAGCAAGGGAAATGGGCAGTTGCTCGCGGAACACCGTGAGCAACAGAGTAGTGAACGAGCCGAGTCAAGCCAGGAGAGTGCGAGGTACAAAGCGAAAAGCAGAAGAGTAGTCGGTAAGCCGGGGTCTGTATGGAGCAGGATCAAAAGGTAGGAGCTGTAGCTGGGCCAGGAAACCTCAAGGAAAGAATTCACAAGCACAGATGGACAGGAAGAGCAGGCTTAAATAGACCGAGGGCGGGAGCTAGCTGAGTCTGGCCAGGTTGCGATAGGCTCTCCCACTCCTAAGCCTGCCAGCCTGAGTGGAGGAAGCTGGTGTCTGTCTCAGGGATGTACACTCAGGTGTTGACTGATTAATTCTGGGAATTAACCCCGAAGCAGTGCCTGGCAGATCCTTTACAGTACCCCCCCTTTTATGAGGGGCCACCGGACCCTTTCTAAGTGGACCTGGCTTACTGGGGAAACGCAGGTGGAACCTCCTGACCAATACCCCAGCGTGAACATCCCGGGCGGGTACCCAAGTCCTCTCCTCGGGCCCGTATCCTCTCCAATGGACCAGGTACTGGAGGGAGCCTTGGACCATCTTGCTGTCCACGATCCTGGCCACCTCAAATTCCACCCCCTCAGGGGTGAGGACGGGAACAGGAGGTTTCCTCGAGGGGGCCAAGGACGGGGAGCAGCGTTTCAGGAGGGAGGCATGAAACACGTTGTGTATACGAAAAGACGGGGGTAACTCCAGCCGGAAAGAGACAGGACTGAGGACCTCAATGACCTTATACGGCCCAATAAACCGGGGAGCAAACTTTTTGGACGGAACCTTGAGACGCAAGTTCCTGGATGACAACCACACCAGATCCCCGACCACAAACAGGGGGTTAGCAGAACGTCTTCTATCGGCCTGAGCCTTCTGTATGCTCTGGGACGCCTCTAGGTTCTTCTGAACCTGGGCCCAGACTGTGCACAGATCCCGATGAACGACCTCCACCTCGGGATTGTTGGAACAACCAGGTGAAACGGAGGAGAACCGTGGATTAAACCCAAAATTACAGAAAAAGGGAGAGACCCCTGACGAGTTACTGACCCGGTTATTAAGGGAAAATTCGGCGAGGGGAATGAAAGAAACCCAATCAAATTGACAGTCAGAGACAAAACATCTTAAGTATTGTTCTAGAGACTGATTAGTCCTCTCCGTTTGGCCATTGGTTTCAGGATGGAAAGCAGAGGAGAAGGACAGATCAATCCCCAACTTATTACAGAAGGCTCTCCAAAACAATGAAACAAATTGTACCCCTCTGTCAGAAACAATATTGACGGGGACCCCATGGAGACGCAGGATGTGTTTGATAAACAAGGTAGCCAACGTCTTGGCGTTGGGTAGTTTCTTGAGGGGCACAAAGTGGCACATTTTACTGAAGCGGTCTACCACCACCCACACCACCGACTTGCCTTGGGATGGAGGCAAATCGGTGATAAAATCCATGGAGATATGTGTCCAAGGTCTCTGGGGAATGGGCAACGAACGCAGTAAGCCCGCTGGTCGGGACCTGGGAGTCTTGGACCTGGCACAAACCTCACAGGCGGCGACGTAGGCCTTAACGTCTTTAGGCAAACCAGGCCACCAATAATTTCTGGTAATGAGGTGTTTGGTACCCAGGATGCCTGGATGGCCAGATAGTGCGGAGTCGTGATTTTCCCTAAGTACCCTTAGCCGGAATTGCAGGGGAACAAACAGCTTGTTCTCAGGAAGGTTCCCAGGAGCTGAACCTTGATCAGCAGCAATTTCAGAGACTAAATCGGACTCGATAGAGGAAATGACTATACCTGGAGGCAAAATACAAACAGGATCTTCCTCCGAAGGAGGGCTGGCCATGAAGCTACGCGACAGTGCATCCGCCTTAATATTTTTAGACCCGGCCCTATAGGTAACCAAAAAATTGAATCTGGTAAAAAACAACGCCCATCGAGCTTGTCTCGGGTTTAGCCTCCGGGCAGATTCTAGGAAAACCAGATTCTTGTGGTCGGTAAGGACCGTTACCTGGTGCCTAGCCCCCTCCAGGAAGTGGCGCCACTCTTCAAATGCCCATTTAATGGCTAAAAGTTCGCGGTTGCCAATATCATAGTTACACTCCGTGGGCGAAAACTTCCTAGAAAAGTAAGCACAGGGGCGGAGATGGGTGAGGGAGCTGGTACCCTGGGACAAGACGGCCCCCACTCCCACCTCGGACGCGTCAACCTCCACAATAAATGGCTCCCTTTGGTTGGGCTGAACCAGCACGGGGGCCGAGATAAAGCACTTCTTGAGGGTCTCAAAAGCCTGGACGGCCTCAGGGGGCCAATGGAGGACATCAGCACCCTTGCGAGTGAGGTCCGTAAGAGGCTTAGCGACGACCGAGAAGTTAGCAATAAATCTCCTGTAATAGTTAGCGAACCCCAAAAAACACTGTAGCGCTTTCAGGGAGGCAGGTTGGACCCATTCAGCCACAGCCTGAACCTTGGCAGGGTCCATGCGGAATTCATGAGGAGTGAGGATTTGACCTAAAAATGGTATCTCCTGTACCCCAAATACACATTTTTCGATTTTGGCAAACAGTTTGTTTTCTCGAAGGACCTGGAGCACTTTCCTGACATGCTCTATGTGGGAGGACCAGTCCCTGGAAAACACCAATATGTCATCAAGGTACACTACAAGAAATATCCCCAGGTAATTTCTCAAAATCTCATTTATGAAGTTCTGGAAGACCGCAGGGGCATTGCACAACCCAAAGGGCATGACGAGGTATTCGAAATGGCCTTCGGGCGTGTTAAACGCAGTCTTCCACTCATCCCCCTCTTTGATGCGAATAAGGTTATACGCCCCCCGTAGATCCAATTTAGAGAACCATTGGGCCCCCTGAACCTGATTAAAGAGATCAGGAATCAAAGGAAGGGGATACTGGTTCCTTACCGTGACCTTATTCAGGCCACGGTAGTCAATGCATGGCCTAAGACCCCCATCCTTCTTCCCTACGAAGAAGAAGCCAGCACCTACCGGAGAAGAAGAGGGACGAATGTAACCCTTGGCCAGGGATTCCTGGATATACTCCCTCATGGCTTCACGTTCGGGACAAGAAAGGTTAAATATCCTACCCTTAGGAAGCTTAGCTCCTGGTACCAATTCGATAGCGCAATCGTATTCTCTATGAGGCGGTAATACTTCGGAGGCCTCTTTAGAGAAAACATCAGCGAAGTCCTGAACAAACTCGGGTAGCGTATTCACCTCCTTAGGGGGAGAAATAGAATTAACAGAAAAACATGACGTACAACATTCATTACCCCATTTGGTTAGCTCCCCAGTATTCCAGTCAAACGTAGGATTATGCAACTGCAACCAGGGAAGACCTAGAACCAAATCGTACGATAATCCCTGCATCAATAGTACAGAGCATTGCTCCAAATGCATGGAGCCAACAAGGAGTTCAAAAACAGGGGTATGCTGTGTAAAATAACCATTAGCAAGAGGAGTGGAGTCGATACCCACTACCGGAACAGGTTTAGGCAAATCAATCAGAGGCATAGCGAGAGACATAGCAAATTCCACAGACATGATATTAGTAGAGGACCCTGAATCCACGAAGGCACTGCCGGTAGCAGACCTACCACCAAAAGAGACCTGAAAGGGAAGCAATATCTTAGTACGTTTCATATTTACGGGAAATACCTGTGCGCCCAAGTGACCTCCCCGATGATCACTTAGACGCGGGAGCTCTCTGACAGCATTCTTACGCTTGGGACAGTTGTTTACTTGATGCTTGACATCCCCACAGTAGAAGCAGAGACCATTCTTCCTGCGGAATTCTCTACGTTGTTGAGGGGACACGGAGGCCCCGAGTTGCATAGGTATTTCTGAGTCTTTAGGGGAGAAACGAAGCAACGGGACTTCGGGAGGCATCATGGGGGAGTCGGAGGAAAAAACACATAAACGTTCACGTTGTCGTTCCCTGAGACGTCGGTCAAGTCGTACCACTAAAGCCATAACCTGGTCTAAGGAGTCAGAAGAGGGATAACTAACTAGCAGGTCTTTCAGGGCATTCGACAGACCCAACCTAAACTGGCACCTTAAGGCAGGGTCATTCCACCGAGAAGCTACGCACCACTTCCTAAAGTCAGAGCAATACTCCTCAACAGGTCTCTTACCCTGACGTAAGGTCACCAGCTGACTCTCGGCAAAGGCAGTTCTGTCAGTCTCGTCATAAATAAGTCCGAGGGCAGAAAAGAAACAATCAACGGAGGAAAGTTCAGGGGCGCCAGGAGCCAAGGAGAAGGCCCACTCTTGGGGCCCTTCCTGGAGCCGGGACATAATTATACCCACCCGCTGGCTCTCAGAACCTGAGGAGTGAGGCTTTAAGCGAAAGTAAAGCCTACAACTCTCCCGAAAGGAGAGAAAAGCCCTCCGGTCACCTGAGAACCGGTCGGGCAACTTGAGGTGGGGTTCAAGGGGTGCGGTGAGGGGAACTACCAAGGTAGCATCAGGCTGGTTGACCCTCTGAGCCAGGGCCTGGACCTGTAGGGAGAGACCCTGCATTTGCTGAGCCAGGGTTTCACGGGGTTCCATAATGGTGTCAGGGACCAGGGTAGACTAGGTATAGGGCTTGTGAATTTGTAATGGTGGGGGGGGTAGGGAAACGGACAAGTGAGCCCTAATCTACCCGCCACTCTGTCCCTGCCTACTTGCAACGACCCGCCCTAGGCGACGGGGTACAACTGGGCGGCGGTCCCTGCGCTCAGTAAGTGCATGACAAACACGACAAACAAACAAGGGAATACAAGCAAGGGAAATGGGCAGTTGCTCGCAGAACACCGTGAGCAACAGAGTAGTGAACGAGCCGAGTCAAGCCAGGAGAGTGCGAGGTACAAAGCGAAAAGCAGAAGAGTAGTCGGTAAGCCGGGGTCTGTATGGAGCAGGATCGAAAGGTAGGAGCTGTAGCTGGGCCAGGAAACCTCAAGGAAAGAATTCACAAGCACAGATGGACAGGAAGAGCAGGCTTAAATAGACCGAGGGCGGGAGCTAGCTGAGTCTGGCCAGGTTGCGATAGGCTCTCCCACTCCTAAGCCTGCCAGCCTGAGTGGAGGAAGCTGGTGTCTGTCTCAGGGATGTACACTCAGGTGTTGACTGATTAATTCTGGGAATTAACCCCGAAGCAGTGCCTGGCAGATCCTTTACATATATATTCAGATGATCTTAGATTCCGACCTATAGGGACCTTAAATGAACCAGCTAGTAGATATGGAGCTCATCCTTTGTATCAATTCCTGAGCTTCGATATATCATGCATGGCCGCAGATTCTTTAATCACTTCTTTCAGGACGGAATTAGTAGTTCCTCTCTGTCCAGTGTAGATCAGCAGGAAGCCAGTGGGCCGGTTCTAGACTCTATGGCCGGAGAAGTCTAGGCAATGTCGCCCTTGTCTTTCAGCATGTCACGGAGTATGAAATATGCCAGGTACTGGTTTATACCGCGTGTCGACAACAGGCAAGTCCACGGAGTGATGACGTCACTCACGTCCGTGATGGGACAACATTGTACGTCTGACGCGTTTCATCCAAGCTAAGGATTTCCTCAGAGGTGAGTAATGCTGTATGTAAACTCTCTCTGATTTCCTCTGCAGTGATACGTTATGTCATGCCAGGTCAAGTGGCATCAGAACAAGTGAAGAAGAAATAAGTAAGTGAATCATGGCTTCTGAACAGAACATAAAATAGTAGAAATAAGACGACAGAACAATCTGCTTATTAAAAGGACTGCGGCCGCTCTGCTGCTGCCACGTATTATGAATGGAGTCACAAAGACCATTATTCAGGGTCATCTCCGTGGATCTTCTTTCATGCAACTAATTGTGTCTGATTATCCCGTCCGTTCTCATACATATGGGTCCCTCTTGCTATCTCATCCCTCATGTCAGTGTTCAATACTAGAATGTGCATTCAGTTGTCATTATTCCACTTTTTATGTCACTTTTTCAGAGAGATAGAGACTCTTTGTAGCTGCTCTCCACTCTGTCTAATAGATGGTATATATTGAGAAAAAAAGAGTCATAAAGCTATATATCAAGTAGAAAAACACATAGATTTTATTACATATAATATACACATTTAACAATTAATAAAAACATGGCGAGGTTTCTAAAAAAGGAAAATTACGTATGGATCACTCCAAACTAATGCATAACCACCAGGGTGATATGAACATTAGGGTGTGGGCATAGGTGGGTATAGATGATAGAGGGTATACAAATATACAGTATAGTAATAAATGATTACAACAAACCACTGTCTATCAGATATAAATGTCACTCTGATGTATCTGTATACATCCAAAAAAAATCAAGAGAAGTAACCCCTTTGTCCAATGTATGTCCCATATATCCAGACAGCAACACATGATGCTCTGAGGGGAAACATACCCAAACCCAATGACCAATAAATGTACCGTGCGGCCGACCCAAAGGCAGAGGACCATCCGCTTGAGGTAAAACTACACAAGTATGCAAGGTATAAAGGGCTACTCCTCTGGGATCACAAGAAAGAGCCAAACACAGTACACTCACCCATGGTTGGAGGAGTAAATTCGTGATCCACGTAAATGAAAATAACACCCCGAGATAGAGACTCTTTGTAGCTGCTCTCCACTCTGTCTAATAGATGGTCTTTACAATGGCCCCCCCATCTAGTAATTCAGAATTATCTAAACCAGACCAACCCTTTAAATTTCTGTCTACATATTATTTCACTATTTTACAATCCCCAACATTGCAAATCTTTTCCATCAGCAGATAATGTCTCCATGCAGCACATTAAGCTTATAAGGATTATAAAACACTCTCCCATTATAAAACCCCCTCTTCATTTGAAGAATTTAGGATTACATATGCTAAAGATAAGTGACTGTTATTAAATATAATGCAAGGACAAATAAAAGGTTAATGTCAATTCCGGCCCTGTAATTATGTATTTTTCATTAGTTGTATAGTACCAGCATATTCCATGGGCAGAAGTGTAACTTGAAGCTCCTGGACCGTAATATAGAAGCTGGAATAGCACCCCCATCTAACATTTATAATACTGGTATTTCCTTATGTGGCAGAGGGGCCTGCGGGTTCCCTCTGGTACCAGGGTCTGCTACCTCTGCACCCACTATAGTTAGGCACTTGTCCATAGTGCTGTATTTAGCTACTCACATGAGTCCCTATCACCAGTGAAGTTTACAATGAAACATCCCAATCACACACATGGGGCAAATTCATCAAAAGCTACGTATACCCACAAAACAAAACGAGAACATACTACATGCGGACTAGAACTCAGGACCTCACAGTGCTAACCCCCAAAAGGTACTAATCCAAAGCATTCAATTATATTAAAATGTCTACATAGGTTATAAAAACTTGATATACACTAAAAATCTGATAATACAGTCATTCACTCAGCGTGGCCATATATTGCATGATCAACAATTAAATTGAATGGGCGCCATGTAATAGTACTGGGGAAATATGTAGTCAACTCTAGCCCCCCCCCCCCCCCTCCAACGATCATGTTGACCTGTGGCTGATCGCCTGATTTAGAGAAGAACTTGTCCAGTAGGGACAATTTCTGTAAATTGTATCTTCAGCTTAATGAAAGGTCAGTGACAGCCTACTTGGTTAGACTGGCCCATGATGATCCTCTGGTGGTCCCAGGCTCTGACACAATAATGAGTCCTAATAAACCAGCAGAAGACATCCGTAATTGGACTTGACTTTGGAGCCAATCACTTACCACTAGGGTCTATTTATTTTGGGGGGATTCACCAATAACCTATTAGACCTTATGGATGACGAAAATTGCAATGCAATTAAAAGTGGATGTGCACATGTTCTTTATAGATGGAGGGTGAACCTTCTGAGTCATTTTCTCTGGTGGCCCCAAGGAACCACAGTCTAGCACTGGGAGCCTGTGTAACTGCATAAGAAGCAGTGGTGTAATGAAGGGGGTAGGGAAACAGACAAGTGAGCCCTAATCTACCCGCCACTCAGTCCCTGCCTACTTGCAACACCCGCCCTAGGCGACGGGGTACAACTGGGCGACGGTCCCTACGCTCAGTAAGTGCACAACAGACAAACAGACAAGGGTACACAAAGCTAAGGAAAATGGGGCAGTTGCCCACAGCAACACCGTGAGCAACAAGAGAGGTGAACGAGACGAGTCAAATCAGGAGTGGTCGAGGTACCAAACGCAGAGCAGGAGAGTAGTGAACAAGCCGAGTCAAACCAGGAGTGTACGAGGTACCAAACGCAGAGCAGGAGAGTGGTCCGTAAGCCAGGGTCAGTATGAAGCAGGGTCAAATAGTTCAGAAGCTGCAGCAGGGCCAGGAAACCAAACGAGAAGAATCACAAGCAAGGAGGAACAGGAAAGGCAGGTATAAATAGACAGAGGGCGGGAGCTAGCTCCGTCTGGCCAGGCTGTGATAGGCTCTCCCACTCCTAAGCCTGCCATCCTGAGTGGTGGAAGATGGAGTCAGTCTCACAGATATAGAAGCAGGTGCAGACTGATTACCTATGGGCGTTGACACAGAAGCTGTGCCTGGCAGATCCTTTACAGTACCCCCCCTTTTATGAGGGGCCACCGGACCCTTTCTAGGTGGACCTGGTTTATTGGGGAAACGAAGGTGGAACCTCCTGACCAATACCCCAGCGTGAACATCCCGAGCGGGTACCCAAGTCCTCTCCTCAGGCCCGTATCCTCTCCAATGGACCAAGTACTGGAGGGAGCCTTGGACCATCTTGCTGTCCACAATCTTGGCCACCTCGAATTCCACCCCCTCAGGGGTGAGAACAGGGACAGGAGGTTTCCTCGAGGGAGCCAAGGACGGGGAGCAGCGTTTAAGGAGGGAGGCATGAAACAGGTCGTGTACTCGAAAAGATGTGGGCAACTCCAGTCGGAAGGAGACAGGATTGAGGACTTCGATGACCTTGTACGGCCCTATAAACCGGGGAGCAAACTTCTTGGACGGGACATTAAGGCGCAAGTTCTTTGACGATGGCCACACCAGATCCCCGACCATAAACAAGGGGTTAGCAGAACGTCTTCTATCTGCCTGAGTTTTTTGTATGCTCTGAGACGCCTCTAGGTTCTTCTGAACCTGGGCCCAGATTGTGCACAGTTCCCGATGAACGACCTCTACCTCGGGATTGTTGGAACTACCAGGTGAAACGGAGGAGAATCAACCGTGGATTAAACCCAAAATTACAGAAAAAGGGGGAGACCCCTGACGAGATACTGACCCGGTTATTAAGGGAAAATTCGGCGAGGGAAATGAATGAGACCCAATCATATTGATCGTCAGAGATAAAACACCTTAAATATTGTTCTAGAGACTGATTAGTCCTCTCAGTTTGGCCCTTAGTTTCAGGATGGAAGGCAGAGGAGAAGGACAGATCAATCTCCAACTTTTTACAGAAGGCTCTCCAAAACAATGAAACAAATTGTACCCCTCTGTCCGAAACAATATTGGCAGGGACCCCATGGAGACGCAGGATGTGTTTGACAAACAAGGTAGCTAACGTCTTAGCATTGGGTAGTTTCTTGAGGGGCACAAAGTGGCACATCTTGCTGAAGCGGTCTACTACAACCCACACCACCGACTTGCCTTGAGATGGAGGCAAATCGGTGATAAAATCCATGGAGATATGGGTCCAAGGTCTCTGGGGAATGGGCAAAGAACGTAGTAAGCCCGCTGGTCGGGACCTGGGAGTCTTGGACCTAGCACAAACCTCACAAGCGGCGACGTAGGCAGGATGGGCGTTAACCCCGATGCTGTGCCTGGCAGATCCTTTACACTTGGTACCCAGGATGCCTGGATGACCAGATAGTGCGGAGTCATGATTTTCCCTAAGTACCCTTAGCCGGAATTGCAGGGAACAAACAGCTTGTTCTCAGGAAGGTTCCCGGGAGCTGAACCTTGATCTGCCGCAATTTCAGAGACGAAATCAGAATCAATAGAGGAAATGATTATACCTGGAGGCAAAATACAAGCAGGATCTTCCTCCGAAGGAGGGCTGGCCATGAAGCTACGCGACAGTGCATCAGCCTTAATATTTTTAGACCCAGCCCTATAGGTAACCAAAAAGTTGAATGTGGTAAAAAATAACGCCCATCGAGCTTGTCTCGGGTTTAGCCTCCGGGCAGATTCTAGGAAAACCAGATTCTTGTGGTCGGTAAGGACCGTTACCTGGTGCCTAGCCCCCTCCAGGAAGTGGCGCCACTCTTCAAATGCCCATTTAATGGCTAAGAGTTCGCGGTTGCCAATATTATAGTTACTCTCAGTTGGCGAAAACTTCCTGGAGAAGTAGGCACAGGGACGGAGATGGGTGAGGGACCTGGTACCCAGGGACAAGACAGCCCCCACTCCCACCTCGGATGCGTCAACCTCCACGATAAATGGCTCCATTTGGTTGAGCTGAACCAGCACCGGGGCCGAGATAAAGCACTTCTTAAGGACCTCAAAAGCTTGGACAGCCTCAGGAGGCCAGTGGAGGAGATCAGCACCTTTGCGAGTGAGGTCCGTAAGAGGCTTAGCGATGACCGAGAAGTTAGCAATAAATCTCCTGTAATAATTAGCGAACCCCAAGAAACACTGTAACGCCTTCAGGGAGGCAGGTTGGACCCATTCCGCCACAGCCTGGACCTTGGCGGGGTCCATGCGGAATGAGGATTTGACCCAAAAATGGTATCTCCTGCACCCCAAACACACATTTTTCAGTCTTTGCAAACAGTTTGTTTTCCCAAAGGACCTGGAGCACCTTCCTGACATGCTCAATGTGGGAGGACCAGTCCTTGAAAAACACAAGTATGTCATCAAGGTACACTACAACAAATACCCCCAGGTAATCTCTTAAAATCTCATTTATGAAATTCTGGATGACCGTGGGAGCATTACACAACCCAAAGGGCATGACGAGGTATTCAAAATAACCTTTTGGCTTGTTAAACGCAGTCTTCCACTCATCCCCCTCTTTGATGCGGATAAGGTTATACGCCCCCCCCCCCCCCGTAGATCAAACATAGAGAATCATTGGGCCCCCTGAACCTGATTAAAGAGATCAGGAATCAAAGGAAGGGGATACTGGTTCCTTACAGTGACCTTATTCAAGTTACGGTAGTCAATGCATGGCCTAAGACCACCATCCTTCTTCCCTACGAAGAAGAAGCCAGCACCTACCGGAGAAGTAGAGGGGCGAATGTAACCCTTGGCCAGGCATTCCTGTATATACTCTCTCATGGCTTCACGTTCGGGACAAGAGAGATTAAATATCCTACCCTTAGGGAGCTTAGCTCCTGGTACCAAATCGATAGCACAATCGTATTCTCTATGAGGAGGTAACACTTCGGAGGCCTCCTTAGAGAAAACATCAGCAAAGTCCTGAACAAACTCAGGTAGCGTGTTCACCTCCTCAGGGGGAGAAATAGAATTAACAGAAAAACATGACGTCAAGCATTCATTACCCCATTTGGTAAGCTCCCCAGTATTCCAGTCAAACGTGGGATTATGCAACTGCAACCAGGGAAGGCCTAAAACCAAATCGGACGATAATCCCTGCATCAACAGTACAGAGCACTGCTCCAAATGCATGGAGCCAACAAGGAGTTCAAAAACAGGGGTATGCTGCGTAAAATAACCATTAGCAAGTGGAGTGGAGTCGATACCCACTACCGGGACAGGTTTAGGCAAATCAATCAAAGGCATAGCTAGAGACATAGCAAATTCCACAGACATGATATTAGCAGAAGACCCTGAATCCACGAAGGCACTGCCGGTAGCAGACCTACCACCAAAAGAGACCTGAAAGGGAAGCAAGATTTTATTACGTTTCATATTTACGGGAAATACCTGTGCGCCCAAGTGACCTCCCCGATGATCACTTAGGCGCGGAAGTTTTCCGGCTGCTTATTCTTACGCCTAGGACAGGTGTTCACTTGATGCTTGTCATCCCCACAATAGAAGCAGAGACCATTCTTCCTGCGGAACTCTCTACGTTGTCGAGGGGACACGGAGGCCCCGAGTTGCATAGGTACCTCCGAGTCTTCCGTGGAAGAGCGAAGCAACGGGACCTCGGGAGGCATCATGGGGGAGTCAGAGGGGAAAACACAAAAACTTTCAAGTTGTCGTTCCCTGAGACGTCGGTCAAGTCGTACCGCTAAAGCCATAACCTGGTCTAGGGAGTCAGAAGAGGGATAGCTAACTAGCAGGTCTTTCAGGGCGTTCGACAGACCCAACCTAAACTGGCACCTTAAGGCAGGGTCATTCCACCGAGAAGCTACGCACCACTTCCTAAAGTCAGAACAATACTCCTCAACAGGTCTCTTACCCTGACGTAAGGTCACCAGCTGACTCTCGGCAAAGGCAGTCCTGTCAGTCTCGTCATAGAGGAGTCCGAGAGCAGAAAAGAAAAGATCAACGGAGGAAAGTTCAGGGGCGTCAGGAGCCAAGGAGAAGGCCCATTCTTGGGGCCCTTCCTGGAGCCGGGACATAATTATATCCACCCGCTGGCTCTCAGAACCTGAGGAGTGAGGCTTTAAGCGAAAATAGAGCCTACAACTCTCCCGAAAGGAGAGATAAGTCTTCCGGTCCCCTGAGAACCGGTCAGGCAACTTGAGGTGGGGTTCAAGATGTGAGGTGAGGGGCACTACCATGGTAGCGTCAGGCTGGTTGACCCTCTGAGCCAGGGCCTGACCTGTAGGGAGAGACCCTGCATTTGCTGAGCCAGGGTCTCAAGGGGGTCCATAGTAGCGTGAGGGACCAGGGTAGCCTAGGTATATGGGCTTGTGATTATGTAATGAAGGGGGTAGGGAAACAGACAAGTGAGCCCTAATCTACCCGCCACTCAGTCCCTGCCTACTTGCAACGACCCGTCCTAGGCGAAGGGGTACAACAGGGCGACGGTCCCTACGCTCAGTAAGTGCACGACAGACAAACAGACAAGGGTACACAAAGCTAAGGAAAATGGGGCAGTTGCCCACGGCAACACTGTGAGCAACAAGAGAGGTGAACGAGCTGAGTCAAACCAGGAGTGTACGAGGTACCAAACGCAGAGCAGGAGAGTAGTCAGTAAGCCAGGGTCAGTATGAAGCAGGGTCAAATAGTTCAGAAGCTGCAGCAGGGCCAGGAAACCAAACGAGAAGAATCACAAGCAAGGAGGAACAGGAAAGGCAGGTATAAATAGACAGAGGGCGGGAGCTAGCTCCGTCTGGCCAGGCTGTGATAGGCTCTCCCACTCCTAAGCCTGCCATCCTGAGTGGTGGAAGATGGAGTCAGTCTCACCGACATAGAAGCAGGTGCAGACTGATTACCTATGGGTGTTGACACAGAAGCTGTGCCTGGCAGATCCTTTACAAGTGGGGTTACAGATTGCATGCAAGGTGATACTTACCTGCTATTGATTCTCAATTGTGGCTTGTTTTTTTTTAAACCCATTAGGACACAGCTATGACCAGTGACTCCAGCTTAGCTGCATTATCTAATGGGGGACTGGAGTAGTCTGAAATCCACCTCCTGTCTCAGAGGTTCAAACTGCTGCTCTTTCCCATCTCTATCTTTTACACTGCAGCTCTTATTTTTCTGATTTGCTGCTGTATATAAGCACAAGCTCAGCAGGGCATGGATAGTTGATTTCCATTACAGCAAGGATAGAATGATTCTAAACGAATTAAGACTACAAGCAACTAAACCCATGTAAAATGAACATCACATATACTGTAGAAAATAAAGGCCAGTCCTGGAGATCAAATTCTTCAGAGGACTTGTCTCCTACTTTTGCCGATGTGGATCGATAAATGACAGAATGCTAATATCCAAATTCTAAATCCGGAGTTGACCAATAATAGTGTGACGAAATCTAAATTAGATTTGCCTAAAACTATAAAAGTCTACAGGCTTAAATGCGAGCGCTCAGCACTTACCGATCAGTAAGCATTAGGGGGTTATTCCCATCTCAGAAACTTATAACATATCCACAGAATATACCATAAATGTCTGATAGATGCAGGTGCCACCACTGGGACCTACTTTCTCCCGCTGTTGCTGGTCTATCGCAAATTGAGTTATGAGGTAGCTGGGAGTACGAAAACAGCCGAGCCTGCTGAGCTACGCGGTTTCCATAACTCTCATAGAAGTTAACGGGAATTACGAAAACAGTGTAACTCAGTGAGCTGTGCGGTTTCCGAAACTCAGGTGCTATGCTGTTTCCATTCAGAGGCCGATCCCCATAGGTCTGTTATGGGCGGCGGCCTGCGCTCCCAGGTAGCCCATGCTCACCAAAAGAATAAAATCACATAGCAGTTTTGTCATGTTTTTGACGAGAATCGCTGCAAAAACCACAACAAAACTGGTTTGTGTAAGGCCCTGAACTCAATTGTATCCACTTCCCTTGGATGATGAAGTCATCGCGCCGCTCGCATCGTTCCTCTCTATGCGGCCTGGTCAGAAGAGACCAGGCCTGCATCGTTGGGGAAGAGGATGGCGTTGGTACAGGGACAGGTAAGTGTGGTGCTATCTACAGGGGGGTAGCGCGTTCTACGAGGAGCTGTGTGGCACCATCTACAGGGGGCTGTGTGGTGCTATCTAGAGGGAGCATGTGGCACTGTCTACGGGGGGCTGTGTGACGCTATATAGAGGTGGGTCATGTGACGCTATCTAGAGGGGGCTGTGTGTGATGTTATCTACAGGAGGGAGTATGGCACTATCTACAGGAGGGAGTGTGGCACTATCTACAGGGGGCTGTGTGTGGCGCTATCTACATGGGGGGTTTGTGGCACTATCTACAAGGGGCTGTGGTTGCCACTTTCTACATGGCGCTGTGTGTGGCGCTATGTACAGGGGGTACTGTGTGTGGTGCTTTACTTTACAGTGTTTGACAATATTATTTTCAGGGGCAGTGTTTGGTACTATTTTATTCAGGGGTGCAGTGTATGGTTGTTGTTATTATATTTAGGGGCACAGTGTGTGGCACCATGAGAATTTTATCTTCGTTTATAGGTGTGGAAATGTTGGAAAAGTGAAGAGCAGAAGACATCGGATTGGCAAATTCTGCAGAAATAGGCGTGACCGGGTGAAGCTTTCATGAGGTCTGGACCGGATGGAGAAGAAAAGAGGGGAAAAAAACGACTAGATTCTGAGAAGATGTCACCTGTGTAATGGCTGCCGCGCCATTCCCCGCCGTCCCCACGGCCTCTGCTCTGCTTCTGGCGCCCTCCCTCAACAGCTGCTCATCCCAAGCTCCACTTACCCGGTCCGGACGCTCTGCTGGCCATGGACGGCGTCAGGTGAGTGCATCCATTACCTCCTTCCACGGTCGGCATCCACGATGTGCGGCTGCAGTCACTAGAGGGTGCGCGCACTGACTCGTTCTGCCTTAAAGAGCCAACACGCACCTTAATTCCTAAGAACTTCCTATTTAAGGTTCCTCCTCCCTTCCATCCCTGCTTGTTCAACCAAGTTCCCAGTGAGTTCACTGTGCCCTAGTTCCCGGTTTCCACTCCTTCTGCCTTTTGTCTGGATTTCCCGTTACTGACCTCTGCTTGAACTTGACTATCCTTGTCTGCCGCCTGCCTTGACCTATTGCTGCCATACCCGTTACGACGTCTGCTGCCTGCCTTGACCTATTGCTGCCATACCCGTTACGACGTCTGCTACCTGTCCTAACTTCTGCCTATCCATCCGACTGCCTCTACCTGCTGTGCCAAGCGTTGACTGGGTTCCAAGCACCATCTCCCAGATGACACCGAGGATCCAAGAACAAACCGGTGAGAACCGTTATAGGTTGAACAAGCCATGGATCCCCTTGACACAGCCCTGCCTGACACGGCTGATATGGCTCAGGAGCTTTCTAGACAACGAGTCCGCCAAGATCAGCCGTTTACTGCAGAATGTGTCCACTCGTTTGAACGAACTAGCGCCTCCGGCGCCTCCGATACTACCACCACCACCACAGCAAGCTCCTGTCTACAGTCCTGGACTACACCTACCTAGGCCTGCCCGCTATGAGGGAGACCCCAAGACCTGCAGGGGATTTGTTAACCAATGCACCATCCACTTTGAAGTTATGGCACATCATTTTTCCTCAGACCGGGCTAAGGTGGCCTATATCCTGTCCCTGCTGAAGCGCTGGCTTGGGCATCGCCCTTGTGGGAGAGAAACGACCCGATCATGTACAACATTCAGAACTTTCTCTCCACGTTTAAAAGGGTGTTTGAAGAACCGAGTCGAGCCGCTTCTGCAGCTTCCTCTCTACTCAAGCTCCGACAAGGAACCTCCACTGTAGGCCAATACGCCATACAATTCCGCACCCTGGCTACTGAACTCCAGTGGAATAATGAGGCTTTGGTATTGACCTTCTGGGAGGGTCTGGCGGGCCGAATCAAGGATGAACTTGTTGGCCGAGACCTCCCACCGTCCTTGGATGACTTGATTACTCTAGCTAATCGTATAGATATACGCTTCCGTGAGAGACAAGAATCTGCTCGAGGCAATCGGACATCACGATTGCCACCAACCTTCCAAAGACCTCTTTTGGCCTCATCTTCCTCCCAGTCGGACGAACCCATGCAGGTGGAGAGAACAAGACTCACGCTTGAGGAGCGCCAGAATAGACGCAAGCTGAATTTATGTTTGTATTGTGGTGGAAAAACGCACTTCCTCAGAGACTGTCCAGTGAGGCCGGAAAACTCCAATGCCTAGGGCAAGTAGGAGAGGCTACCCTAGGTGAAATACCGGCCTCCCAGAGGATGACCATACCAGCGAAGCTGTCCTTTGCAGAAACCACTTTCGGCGTTCAAGCCTTCCTAGATTCCGGATCCGCTGGGAATTTTCAGTGCAGGCCTTGGTAAATCGCTACCAAATCCCAGTGCAAAGACTCACCAAACCATTGTCCATTGCTTCTGTAGAGGCTTCTACAGGAAACTATCTATCTCGTCACCAAGCCCATTCTCCTGTTAACAGGGGCGCTGCACCAGGAATGTATCTCCTTCAATGTGTTAAAGAACTCTCTGAACCCTTTGCTTCTAGGTCTACCGTAGTTGCAGAAGCACTCTCCTGTTATTGACTGGGCTGGAGGTCAAATTACCCGCTGAAGTGACTTCTGTCACCAACATTGTCTACTATCTATTCGCCCACCTATGCCTCAGTTTACAGAACCTAACTCAGCAGAACTTCATACTCCATACAAAAGCTTCTCGGATGTCTTCTGCAAACAAGCTGAATCGCTGCCTCCTCACAGGCCATACGACTGCCATCGAACTGGTCCCCAATGCCACGCCTCCCAGAGGTAGAGTCTACCCTTTGTCTTTGCCCGAGACTGAGGCCATGTCTAGGTATGTCCAAGAAAATCTGGAGACAGGATTCATCCGTAAGTCCTCCTCTCCTGCTGGCGCAGGGTTTTTCTTTGTGGGAAAAAAAGACTGCTCCCTGCGTCCTTGTATTGATTACAGAGGATTAACCCGTTAGTGACCGGCCCATCGTGTTTCTACGTCGGTCACTAACGGGCCTTATTCCGATGCCATAGACTTTTTACGTCGCGGCATCGGAATAAGTTTACAGAGCAGGGAGATGTCAAATCTCCCTGCTCTCAGCTGCTAGAGGCAGCTGAGGGCTGGGAGCGTCCCTGCTCTGGCGTGTGAGATCGATATTAGTATCGATCTCACACGTTTAACCCCTCAGATGCGGTGCTCAATAGCGAGCACCGCATCTGAGTGGTTTTGGAGAGGGGGAGGGAGCTCCCTCTCTCCCCCACCGACACCCGGCGATACGATCGCCGAGTGTCTGTCTCCAATGGCAGCCGGGGGTCTAATAAAGGCCCCCAGGTCTGCCTGGAGTGAATGCCTGCTAGATCATGCCGCAGGCATTACCTAGCAGATGCCTGTCCGTGTTAAACGGACAGGCAGTAATACACTGCAATACAAAAGTATTGCAGTGTATTATAATAGCGATCGCAGAATCGCATATTATAGTCCCCTAATGGGACTAGTAAAAAAGTTACAAAAAAAGTTTAATAAAGTTAATTTTAAAAAAAAGTGAAAAAAAATGAAAAACCCAGCTTTTCCCCTTACAAAATGTTTTACTATTAAAAAAACAAAATAAAGTTAAAAAGTTAAACATATTTGGTATCGCCGCGTCCGTAACGACCCCGACTATAAATCTATTACATTATTTAACCCGCACGGTGAACGGCGTAAAAAATGTAATAAAAAACTATGGAAAAATTGCTGCTTTCTGTGAATACTGACTTTAAAAAAATTTGATAAAACGTGATCAAAAAGTCGCATCTACTCCAAAATGGTACCAATAAAAACTACAAGTCGTCCCGCAAAAAAAAAGCCCTCATAATACCGCATCGGTGAAAAAATAAAAACTTTACGGCTCTTCAAATATGGAGACACAAAAACAAATAATTTTGAAAAAAAAGCGTTTTTACTGTGTAAAAGTAGTAAAACATACAAAAACTATACAAATTTGGTATTGTTGCAATCGTAACAACCCGCTGAATAAAGTTATTGTGTTATTTATACCACACGGTAAACGGCGTAGATTTAGGACGCAAAAAAAAGAGTGGCGAAAATTCAGATTTTTTTCTATTCCCCCCCAAAAAAAAGTTAATAAAAGTTAATCAATAAATAATATGTACCTAAAAATGGTGCTATTAAAAAATACAACTTGTCCCGCAAAAAACAAGACCTTATACAGCTATGTCGACACAAAAATAAAAAGGTTATAGCTCTTGGAATGCGACGATTGAAAAACTTAAAAAATAGCTTGGTCATTAAGGTCCAAAATAGGCTGGTCATTAAGTGGTTAAATAATATCAAGTTAAAAATAAAGTACCCGTTACCATTGATCTCAGAACTCTTTGACCGTCTACATGGGGCGAAAATCTTCACCAAACTAGACCTTCATGGAGCCTATAATCTCAACCGTATCCGTGAGGGAGACGAATGGAAAACCGCCTTCAATACTCGTGATGGGCATTTTGAATACCTTGTCATGTCCTTTGGACTTTGTAATGCTCCTTCGGTTTTCCAGGCCTTTGTTAATGAAATTTTTCAAGATCTGTTGTACAGCTCTGTGGTGGTATACCTAGATGACATTTTAATCTTTTCTCCCAATACTCAAACTCATCGTGTGCATGTGCGCCAAGTGTTACAACGTCTGCGAGAGACCTCTCTGTTTGCCAAGCTAGAGAAATGCCTCTTCGAGAGAACCAGCCTGCCTTTCTTGGGGTATGTCATTTCCGACCATGGTCTTCAAATGGATCCAGCCAATCTGTCCTCAATTCTCAACTGGCCTCGTCCGCAAGGACTCAAAGCGGTCCAACACCTGCTAGGATTCGCAAATTATTACCGCCAGTTTATTCCTCATTTCTCCTCTATGACGGCTCCTATTTCCGCTCTGACAAAAAAAGGGGTTAATGCTAAAGACTGGACTGCGGAGGCCAAAGCCGCATTCCAAGCTCTTAAAGCTGCCTTCTCTTCTGCCTCAGTCCTACATAGACCGGATTCCACCAAACCCTTTGTTCTGGAGGTCGATGCTTCATCTGTGTGAGTTGGAGCTATTCTGTCCCAGAAGACTTGTAGAGGGAGACTCGTGGCCTGTGGTTTTTCTCCAAATCGTTCACATCCGCTGAAAAAAATTATGGAATTGGAGATAAAGAACTTTTAGCTATTAAATTGGCCCTGGAGGAATGGAGACATTTGCTTGAGGGTGCACGGCACCCCATCATCATTTACACAGATCATAAAAACCTCCTATACTTACAAACTGCTCAACCCCTAAACTCTCGTCAAGCTCGGTGGGCATTATTCTTCTCCAGATTCGATTTTCAGCTTCACTACAGACCTGCTGGAAAGAATACCAAAGCTGACGCCTTATCTCGCTGTTTTGATCCCACAGACCAAGAGCCCAGCCCACAGTTTATTATAGATCCGAAATGTATTGTGATCGCTGCTCCTGCTGAAGTGGTACACGTTCCCCGAGGAAAGACCTACGTACCCCCGAAACAAAGGGATTGTGTTCTGCGTTGGGGTCATGCCTCCAGGGTTTCTCAGTACTGGTGGCCTTCCATGTCTCAAGACACTAAAGACTTTGTTTCTGCCTGCTCCACTTGCTCTCAAAATAAAGTCTCCCATTCAAGACCTGCTGGCCTTCTGCACCACCTGCCCGTGCCTGACTCTCCCTGGTCGCACATTGCCATGGACTTCATCACCGATCTGCCTAGTTCTGCTGGGTGTACCGTGATCTGGGTTGTGGTGGATTGCTTTTCCAAGATGGCGCACTTCGTACCTCTCTCAGGCCTTCCGTCATCTTCCCGACTGGCAACGCTGTTTGTCGAGCACATCTTTCACCTGCATGGTCTTCCTAAGCATATTGTTTCTGACAGAGGAGTTCAGTTCACATCCAAGTTCTGGGGAGCCTTGTGCAAAGTGCTGGATGTCAAACTAGACTTCTCTTCCGCATACCATCCCCAATCCAATGGTCAAGTAGAGCGGATAAACCAAATACTTGAAGGTTTCCTCAGGAATTTCGTGTCTCCGCGACAAGACAGCTGGGCAGGTCTGCTTCCATGGGCCGAATTTGCCTACAACAACCATACTGGGGAGTCTACTCGCTCTTCTCCCTTCTTCTTGGTGTATGGCCAGCACCCAGGAATTCCCCTACCAGTCTCTGTGCCTTCTGAGGTTCCAGCTGCTAACACGGTCCACCGTGACTTTGTACGGATTTGGCAGACGGCCAAGGACTCCATCCACAAAGCCATAGCCAGGTTTAAAAAAGGCGAGGCCAAAAGACGCAGGATACCGCCACAGCTCCTTCCTGGGGATAAAGTCTGGCTGTTCACCCGGTACATATGTCTGAAGACCCCTTGTTACAAGCTAGCTCCTCGGTTTCTGGGCCCCTATGAAATAACGAAACAAATTAATCCAGTAACTTTCAAACTTCGCCTTCCTCAGTCTCTAAAAATCTCTAATTCCTTCCACATTTCTCTGCTGAAACCCACTATAAGAAAATTCCTGTCCATCCTGCACCAGCGGCTGATGCCGAATTTGAAATTCAAGAGATCCTGGATGTCAAACAATCACAGGGGAGATTATGGTACCTAGTGGACTGGAAAGATTATGGTCCTGAGGAGAGATCATGGAAGCCCGTGGAGAATATCAACGACCCAGCTCTCATCAAGGACTTTGAGCGAAGGTTTCCAAGCAAGCCTAAAAAGAGGGGGCGTAAAGGGAGGGTACTGTAACGGCTGCCGCGCCGTTCCCCGGTGTCCCCACAGCCTCTGCTCCGGTTCCGGCGCCCTCCCTCACCAGCTTATCATCCCGAGCTCCACTTACCCGGTCCGGACGCTCTGCTGGCACTGGACGGCGTCCGGTGAGTGCATCCATTACCTCCTTCCGCAGTCGGCATCCTCGATGTGCGGCTGCAGTCACTAGAGGGCGCGCACGCTGACTCGTCCTGCCTTAAAGGGCCAGCGTGCGCCTTAAATTCCTAAGAACTTCCTATTTAAGGTTCCTCCTCCCTTCCATCCCTGCTTTTTCAACCAAGTTCCCCATGAGTTCCCTGTGCCCTAGTTCCCTGTTTCCGTTCCTTCTGCCTTTTTTCTGGATTTCTCTTACTAACCTCTGCTTGAACTTGACTATCCTTGTCTGCCGCCTGCCTTGATCCGTTACGACGTCTGCTGCCTGCCTTGACCTATTGCTGCCATACCCGTTACGATGTCTGCTGCCTGTCCTGACTTCTGCCTATCCATCTGACTGCCTCTACCCGCTGTGCCAAGCGTTGCCTGGGTTCCAAGCACCATCTCCCAGACGACACCGAGGATCCACGAACAAACCGGTGAGAACCGTTATAACCTGTGAGTCACTGGATTTATAGAGAATCAGTCACCTCTCTTGACATGTTTATTATAGGAAATCCATGCATTTCACAAAAAGGCTTTGTGCAGTCCAGGACTGATAGACAAATGGGTATTACCATTCCCCTTGTCAGGAGGACGTGTCCCTGCACAGTGTGATACTGTGCGCGATGGTTGGAGACTGTCAGTATGTAGGGACACAAGGGGAATTGTAACACCCAATTGTTAATGCTTGCAGAAAAAGGTAGTGTTAACAATAGTTACAGCACGGCAGGGCGGTGGTGAAAAAGGGGGGCCCCACCAAGTTTGGCTAACAGCCCCGGGCCTATGGTCTACTTAATCCGCTACTTTTTCCATTACTCTCATTTTACGAGAGTTACGGAAATAAAATACTGCAGCAAGTTCGGCTGTTTTCGTACTTCTGGTCACCTTGTTACTCAGCATTCGGGGACGAGCGTCAGCAGGATAAGGCAGGACGGGGGTCCTGTTCTAGAGATAGGTGCGGGTCCCAGTGTGGGCTTCACATCTATTGGGCATTTATGGCATATCCTGTGGAGATGGGAATAACCCTTTAATACAGCAGTTACTGATCAGTAACTGCTGCATTAATAAAGCACTTAGGGAGCTTTTAGACAGACTGAGATATCGCAATAACCGTTCTGAGCCTCTAGACTGCCATAGGGGATTGTGGGAGTATGCAGGGAATGCCGGGTATCACCAAACCCAGAAGTTCGGTATTGACTCTCAGGGAGAGTTGGGACATTTGCATATTGAAACCATGTCCTCATTTAAGCTGTTCACAATTTCTCAGTTCTATCAAGTTATATGAATTATTCATGTAAATCGTCAACGTCACTAACACTCATCCCGAGTCCACTGATAATTACCATGTCACTGTATATGTCAGCCGACTAAGAGCATAATGACAAGGACGTCTTACATCATAAAAGAACAGGAGAAAACATAATTTAAGGATTATTCCCAACTTAGACATTTATGGCATATCCACAGCATATGCCATAATTGGCTGAAAGATGCAGGTCCTGTAGATATGCCGCAAATGTGTAGGCTGGGAATAACCCTTTAATAAAGCAATGTAATTGGATGTATTTGTAGATTAATAGGGTTTTTGAAACAGTGAGGCTAGGGCTTCATGGAAAATGGCATCGCCAGCGAGTCATGGTAACATCACGGGACTACTGCAACAATGAAATGACTTCATTTTACCTGTGGTAAAAAAAAAAAAGGTCATAAAGGCAATTTTTGCAAACTCCCTTGTGACTTTTTTTTTCTCATAGGGAAACATTAAAGTTGCAGGAGGTTGTGCTAATCCTGCTATTTTACCGTGACCCGTGGGTGAAGCCATGTAGCCGTGGACCCCTAGCCTTATCCGTCATTTGGCAGTTCACTTTACTGCAACCCATAAATAACCATTGTAAAGTAAGGGTGTGTCTCCAAAGGGGTAATAAACAATTAAATGGCTGCGGTCCCCAACAATTCTCACCTTGTCCTCTCAGTTAATATCTGTGTTCGTTAAGCTTTAAAGGGTTTGCTCACCAATTTACATATAGAATTTAACTTCTTAATAAAATGAGTAACTTTTTAAATACATTCCATTACTGATCTCGTACTGATTCTGAGTTATAGCTTGTATTATACTCCAGAGCTGCATTCACAATTCTGCAAGCTTCAGAGGTGAAATCAGAGCGTTCTTTGCTTTCTCAGTGTCAGCATACATCGTGCTCTGGTGAGGTACATTCTGTAAGTTCACGTCTTCACAGTAATCTGATGAACTAGGGCAGGCTTTAAACTTTAATTTTAAAAGTAGCGATTTTCTGGGCGATTTTTGTGAATATATAAATAAATAAAGTGATATGTGATATATATATATATAAGATTTGGTTTCACTTGTTTTCGACTAATAGCAAATTTTCACATCTTATTAAAAACTTTGTATCAAATGTAAACAGTTCAACTTTACTCTTTTCCCTTGCCTTTTTTTGCATGTAAGTTTTTATACGGTCATGCAATGTGTAAATAATACCTCCATAGATTATGCACATAAGAAGGCACCATTATTATAAATGGTATAAGTTAGGCAAGTTACAGATTTTGTATAAAGTCTCATAGGGCTTCAAGTTACACCTCTGGTTAGAGGCAGACACAGGGCACAAAGACACTCAGGCAGTAAGTTTTAAGAAATGTTGAGTTTAAATCCCCCGTCTGAGTGATGTCATCAATGAGTGTTGGTCATACTTGCCAACTCTCCCACAATGTCAAGGAGACTCCGGGGGAAAAAAAAATAAAAAAAAATGGAGAGCTCCAGGACTCCTGGAAGACCAGATAGCACTCCTAGACGCCATACATCTTCTCTAAATATTAACATCTCCTCGGTCTGGCAGCTTGTAATCCTCTTTATTCCCTGGGCCAGCATGAGGATGTAGTCTGCGGTGGTTCCCGAGAATGAAGAGAATTACAAGCTGCAGGAATGAGGAGTGGCATGTATCTGCAGAATTTGGTTCGGGGTTTCTATTTATTTAGGGTATTTGGTTTCAGGTCTTAAGTACTTTAGAGGGTCTAGTCTGGGGTCTGTATTTATTAAGCAGGTCTGTTCTGGGGTCTGTATTTCTTTAGGGGTCTAGTGAGGGTGTCTCTTTACTGTGGGGGGTCTAATCTGGGGTTGTATTCAGGGGGTCTGCTCTAAGGTCTGTTTTTGCTTAGGGGTCTGGTGTCTATTTGTTTAGGGGATTGGCCTGGGGTCTTTATTAGTTGAGGGAGTCTGGTCTGATGGCCGGATTACTTTAGGGGTCTGGTGTATGTACTCATTTTTGGGTGTGATAAACAGAGTCATGTGCACTAATTGTGATTTAAATGTCATAGTTTGTCAAGTATGGTGCTGGTAGCCATAGAAGTGTGCCATGGCCGGCTCACATGTATGGAGTGCCGGGGAGAAAGCTGCTCGGAGTGGCATTGGAGAGGGGACCAGAACTCCTGAACCTTGGTGACTCGATGAGGAAGGTGGCCACTGGTCCTGAGCACTGGATCCCATTAAAAGGAATACATTTTCATTTTCCTTATGCTGGTATAGGATGGCGGTTGGCAGGAGACTAGAGTTCTCTCTTAATGTGCTCTACATTTTTGGTCTGTCTGTTCATGCCGTGATTATAATGTTTTATTGATATGTTGCCCGATTTCAGAATATCCTTCGACGTTGACCATCATTAAACTCACTTACAAGAAGAAATTGCAACGTTCAGAGCTCTCCAAGACCTCTCCGTGATCACTTCAGACAGAGGAATTGGACTATTGGTCTATATTACTAGGTCTAAGTGGAGATCATGCTTGTTTTGTTCACTGAATTGTAACTACAAACAAAGGTTAAGGAAAGTCATTGCAAATTGTGAAGGACACTTATATTAGAAGTTACTTATCAAATTGCGACTTATAAATATGTAGCATGAGTCAAATGATTTCCATATATTGGGTTCTGATATTTATTCTATGCATTTTCTATTTATCTCTACTCGTTAAAAGTGTTCCTTCCCAATAAGCTGATCACATGGTGTCCCCCTGCTGGGACCCCCAGCGATCAGCTGTTATCTGTGCGGAAACCTGGCAGTAAGTGTTCAATTTCTATGCAGCACCACCACATGGGATATTAAGTATTGCACAGTGCTCATTCAAATCAATGGGTTGTTTGAATAATTAAGAACAGGGGAAGTTCTCCATACAACCCCTTTAAGGATACACATCACATATTTGGTAATTTGTACCAGCTATTTTTTTCTACTAGAAGGCAGTCTATTCTATTCTGTGCACAAGAATCCTCTCAGATCTTTGTTGCTCATCGGCAAGCTTAACAGCACACCTTGTGGTCAGGGTTGGAATTGCACATACAATTTAATCCATGGTTTTACTATGAAACCCTAATATTAATGTTTAAATGTCTAGAAAAATGTTTAAAGATAACTGGTTGCATGTTACATATGTGCTTCTATTCATGTGTTAAGTTAAAACTTACAATACGTTATGTTCCAGATCTGGGTGCATCAGATATTTTGATTTCTAGAGTATTTGGTGCAGCGCAATCGAGTAATAAATATGCAATTAAGTCGTTGGGAACATAATACATTTTATGAACATTGTATTGCTTCATGATAGGACATTGCAATATGATGACCCCCAGATGACAGAATACGGCAAGTGACAATTATCTACATACTAAACATAGGGTGTTGTTTTTGGCAGCTGCAAATATACCCTGTGTTATCTGTACCAGACCATGTCAATTATATCCTATATGTGTCATACTTCATCCTAATTATGTCATACACAAGCCATAAGTCACCATAATAATGTCATTCACATGTCATAAGCCACCACAATGATGTCATCAGGGCCGGCTCCAGGTTTATGTGGGCCCTTGGGCGACACAGACTTAGTGGGCCCCATTTGCACCCCCATAAATTTAGTGCCCACTGTAGATAGTGCCACATCCCCCCTCCCAGGTAGTGCCTCACAAACCCGCCCCCAATTGGTGCCACACAGCGCCCCTCGTAGGTAGCACTTTTGGGGATCCCTCTAGGAGTGGAATGCTGAGCCAGAGCATTGCCAAAGCTCTGGCCAGGGATTCCGCTTCAGGAGGAGCCCCTGACGTCACTGTCCATATATGGACAGTGATTTCAGGGGCAACCCCAGAGCCATAGTCCCATGCAGAGCACTACTAGCACACTGCCTGGGACTCCTGCTCTGCTCCGGACATCACTGTCCATATATGAATAGTGATGTCCGGAGCAGAGCTGAAGTCCCTGGCAGAGCGCTAGCAAAGGCTCTGCTCCGGCTCTGGGGAAGCATCTGACATCACTGTCCATATATGGATAGTGATGTCAAGGGCAATACCGGAGCCAAAGTCCCAGGCCGAGCGCTACTGGCACTCTGCCTGGGACATTCCTCTGCTCCTGACATATATGGACAGTGATGTGAGGTGATTTCCCAGAGACGGAGTCCCGGAGCAGAGCCGCTTCTAGCGCTCTGCCAGGGATTCCTTCTCTTCTCCTGATTTCCCGGTCCATATATGTCAGGGGCAACCCCAGAGTCGGAGTCGTAAGCAGGGCGCTATTAGCACTCTGCCTGGGAGTCTATAGCCTAGTAAATGGCAGAGTAGGGAGCAACCTCCCTGCTCTGCCATAGCGTTCAATAGTATATTGAATGTGGAGTCGCTACCACTGTAGCAGCCATAGCGGCTGCTAGCAATGCCACTGGGTATAGGGGGGGGCCCGTGACAGTGGACGGCATGGGCCCCCTCATGCCGCATCCCCTGTAGCAGCCGCTACAGTGGTAGTTACACTGCCTCAGTCAGCGGCTCCCTTTAGAAGCGGAATCCCATCACGCAACACTCTGGCCGGGGATTCCGCTACTGGAGGAGCCATGACGGCAGTGTCAGCACCCGGCGGCCGAATGTGCCAACCAAAGGGTAGTGGGCCCCGGCACTTGCCCGGGTTCGCGGGGTGCCGATGCCGGCCATGGATGTCATGTACATGTCATAAGCCACCACAATGATATCAAACGTGTCATATGAAACAATGCCACACATATCCAATAGACCACAGATAAATTATAAGAAAATTAAGGACCTGCTCCAGGTACATGTAGGCCCTTGGGTAACAGAGTCCCCTGTAAATGCCACCCTCATCTCGACGATCATGTTTACCCAGATCGCTATGGGCCCCCCCCAAGCTCATTGGGCATCTGCCCTGGTTTGCCTGGTGCTGACCCTGACCCTGAGAGGATTACCACAACTGATAAATATAATTTAATAAGTGTACAACCTCGCTGTATACGTGATATTAGTATGCCATTTGCTAATACACAATTTTTGAGATATACAGGAGAGATATTTTATTTTTTATACATGAAATAAGAGACAAATACATTCCGGGAATGCAGTATTTCTCTATACTTTATATACTCCTACAGTAAGAACCTTTGTGGAGCATTGCACTGATGTCTACTGATTATAACTGATAAATTGTTCTTTAATTGCAGAATGAATGAGGTCATGTGTCCCATTTCCACGCCATATATTTCACATGATCTGAAATCATCTTTACTGGTATTATTAAATGTACTTGTGTTTGCATATAATTATGCACAATTATTCTTCAATGTTTTTTATTTGTATGCCAAATTATATTTCCTGGAATGTTAACGTTATGAATCAAATTAAAAGATGGAGTCATGCATGACTAAACTTCTGAATATAGAGATGTATAGGCAGGAAAATAGGAGAATTATACATTTTTTGGTCACCCGCAAGTCATGCTAAAATCGTGGCAATACCATGAGTCAGGCAGAACCTCAATGTTTCCCTTTGAGGTAAAGAGTTTATTTTATCCAGGTTCGAGATAATAGTTTGCGTTAATTTTGCAAACGAATATTCGGAATACACAGCGTGAAATTCCTGCATTTTTTATTTATAGATTGCACCCTGTCTTTCGTCAGTTTTTTTTAAAAGTAGGCTCACTTCTGCGGGTAGATGATTCTTGACTAGATCAAATACACCAAATCTTTTCCTGCTATCTCCTAATCCTCTAACATTCCAGGTAATAAACTATTGAACAGAAGAAAAGAAAAAAGAAAGTAAATGTACGCGACAGCCGTTTAGGAGTTGTGCGGGGCGGACTCACGGGCTGAGCCCACTCTGTACGGAGCGGGTGTCGGATGTATGTAAGAACCAACGCCTCACGCAACAGGTGGAATGAAAGATCACTTTGATTACGCCCGTTTAGCCCCTTAAATGGCGCAGTCAATAGCAAACACGGTATCTAAGCAGTTAGAAAGAGGGGTCGGCACCCTCAGACAGCCCATCGGCCCCTCCACAACACGATAGTTTTGATGTGCCTTTTTTAAATTCCATCCAGGTCTCTGTACAGAAACATGTATTTACCTTGTTATAGACATACAGACTCCTAAGGCATTATAGTACCGGGCTAGGTTGTGTCCCGAAAAAAACACCCTCCCATTATTGATGAGTGGATAACTCCGTTTTTTCTGTATAGTATAATTTATGGAAGATATAGCCATATATGTAAAAATAGAACACATTTTTATTATCACAACAATAAGACAAACACTTAAAACACTTAGTGATAGTGGATGCTTGGATGTCAAACAGTATGTCAAAAGCAACCTTACCCGTCTCAGTGGTCTTAGACACCTGCATACCATGTGCAGAACCCCAACGTGCGTTTCACCGTAGTGTGCTTCCTCAGGGGAGCATAGTGTCCTGTCCCAGCATTTGCCATTCAATAGGATACATCTCAGGTGTATCTCGGGTCGAGAGAGGGAATAACATTTTTAATAGTATTTTTTTCTCATTTTGCATGCCCCTTTTCTATCCCTTGTACCCCTCATTCTCTTCCTTCTTCTACATGGTATATTTTACCTGATGTAATGTAATGGCAATTTCTCTTACTGTGGTATTTTACTCTGCACCTGATGCATTATGGATGTTGTATTTTGTTACAGATATCTGTAATTCTGACATTTCCGTTCACTATTTCTTATAAGGTAATGTGATGTTTATTTAATCACTCATGTATCAACACTTTTTAAGGGTCTAAGTGATTATTTATTGTTAAGCACAGTTATGTGCTATTCATTGTACATGTATATATTAGTACTTATGAAGTATGGTTAATACACGTAATAATATGGTGCTTTTCCCTTATTCTGAGATTTACAGGTCACCAAGTCATAAATAATTTATATGTTTTTATGCATTTTTTCTTGATCACCTGTACTGTTTAGTGTTACACACTTATATTTCGGTCTATACACATCTAGACATTTGTAATACATGGGGGAAGTGATAGGAGGGGTGGGGTATTATTAATACGTTACCTGTCATTTAGATCCGATTGTCCAATGAGGTGCACATTCTGTCTGGGTGTAGCCGGTTGCGTCGCCTGCCCCGTTTCTGCCTTCTTTAGTGCACTGTGCATGTCCGGAATTCCTGGTACGCGTCGGGAACACGGATATGTGCTACAGTACTGGGGGCTGGAAATGGGGAGTGCCTCGCTTCTGGTAGTGCCAGCGGACATGCGCCATGAACTCATTGGCATTGAGTTAATAATCAAGACACACCTGAGATGTATCCTATTTAAGGGCATATGCTGGGACAGGACACTATGCAACCCCTGAGGAAGCACACTACGGCGAAACGTGCGTTGGGGTTCTGCACATGGTATGCAGGTGTCTAAGACCGCTGAGACAGGTAAGGTTGCTTTTTAAATACTTTTTGACATCCAAGCATCCCCTATCACTATAGGGACTACATAGTCTTAAACAAATACCTGACTATTGAATAGGGCTTTGCTATTTTTAGGTGAACAACCACCCACTTGTTATAATTTTATTATAGAGATCATAGTATATTCAGCTCATATGATCGGCCTGTTTTTCTGTCATACCATGTAACATCAACAGAGTCTCCTTTTTACCTTATACTTTTTTTTAAGTGTTTGTCTTATTTCTGTGATAATAAAAATGTGTTATATTTTTACATATATGGCTATATACTCAGTTTTTTCTGTATAGTATGTATTTACCATGGTTGTTCGTTTCATGACCCCACATAAATATTCGGAATACACAGCGTGAAATTCCTGACCCCTCCATGCCGATTGTTTTCATGGCAGCCTGGGGGCCTAATAAAGGCTCCCAGGTCTGCCATCTTTGTGCTCCCAGGCACGGCTTAATAATAGTCTGTCGAAATTACAGTATGTAGTGGAATGATTCAATGATTCTTGGTTCAAGTCCCTTAGGGTTACTAACAAAATTAAAAAAAACTATTGTTAAAAAAATTGAAAACATATTAATATAACTGGTTTTGCCGCGTCTGTAAAAGGTCCAAACTTTTCCATTATAAAATTATTTAACTCACTCAGTGAACGCTGTAAGAAAAAATCCAAATAAAAACATCCAAATTGCTGATTTTAGGTCACCTTAGCTCCCCAAAGATATGGAATACAAAGTGATCAAAATGTTGCCTGTATCCCAAAATAGTACCAATAAAGACGACAACTCACCCTGCAAAAAAATAAGCCGTCACACCGTTCAATCGGCAAAAATATAAAAAAGTTATGGCTCTCAGAATGTGGTAACACAAAACTATTTTTTTTTAACAAATAGATTTCATTGTAAAGTAGTAAACGACAACAATTTTGTATTTCAGTCATTGTATCAGCCCGTAGAATAAAGTTAACATGTTGTTTTACCATAAAAACAAAATCCCCAAAACAATGGCGGAAACGCTGTTTCACCCCACAAAAAAAATGTGTCACTTTCCCAGTACATTATATGTTACATTAAATTGTGAAAAACTACAATTCATCCCACAAAAAAAAAACAAGCCCTCATAAGGCTATATCAATGTAAAGATAAAAAAGTTTTGGCTTTTGGAAGGCGGTGAGGGGAAAAACAGAAATTAAAAACTGAAAATTGGCTACAGTGGGAAGGGGTTAAGAATATTATCTCTGTCCTTCGAACATGAAATTTTTTATCAACAATACTCGGGGTAAATCTCCTGGTGGGGGTTTTAACGGGACCTTATGTACCCTTTCAACTCTAAATAGAGGAGCCAGAGCTCCTACTGCAAAAGTGTCAATCATCTATTTTTTTTGTGAGAAAGTTACAGGGTCTCCATCTTCTTATCCATCTTGAAGGCCAATCATGCGTATATTATAACGTTGAGACCTGTCCTCTATGTCTATGATCTTATTCTTCATCAAATCATTTTCTTTCAATTATTTTCACTTTCTAACTAACTAGCAGAGTTAAGGCCCTTTTACACTGGCCAATTATCGGGCAAATAGGGCAGTGATCAGCAGATGAACAAGAAAACGCTCCTTCATCAGCTGGTCGTATGCTTTTAAATGTGTAAAATATCATTGTTGGCAGCACATCATCCTGTGTAAACAGGAAGATGCACTGTCGACATGACAATGTATGGGGACGAGCGATTGGAGTAACGACCGCTCGTCCCCATCCATAGCTCCGTGTGACAGGAGCAAATGAGCGCCCAGTGGCGTAACTAACGCTGTAGCAGAAGTATCGGCTAAAGGGGCCCCAGTGCTAGCGACAGCCACATTCATTTGTATCTGTGTCCTCAGGACACACATACAAATGAATATTATAGGGAAAACTCCCTGCGCAGGCCAGAGTGATGACATCACTGCATCAAAATGGACTACACATGCGTTCCACACTGAGGATGTAAAGCGCCCCGTCCGTCGCAGGAACAGGGCAAGGTAAGTACAAAATATTTATTTTTTGGGGGGCTGTGTGGCAATATACAGGGGGGAAGGATCGCACTATATACAAGGGGGAGCTGGTTGAAACTATATACAAGGGGGGGAACAGTGTGGTATTATATACCAGGGGGGCACTAGCTACAAGTGGGGTGTGACACTGTCTACAGGGGGCTGTATGGCACAATCTACACGGGGTACTATCTATAAGGGGGACTGCGTGTGGCACCTAGTCAAAAGTTTTCTATGGGGCCCAGTCATTTCTAGTTACACCCCTGCGAGCACCAATCAACGAGCTGTCTCACCGGCTAATCTTGGCCGATGTAAAAAGTACATTACACGGCTTCGCACGGGTCTGTTAGTGGTTTGTGTGTGTGTGGTTGAAAATGTTGGTTTCGTACTGATATGAAGCCGACATATCCAACAAAGTAAACCTTTTATCTCGCCGAGACTGCAGTCGTGCCGCAGTCTGCTGGGGAGTTTCAGCAGCTCGTTGTTGGCTGTGATGTATCTTGTCAGCCTGGAGACGGGCTTGGGTCTGTTGAGAGATTTCAGCAGCTCAGGCAGCAGACATGCTGTAACGGCCACGGTCGCGGACTGCCGCCTCCCCTTACCTGCTGACGGCCGCAGACCCTTTTCATCTTGCTGACGTCTCCCTCCCCGGAGAGGCCAGCACATACGGCCATCTTGCAGTGATGGTGCGCACGTGAGCTTGTTCCTGGCCTTAAAGGGCCAGCATGCACATATGTAAAGAATTAATTATCCCCAGATCTCCCTGGACTATAAAAAGGGCCCTGCCCTTTCACTCCTTGCCTGAGCATTGTTGTATTCCTATGTTAGTCTTGTAAATGGTTCCTTAGTCGTATCCTGTTCCCAGTGTTCCCAAGCCCTGCTACCTGTATCCCATGCTGTAGTTGTTCCTGTACCCTCTCTAGTGTTGGAGTCGTGTTGTCCCGTCTGCTATGCCTGCTGTCTTACACCACGTCTGGTGTCATCTGGCACTTTTTGCATCACCTGTCGTCAAAGCACCATCTGTGCCTAAGCTGCTGCTACTGTCTGGAGTATTACAGGTACCCTTGTGCTTGGGCATTGTGTAGACTTGGTACAGTGTTTGGCCAGTTGCTGCTCCACTACGGCGGTGCGGCCTAGTGGGTCCACATACCCACAGATCGTGACACATGCGCTTTGCTGCAGGAGTCTTTCGTCCAAGTGCAGGGTTTGTTTTTGGAGGCATGACTGGTCTGAAAGGGGTTCAATTTATTAGAAGTCTGAAATTCAGTATGAAAAGGAATGCCTGCAGGCAAACAAAACCCTATTTCCTGACCACCCAATAGATAATAAGGATAAAGTTAGAATTTACAACCTTTATTAAGCTACGTGTAGCAAGAACAAACTATACATATAAATTTTAAAAATTTCACTGCCACAGACCGAAGTCAGTTTAACAGCTGGAGAAACCCAGCAGAGTATCTGAAGTTTGCAGTGTGTGCCGAGTGTCGGCAGACAGTTAGTGCAAGGGCATCAGTGCCTCTATTAATATGTAGTAGCGTCCTCAGGGGTACATCAGCCCCATGTACCCCTGAGGACGCTACTAGTTAGCGAAACATGTCGGGGGGGGGCTGTGTTAATTTTTAATCCCTGCCTCAGCCGGATCTTTGTCTACATATTAATAGAGGCACTGATGCCCTTGCACTAACTGTCTGCCGACACTCGGCACACACTGCAAACTTCAGATACTCTGCTGGGTTTCTCCAGCTGTTAAACTGACTTCGGTCTGTGGCAGTGAAATTTTTAAAATTTATATGTATAGTTTGTTCTTGCTACACGTAGCTTAATAAAGGTTGTAAATTCTAACTTTATCCTTATTATCTATTGGGTGGTCAGGAAATAGGGTTTTGTTTGCCTGCAGGCATTCCTTTTCTGACTATATATTGCACCCGCTGACTACCCAGGGTCAAATTTGTGTTTTTTGAAATTCAGTATGGGTACAGAGTAGTATAGGTACAGTTTGTTCACGACGAGTAAAGAAAGATGGCTGGGTTGTTATGGAAGCCCGGTGTAAAAAAACAAATTAAAAAAAAATGACTGGGATGTTATGGGCACCTCGTGTAAAACTGTGTGTATGTCAGCGAGGCAAAGAATAATGAACCTGCGAGCTGCTATCGGCTAATACGGGTCATGTGATGATATTGAGGAGGACCCTTAATGTGGAAGCCAGTGGTGCCATATTTGCTATTGTATTGTAATTTTTTTCGTAAATATGTCAAGAATGATAGACCCTAGAGAGCTGACACCCGGTTTAAAACCTTCCAAAGCGCCTAATTTACTTATGTGCCAAATTTGGTGCAGATTGGTCCAGTCGTTTCGCCGTCCATAAAGAACTGACAACAGAAATTCATTTTTATACATCTAAAGAACTAAAATAAGTACCCGGTGCTGCCCGGGTATAACGTGTCTGTCTGTCTGTTTGTGTGTTCATTGGATTTTTCCAAGGGTGCCTTTATGAAAACTGTACTGAACACCCGATGTACCTATGTGCCAAATTTGGAGTCAAATAGTTCAGGTGTTTGGATGCCTATAGAGGAAAACAAACAGACATTCGCTATAATGGCTGATACCAGAGAACGGCAAGATTGGGACATTTACGAAAAACTTCCCGGACACCCGATGTAAAAATGTGCCAATTTGGGTCAAATGGTTCAGGCATTTGGATGCCTATAGCAGACAGACAGACATTGACTTTTATAATACAGAATAGCAGAGTTCCCCGGCTTCAGACTGGTTAAAAACTTAATTTCCTACTGATATGAAGCCAACATATCCAATAAAGTCCAAGTGCAGGTTCCTTTTTGGAGGCAGGACTGGTATGAAAGGGTTTCAGTTTATGAGAATGCTCAAATCCAGTATAGGTGCAGTGTAGTATAGGTGCAGTTTGTTTACAGCAAGTAACACGACGAGTAAGAAAAATGGCTTGGTTGTTATGGAAACCTGGTCTAAAATTGTGTGTATGTGAGTGAGGCTAAGAATGAAGGACCTGCGAGATTCTATTGGCTAATACAGGTCATCTGATGTGATATGGAGGAAGGTCCTTGATGTGGTAGCCAGTGGTGCCATATTTGCTTTTGTGAATATGTCGAGAACGGTAGGTCGTAGAGAGCTAAAACCTTCGGAAGAGCGTGATTTACTTATGTGCCATATTTGGCGCAGGTTGGTCCAGTCGTTTGGCCGTGCACAAAGAACAGACATCAGAAATGAATAGATAGATTAGATAGATTGTAGATATCATTTCATTTTCTGGTCATTTTGACTCCTCCGCTATAACTTTTTCCCATATTTTGTTTAGATCATTTCTAATTATCGAGATTTCTGTTCGGACTCCACCCATCTGTATCGATAGATAAGAAAGACTTATTACACTGAATATCTTCTTGCCCTCAGGTGGTTCATATGTTGCATTATCTTGGCCAAACTCCATATTTATATATTTTTTGCGCCTATCTGGCTTTTCCTGTTTGAGAGGGCGATTTAACAAATTTCAGAATTTTGCTTGTCATTTTTGACTCACCCATTCCCTTACTTTCGATTTTCTCACATTCAATTTGGGTGACATGGATATATTCTCGTTAATAATTCTGACTTTCAAATCCTTAAACGATTGCACAGATTTATTTTCGTGAGGCGTAATCAGACTTCCATTATTAATGCGCTATAACCTGTTTGGGACACTATCCCAAGAAATCACAGCTATAATTGGGAGTGACTAACAGGGGTTCCTAAACAATTACTGATATATATTGTCATGAGATAAATTCAGACCTTCGTTTCACCATGAAGATTATTGATGCATCCTCATGTGTTATTTATGAGCCATCTCCAATACTTATGTCACCAGACAATTACAAATATATACTTTTGTGGGATATATTCCGACCTCCATACCACCAAGTAAATTACTGATGCATCCACAAACGTTACTAATGTCATCACATGTGGTCACGGATGTAATTGTGGCTTTCAAGTCACTAATATGTATGTACTTTTGAGGGATATATATATATATATATATATATATATATATATATATATATATATATATATATTCAACCCTCCGTACCACCATTGAGGGTTATTAGTGCACTATCCCATGTACTCGCAGCTATATTAATGAATTTCAAATTACTGCGCAGTTGTAAAATAATACTTTTGTAGGATATACTCAGATCAATAATTTCAGATGCAATTGTGGTTTTCAAGTCACTAAGTCATTACAGGTATACATTTAACATTCAAACCTCCAAACCACTGTGATAGAGCGCCATCACATGTTATTAATGCGCCATAACCAGTATTCCCCATGTGGTTTAAATTTTCCATTTACCATAGATTGGGATATCATCTTGAGATACTTTACTTTCATTCAGCCAACTGATAAGAAATATAGCATAGTCCAGCATCCATTAAAGTATTGAAAGTATACATAAGGCTAGAGATGAGCGAACCGATTCGGCACAAATCAAATTCGGTATGAATTTCCCAAAAATGTCAGATCCGCCAAAACCTAAATAGATGTAGCCATCTTTATCTTGACTTTTACCGCATTAAATACAGTGGCAAGATCCTTTATCTTGAATTTTTCAATGACTTTTCAATGACTTTTGTGGTGTGATATCACGCTGCAGAAAGTTATCAGAGTCACGATATAGATGGCTATATCCATACTGACCACCTCCTTAGGTATCCCGTAGAGACGTGTCCCTTCTGGCAGATGAGCTTGCGTAGCTGTCATGACGTAGTTTTGTCCCATGTGATCGCTGCAGCCTGTAATTGGCTGCAGCGATCACATGGGACATCTACGTTATCTCACCTGCTGGCGGAAACGCATCGCTACCTATAATTGGCTGCAGCGATCTCATGGGACATCTACGTTATTTCAACTGCCGGTAGGAATGCATCCCTACCTGTAATTGGCTGCAACGATCCCATAGGACAGCTACCTTATCTCACCTGCCGGCAGGAACACACCGCTGCCTATAATAAGCTGCAGCAATCACATGGGACAACTACATCATCTCACCTGCCGGCAGGAATGCTTCGCTACCTGTAATTGGCTGCAGTGATCACATGGGACAGCTATGTCATCTCAGCTACTGGCAGTAACACGTCACTACCTATAATTTGCTGCAGCGATGACATGGGACAGCTACGTCATCTCACCTGCTGGCAGGAACACATCGCTGCCTTAATTGGCTGCAGCAATAACATGGGACAGCCATATCATCACAGCTGCCGGCAGGGATGCGTTGCTACGAGAGACCACGAGAGGTGGTATGTTATGTTTTTGTGGAATCGCAAGTGCCCCAATTGCCTTGTTTGACTCTCTGATGTCGAAGACTTTATCCCACTTGGATACAGTCCTAGTAGACATCAGAGAGTCTGGTGTACTTGTGATTCGCTGCACATTTTTTCAGACCGAAACAAATTTCAGGAAATTCACTCATCACTAATTAAAGACAAACAGGTTTGAGGAAGGTTCCCCCAAGATGCTCTGTAATGGTTTTTGTGAAGTCACAGAAAATCGCTACGGTTTGGTCACGATTTTGCAAACTATTCGGTCTAAAACACAATTTGACTACAACATTTGAATAGACTCTTAGGGTATGTGCACACGATAACGACCATTACGGCTGAAATTACGGAGCTGTTTTCAGGAGAAAACAGCTCCGTCATTTCAGACGTAATTGCTCGTACTCGCATTTTGCGAGGCGTCTTTGACGGCCGTAATTTGGAGCTATTCTTCATTGGATTCAATGAAAAATGGCTCAAATTACGTCCCAAGAAGTTTGACGAGGCAGTCATTTTACGCGTCGTCTTTTGACAGCGACGCGTAAAATGAAAGGTCGTCTGCACAGTACGTCGGCAAACCCATTCAAATGAATGGGCAGATGTTTGCCGACGTATTGGAGCATAATACGCCTCGTTTACGTCTGAAAATAGGTCGTGTGAACCCAGCCTTACCATGTTGTAATCATTTACATCTATTCTGGTGAACCTAATACTAATTTTAGATTTTAAGACTAGGACTACACCTAGACGGTTTATAATTCACTACAGAAAAAAATAAACTTTCTAAAATTGTTCTCCATAGGAATGTTTTTGAGTAGCTTGAAAATCTTTTCAGCGCTCCAGTCAAGTGAGTCGCTAGTGATTTATTATTCTTATCACTACATGCTGGGATTTCTGAATATCGCTTGGAAATCTCTTGGAAATCGCTCTACACAGACAAAAAGTCTGTAACTCTAGATAAAAGTAGATACACGGGTGTACTTATTTGACATATGTGTGAATTTTTTGTTTAATAAATTCTTACAGTCAATTTGTTAATGTATTTTGTCCGGTTTCATCATGTTTTATCTTTATATTTTGTTTGAATAAAGATGAAATATTATTAGGTCCACATATGATAAAAAAAAAACAAAAAAAAAAAAACTTTACATGGTGGCCTTCATTTTCACATGACTATAAAAACAAATTTTAGGTCAGTAAAATAAATGGCGAAACTGTTTAAACCAAAATTAAATTCACACAGGTTCTGTTCTGTAGCGGTCGTCAAAAGTAGTCGAAATTGCAGTCAGAGACAGTGACGCAGAAGTTCGATTTAAACAAGTGGGTTTCCTGTTTGGTATTTGGTGGCAGAATACAAAAATAACATACAGCCTAAGGCCCTGTTCACACTGTTTTTTTTGCAGTCAGAAAAATCTGCCTCAAGATTCCATCTGGTATTTTGAGGCAGATTTTGACCTGCCTGCACGCCGTCTGTTGCGTTTTCCGCAGCTTATTTCAAGGCCATTGAGCGCCGTGGGCAAAAAACGCAGCGAAAAGCGCTTTCTCTGCCTCCTATTGATGTCAATGGGAGGTCAGAGACGGAAATGCCCGAAGGGCATGTCGCTTCTTTTTCCCACGAACGGGGGAAAAAAACACCTCCGCCTCCCATTGTAATCAATGGGAGGCGTTTTTGGCCATTTTTTGCCACGGTTCCACGTCAAAAACTCCTTGTGAACAGCCTTTACATTCAAGCACAAAACAACAAAATAAACTCTGCTCGGCTGAGCGCTAACTAAACATGTTTTTCCCTCACTTTACTAGTGGCATGCTACCAACCACCCAAAAAAAGACCAAAATCTGCACGTTACCTCACACAACATGCAACGTCCAGCAGGAGGCCAGCAGCCATCAGTATAACTGTTTCCAGACAGATAGAAACACTATGTCCGTCCTTTCGCATGGCCCCCTCAAGTGCAGACGATTTATAGCTCAGTGATGAGCTGAACTGCAACACCCGAGTTACAGAGAAAACCCGAACTGGCCAGGAAGGGAAGGATCGGCCCCACTACCATCCTGCCTATTATTCCATAAAAATCCAGGCCCGGACTTGGAAATGACCAAAGTCATTAGCAAAACTACTTCTAGCTAAGAAAACTTTGCTTTCCTGTATTCCTTCCATCTCATCCAGCTTTTCCTGGATGAGACAGATACTTCCTGGAGTCTAGTACACATATGGGAGGAATCTTGGGGAAATATAGCAATGCCCTACTGCTTTTCCTGTCACTGTCTCACAATATATATATATATATATATATATATATATATATATATAAATGGTCCATGTAGAAGTACTAGTTTCTTGGCAATATGAGAATAATTACGCATTGTTGTTTTTAGTATATCACTCAGTAGAAAAAGTATAAAGAGTTAATAAGTATGTGAAGACATGTGTTAGGCCTCGAATGTCTCAGTGAGTAATGGTTTTGAAGAATTATAATAGATTGAAGTGTTTACGACTTCAAGATAAAGTCTTCATGTTTTAATGAGACTAAGAGTCTTATCTAATGCCACTTTCCCAAAACAATTATGGCAGGTGCAAAATTAATGAAGCTGGTTCTTTAACCCCTTCAAGAACTGTCATACGGCTATATACGTTCAACTGCTGTTGTCCCGTGCAGTTGTCACGTATATAGACGTTGACAGCCTGGAACGGGTTTAATGAGTGCAGTGCTGCTTCAGTGTGAGCAGCGTTGCACTCTCATGTCTGCTGGAGCTTTGAGACCCCTCCATGCAGATAGAAACCTCCTCGCTGTAGATAGCATCACACCCCCCACTGTAGATAGCGCCACCTGAGCTCCCTCTGGGAGTAGTATCCCTGGTGTCAGATCGCACTGGCTGGGCATACCAGTTCTAGAGAGAGCCCCTGACATCACTGTCCATTGGACAGTGACGTTAGCGGCTCTCTGTAGGAGCGGAATCCCCGGCCGACACTCTGGCCAGGGATTCGGCTACAGGAGAAGGCCCTGGTGTCCCAACACATATATGTATTGACAAGGAGAAAAAAACAAAATACACCCGGCACACATCGTGCATCATCTCTTGTTTAAAGTGACAAAGGATCGGGGGTAAGCGGTTGTGCTTACCTTGTGGTGTTGTGCGAGGAGCACAACACCCAGAAGTGCCTGTATGTCTCAAAGGACTGCAGCTGGTAAATCCGTGCAGGGGCTGTTAGGGCTCCCTCAGTAGATCGAGATAAATGGAGAAAAAAAGGGGATAAAATTCTCCAGCGCTGTCCAAATGTTGTGGAATTGAAGGATTCAATCCAAGGCAAGAAGTTTAAATAAGATATAGGTTTAATGGATAAGAATGCTACGCGTTACGAGATCGGACCAATCTCTTCATCAGGCAAAGAAACATACATGTTGCTGGAGGACCCAGCAGGGTTTTAAATAGCTTAAAAAGACCGCCAAAATGAACGTTGCTGGGGTCAAAGATTAAAAAACAAAAAAAAAACACTTTAATAACAATGCAATTGAATACATAACCACAATTGATGATTACTATAGAGACTGTACACATGAACTTTATTACTGTTCTGCAGTGTATGTGGCTCAGTGTAGGAGAAACATGAAAGAGCTGTAAAGGATCTGCCAGACACAGCTTCTGTGTCGACGCCCGTGGTTAATCAGTCTGCACCTGCTCCTAGGTCTGATAGAGTGACTCGATCTGCTACCACTAAGGCTGGGAGGCTGAGGAGTGGGAGAGCCTATCACAGCCTGGCCAGACGGTTCTAGCTCCCGCCCTCGGTCTATTTATACCTTCAGTTGTTGCTTGTCCTTTGCCTGTGATTTTCCTGGCTCTGCTGCTCCTGCTATTATTATTGACCTTGCTTCATTTTGACCCTGGCTTTACCTATGATAATCATCTCGCTGCAGATCATACAGTGACTACATTACTGATTAGAGGCAGAATAAACATTTACATTAAGTGACTCACCGATGACGTCTCAGATTCTAGTTCTTTCTCTCCATCCGGTCCAGACCTCTAAGATGACTTCACCCGGTCACAGCCCATTTCTGCAGTTTGCCGCTCAGTTGTCTTTAGCTTCTCACTTTTCCAACATTTTTGCACCTATAAATAAATATAAAGTTATCATTATACCACACACTACGCCCCTAAATATAATAGCGCCATACACTGCACCTCTAATTATAATAGCACCATACACCATGTCCCACACACACACTGTGCCCCCTCTAGATAGTGCCTGCCATAGAGCCCCCTGTAGATAGTGCCTGACATAGAGCCCCTGTAGATAGTGCCCCCATATAGACCACCCCTGTATATAGTGTCCCACAAATAACTCCCCCTATAGTGCTCTACAGATAGCCCACCCCTGTATATAGCCCCCTGTAGATATAGCCCTCCCCTGTATATAGAGCTCTACAGATAGCCCAACCATGTATGTAGCCCCCCTGTAGATATAGCCCACCCCTGTATATAGTGCTCCACATATAGTCCACCCCTGTATATAGTGTTTCACAGATAGCCCCCCCTGTATATAGCCCCCCCTTGTACATATAGTCCACCCCTGTATATAGTGCTCCACTAGATAGTCCACCCCTGTATATAGTGCTCCACAAATAGCCCACCCCTGTATATACTATATACAAGGGTGGGCTATCTGTGGAGCACTATATACAGGGGTGGACTATATGTACAAGGGGGCTATATACAGGGGTGGGCTATATCTACAGGGGGACCATATCTACAGGGGGACCATATCTACAGGGGGACCATATCTACAGGGGGACCATATCTACAAGGGGACCATATCTACAGGGCTGGCCTATACACAGGGCTGGGCTATACACAGTGCTGGGATATACACAGGGCTGGGATATACACAGGGCTGGGATATACACAGGGGGGCTATATCTACAGGTGGGCTATACACAGGGGGGCTATATCTACAGGGGTGGGCTATACATAGGGGGCTATATCTACAGAGGAGGGCTATATACAGGGGTGGGCTATACACAGGGGGGCTATATCTACAGGGGCAATATATCTACAGGGGGCTATATCTGTAGGGGGGCTATATCTACAGGGGTGGGCTATATCTACAGGGCGACTATATCTACAGGGGGGGCTATATACTGGGGTGGGCTACCTATGGAGCACCATATACAGTGGTGGGCTATAACTACAGGGGACTATATACTATATAGCCCACCCCTGTATATGGTGCTCTATAGACAGCCCACTCCAGTATATAGCCCCCCTGTAGATATAGCCCCCCTGTAGATATAGTCCCCCTGTAGATATAGTCCCCCTGTAGATAGACACCCCCCGTAGATAAAGCCCCCCCGTAGATAAAGTCCCCCTTGTAGATAAAGTCGTCCCCCGCCGCAGATACAGCCGCACACTTCTATTACAATTTTAAAAAAAATAATAATAATTTCAAACTCACCTTATTCCCGCTCCCACGCCGTCCGGCAGCCATGGAGACCTGTTCTCTTCTGCGCAGGTCTCCAGGGGGATGAACACAGCGTCTATGAAAGGCGCTGATTGGCTGGGCAGGATGACTTTCCCTGTCAGTCAGCGCCTTTCATCGACGGAAGCGTCACTGGTACAAAAGGTACCAGTCGCTTCATTCGTGGAAAGGCGCTGAATGGCCGGGCACGGAACGTGCCCGGTCATTCATTGCTTCTAATTGTACCTGTGTCCTTGCGACACAGGTACAATTATAGTGCAGGAGGAGGTGGCGCTGGCGCCCCCCTCTGAACTGCGCCCGGGGCATATGCCCCGCCTGCCCCCCTAGCTACGCCCCTGGGGTGCCGTCTTGTCCCAGGGTACCAGGTCCCTCACCCATCTCCGTCCCTGTGCCTACTTCTCCAGGAAGTTCTCGCCCACTGAGAGTAACTGTGACATTGGCAACCGCGAACTCTTAGCCATTAAATGGGCATTTGAAGAGTGGCGCCTCTTCTTGGAGGGGGCTAGGCACCAGGTAACGGTCCCTACCGACCACAAGAATCTGGTTTTCCTAGAATCTGCCCGAAGGCTAAACCCGAGACAAGCTCGATGGGCGTTGTTTTTTACTAGATTCAACTTTTTGGTCACCTATAGGGCTGGGTCTAAAAATATTAAATCTGATGCACTGTTGCGTAGCTTTATGGCCAGCCCTCCTTTGGAGGAAGATCCTGCTTGTGTTTTGCCGCCAGGTATAATCACTTCCTCTGTTGATTCTGACTTAGTCTCCGAAATTGCGGCTGATCAAGGTTCAGTTCCCGGGAACCTTCCTGAGAACAAGCTGTTTGTTCCCCTGCAATTCCGGCTAAGGGTACTCAGGGAAAATCATGACTCTGCACTATCTGGCCATCCTGGCATCCTGGGTACCAAGCACCTCATTGCCAGAAACTATTGGTGGCCTGAGTTGCCTAAAGACGTTAAGGCCTACGTTGCCTCTTGTGAAATTTGTGCTAGGTCCAAGACTCCCAGGTCCCGTCCAGCAAGCTTACTATGTTCTTTGCCCATTCCCCAGAGACCTTGGACCCATATCTCCATGGATTTTATCACCGATCTGCCTCCGTCCCAAGGCAAGTCGGTGGTGTGGGTTGTAGTAGACCGCTTCAGCAAGATGTGCCACTTTGTGCCCCTCAAGAAACTACCCAACTACCTAAGACGTTAGCTACCTTGTTTGTCAAACACATCCTGCGTCTCCATGGGGTTCCTGTCAATATTGTTTCTGACAGAGGGGTACAATTTGTTTCATTGTTTTGGAGAGCTTTCTGTAAAAAGTTGGAGATTAATCTGTCCTTCTCCTCGGCCTTCCATGCTGAAACTAATGGCCAAACTGAGAGGACTAATCAGTCTCTAGAACAATATTTAAAGTGTTTTATCTCTGACTGTCAATATGATTGGGTCTCCTTCATTTCCCTCGCCGAATTTTCCCTTAATAACCGGGTCAGTAACTCGTCAGGGGTCTCCCCCTTTTTCTGTAATTTTGGGTTTAATCCACGGTTCTCCTCCGTTTCACCTGGTGGTTCCAACAATCCCGAGGTAGATGTCATTCATCGGGAACTGTGCACAGTCTGGGCCCAGGTTCAGAAGAACCTAGAGGCGTCCCAGAGCATACAAAAGACTCAGGCAGATAGAAGACGTTCTGCTAACCCCTTGTTTGTGTTCGGGGATCTGGTGTGGCTGTCTTCAAAAAATTTGCGCCTTAAAGTCCCGTCCCAAAAATTTGCTCCCCGGTATATAGGGCCGTACAAGGTCATTGAGGTCCTTAACCCTGTCTCCTTCCGACTGGAGTTACCCCCGTCTTTTCGAATACACGACGTGTTTCATGCCTCTCTCCTGAAACGCTGCTTCCCGTCCTTGGCTACCTCGAGGAAACCTCCGGTCCCTGTTCTCACCCCTGAAGGGGTAGAATTCGAGGTGGCCAAGATTGTGGATAGTACTTGGTCCATTGGAGAGGATACGGGCCTGAGGAGAGGACTTGGGTACCAGTCCAGGATGTTCACGCTGGTGTATTGCTCAGGAGGTTCCATCTTCGGTTCCCCAATAAGCCAGGTCCACCTAGAAAGGGTCCAGTGGCCCCTCATAAAAGGGGGGGTACTGTAAAGGATCTGCCAGACACATTTTCTGTGTCAACGCCCGTGGTTAATCAGTCTGCATCTGTGCCTAGGTCTGATAGAGTGACTCCATCTGCCACCACTCAGGCTCGGAGGCGTGGGAGAGCCTATCGCGGCCTGGCCAGATGGTTCTAGCTCCTGCCCTCGGTCTATTTATACCTTCAGTTGTTGATTGTCCTTTGCCTGTGATTTTCCAGTTTTCCTGGCTCTGCTGCTCCTGCTATTATTATTGACCTTGCTTCATTTTGACCCTGGCTTTACTGACTACGCTCCTGCTCTGCATTTGGTACCTCGTACACTACTCCTGTTGCTCACGGTGTTGCCGTGGGCAACTGCCCCATTTCCCTTAGCTTCTGTGTACCCTTGTCTGTTTGTCTGTCGTGCACATATGGAGCGTAGGGACCGTCGCCCAGTTGTACGCCGTGCAAGTAGGCAGGGACTGAGTGGCGGGTAGATTAGGGCTCACCTGTCTGTCTCCCTACCCCGACATTACAAGAGCTTTTGCCGTTGTGCTCGTGGAACCAAAAGTTCCGCCAGCATTACGGTCATTGACACTTCTAACCTAAAGGGCTGGGATTACTGTATATCATACTAACAGTTAAGGAACGTTCCGGAATATGTGTCTGCAGTTTACAGCGGGGATCGCAGGATGTGCGTCTCAGGTCGCTATGGAGATCGAGCGCTAACGCTCGGAAGCCAAGAGACGGGTTGGCGTCTCTGGTTGCTAAGGAGGCGGGTTAGCGCCTCTAACACTTCGGGATAAACGATTAAGGAAGTAAAGTCAGTGAAATCGGAATAAGGGTTTCAGGTGTCAAATTATGGTTTCAGTGACCTCATTTAGGCCCATAGGTTTGGGGGTATCTAGTTTGTAGATCCAAAAAATCTCCCTTTTACATAAATTCTCAAAAATGTTACTGAGGGAGGGGTCTACTTGTTCAATTGGAGTGATCAAAAAACAATTAAAATCTCCCTCATGTTGGGTAGTGCAATGGCGTGATATGCTGCGCTGCATAAATTGCTTCATTCAGTTTGACCTATGTTTGTTGAGGCGACCGTGTAGGGGTTGTATTGTTCTACCTACATACTGTTTTTTACAGGTGCAGATAATTAGATAAATAACATTTGATGATTTACTATTGAGGGTGTTTGATGGGGAAGGAAGTTCCTGTGGAATTTGATTTGAAATTGGTAAGTTGGTGGGTAACGGTGTTGCAACAGAGGCATTTTTTTACCCCACATTTGTATCTCCCCAATTTTATCCTCAGAGGGTTTATGTTTATTCCAGTGTCGTACTCTGCTGGTTGCCAGTATGTTTTTTAGTGTGGGGGCACGTTTGAAGGTTATTGTGGGTTTGTGAGGTATAATTGATTTAAGATATGGATCCAATTCCAGAATATGCCAGTGTCTCTTCAGACTTTCACAGATTTTTTTATGTGCTATGTTGTAGGTGGTAATGAAATTGAGATTATTGGCAGTTGCCATTGCGGTCTGAGTTGGGAAAGGTGATTTTTTTTTTAGGAGCTAAACAAGCTTCTTGGGATAGTTGGGAAGTTTGTTTGAAAGCTTCTACTAGTAGTTGCTTGGGGGTAGGAGCCTTTTTTGCAGAATCTGGATTTTAGAATTCTTGACTGAGTGACAAAATCTTTGTCCAGGGTTCAATTTTTTCGGATTCTTTTATATTGGCTAAATGGTATGTTCTTTATCCATTTTGAAAAATGTCCACTTGTGTAATCCAAATAGCTATATGTGTCTACTTTTTTAAAGAAGGTTTTTGTTGTAAATTGGTGATTAGTGAATGAAATAACAAGATCCAGATATTCAATGGCTGTATCACTCAAATTGCTGGTGAAAGTGAGGCCCCACGAGTTATTGTTTAGCGATTCACAGAAGAGTATAGCTTTCTCTTTATCGCCTTTCCATAGAAAGAAGAGGTCATAAATGTACCTCTTGTACATCAGTATATTTGGTTTAGCCCAGGGAAAGTTCAAGATGTATGAATCTTCGAAATCCCCATGAAAAGATTGGCATAGCTGGGGGACACACGGGTCCCCATAGCTGTACCTTTTGCCTGGTGAAATAATAATTGTTTAAAAGTGAATATGTTATACTTGAGAATAAACTCCATGCTTTTTAAAAGGAAATGTGTTTGTAGGGGGTTCATGTATGGATCTTTTGTAAGAAATTTTCTTAGATTGGTTAGGCCCAAATGATGGTCGATGGTACTGTTCAGGGCACTAACGTCTAAAGTAATAAAAATAATGGCAGTTATGTGTTTAATCATTTTAAGTTCACGGATGAGCTGTGTGGGGTCTTTAAGGAAACTGGGGAGGTTGATGACATATTTCTGAAAAAGAAGATCCAAATAGTGCGACAGATGACAAGTTGGTGAGTGGATACCTGAGATGATTGGTCTGCCAGGCGGGTCGATAAGGGGTTTATGGATTTTTGGAAGATGGTAGAAAAAAGGGGTTTGAGTGTTACGTGGAACGAGGTAATTTCTCTCTTGTTTGTTTAAAATAGACTGAGTATAGGCTGTATTTATAAGGGTCTTAATTTCCTCGATTATTGTTGCACTAGGATTATTGCTAAGTGGGGTATAGTAGGTGGCATCCGATAGAATACGGAGAGCCTCTTTTTTCATAATCAGTCATATCCTGAATGAAGGTGCCCCCCCCCCCCTTTGTTGGCCGACCGTATGACAATTTTGTCATTCTTTTTTTAACTGTGGATGGCTTTACGTTCTTGTCTGGTTAGATTATCTTTGGAGGAGATAAGCGCTGTTTCCAGTTCATTGAGATCTTTGGCTACTAAATGGTGAAATGTAGTGATAAAAGTACCTTGGTTTTCTGTGGGATAAAATTTTGAAGGAGGTTTTAAATTGGTATGAGTGAATGGACCCATGGTAATGGAGGTAGAAGGTTTGGATGCTGATATTTGAAAATTTATTTTTAATGTGAGTTTTCTTGTGTATCTATGTAGGTCGAGGAAGAGATAAAAACCTCTGGCAGACGTATTTGGACAAAAATAGAGGCCTTTTTGTAATAATGATGATTCTTCTGTTTTTAATGAATATTGGGAAAGATTAAAAATGGGAATCTGTATTTCAGGGATGTCTGAGATTATTCTTTTTTTCTTTTTGTCTCCATGTCATTGCACTACCAAACATAATTGTTTTTGATCACTCCAATTGAACAAATGGACCCCTCCCTCAGTAACAGTTCTGAGAATTTATGTAAAAGGGAGATTTTTTGAATCTACAAACTAGATACCCCCAAACCTATGGGTCTCAATGAGGTCACTGAAACCATAATTTGACACCTGAAACCCTTATTCCGATTTCACTGACTTTACTTCCTTAATCGTTTATCCCGAAGTGTTAGAGGCACTAACCCACCTCCTTAGCAACTAGAGACGCCAACCCGTCTCCTGGCTTCCGAGCGTTAGCGCTCGATCTCCATAGCGACTTGAGACGCACATCCTGCGATCCCCGCTGTAAACTGCAGACACATATTCCGGAACGTTCCTTAACTGTTAGGCTTTATTCAGACGAACGGGAATCAAGTCCGTGCAACGCGCGTGATTTGCACGCGCGTTGCACGGACCTATATTAGTCTATGGGGCCGTGCGGACATGTGCGTGATTTTTACTCAGCGTGAGTCCGCTGAAAAAAAGTCACGACATGTCCGTTCTTTCGGCGTTTTTCGCCCATCACGCACCCATTGAAGTCAATGGGTGCGTGAAAACCACGCATGCCGCACGGAAGCACTTCCGTGCGAACTGCGTGATTCGCGCAAGAGCTGTCAAACTCTGAATGTAAACAGAAAAGCACCACGTGCTTTTCTGTTTACAAACATCCAAACGGAGTGTCTTTGAGATGAGCGAACCTGGACAACCGAACCGAACTCGTTTTGACCGAACCCGGCAAAAAATTTTCCGGTACTCGACGTCAGGAGATAGTCACTGTCCAGGGTGCTGAAAGAGTTAAACTGTTTCAGCACCCTGGACAGTGACTTCCAATTACAATATACATGAACGTGTAAAAAAAAAAAGAAGTTCTGACTTACCGATAACTCCCTGCTTCTTCCTCCAGTCTGACCTCCCGGGATGACAATTCAGTCCAAGTGACAGCTCCAGCCAATCACAGGCCAAGCACAGGCTGCAGCGGTCACATGGACTGCCGCATCATCCAGGGAGGTGGGGCCGGATGTCAAGAGAGGGACGCGTCACCAAGGCAAGGCCGGGAGGGAAGTTCTCGGTAAGTACGAACGTCTTTTTTTTTTTTAACAGGTTGCTCGATATTGTGATCGGAATTCACTGTCGAGGGTGCTGAAAGAGTTACTGCCGATCAGTTAACTCTTTCAGCACCCGGGACAGTGACTATTTACTGACGGCGACTAGCCTCATCTCTATGATGGCGGCTGTGCGAAAATCACGCAGCCGCGCATCATATACTGATGACACACGGAGCTGTCTAGTGGTTTTTGCGCGCGCAAAATGCTGCGTTTTTGCGTCCGCAAAAACGCCACGCTCGTGTGAATCCAGCCTTAGTATGATATACAGTATTCCCAGCCCTTTAGGTTCTAACCTTTGATCACACGGTTAGAAGTGTCAATGACCGTAATGCTGGCAGAATTTTTAGTTCCACGAGCACAATGGCAAAAGCTCTTTCATGTTTCTCCTACACTGAGCCACATACACTGCAGAACAGTAATAAAGTTGCTATGTACAGGGGGGTGGCACTATTTGCAAGGGGTGGCACTATCTACAGGGGTGCTATATACAGGGGGTGTGGCACTATCTACATGGGCACTGTGCCATTATATTGGCACTACCTACTGGGGACACTGTGGCGCTATCTGCATGGGCACTGTGTGTGGCACTATTTGGGCACTATCGACAAGTAGAACTGTGGTACTATGTGGGCACTGTGGCACTATTTTCAGTGGGCACTATATATGTGGGCACTGGCACTTTCTATGTGGGCAATGTGGCACTATTTACAGTGGTATTGTGTCACTATCTACATGGGCACTGTGGTGTTTTCAGGGGGTTGGGACAAAAAAACCCTAGCGATTAAAATTCATCCATTTTTTTAACGTCCATGAAAAATGGTTGGCAAATGGCGGTTAAAAATGGTCAGATGGCTGGGAAATGGATTAACATTTTGAGACACATTGATGCAAAACAGCCATGAAAAACTGACGGTTGATCCATTGTGTGTATATAGCCCTCTTCACTCCCCCCTCACAGCGATCCAGGGTGACGGAGAGAGAAGAGGACTAATTGTTACAGAGTTTTACAGTATATACATACATATAATACAGATAAATATATATAAAATATTACAAAAAATTTGTTTTTTTCACATTTTTAGTGATTTGTGTCCACATAATAAAAATAAAAAACACGGAATTAATTAAACTAATCTAGAAAATGAAAGCCTTATAACTCTTGTAAAAAAAAAAAAAAAACAAAGTAAAAATAGTTGTGATATTCAAAGCGGTTGCAAAGATATTATCGTTTAAAGAAGTGCATATCAAAAATTAAAAATTTGACCTGGACACAAGTGCATCAATGACCCTTGGTCATGAAAGGGCTAATTCCAATGGAGGGGTCTCAAGAGCATTTCCTGAGGCCATATATAGATATGCTTCCGTAGTTTCTTTATGCAAGTAATATATTTATATATAATGACATGACCTTTAATGTGATTCGTTAAGCTACTTCTATAACTGGGCTGGAAGTAAATCATATATAAATGCTATGGGTTTTTAAGCTTGTATTGGCTTTTTGTGTATAAATAAACGTCACATGGCCTAAATCTTTACAGATAATTCCACATGTGTGATACTGATGAACTCCTGTGTCTGTATGTTCTCTCCGAAGCATCGTTATCATGATTTGGACTCCGAGGCTGGATTCTTAGAATACCTTTAGCTCTCCCAAACACAGGCTACTCCGAGAGCAACAACACAAGACGTCATACAGCTGTGCCAATGCAATAATACAAAAGTTATAAATTCCGAAATGCTGAGATGAAAAGGTGAAAAATGTTCAGTTGTCGTGAAGACCAATGATGGCTTATTCCTTAAGGCCTTAAAAAATTATTTGTAGGGAAGTCACATCATAATAAAAATCTAAAAATGATCTTGAAACTTTATAGCAACAGCGCCTTCGGTCAACTTTGTTGCCACCCCTCTATTATACAATGCCCCAAATATTTATGACATTCATTAAAATGTATTGTATCAGTGTTTATTAACATGTGGAGTAGATGATGTCTGCTGTGATTCTCCCTTCAAGAGCCTACACTGGAGAAAATCTTACCCTTTCTTGTCTGTGACTTTGCATAACTCAAGTTTGTTTTGCTTCCATCTAAGATCTTGAAGCTTTTCTTTACTTTTGTACAAGTCTTTTAATAAGCCTGAGCATCAACACTGGTGGAAAAAGGTCTATTAAAGTCCATGATTTAGCCACGTTCCTCCACTATCCTGTCTCGGTTGTTGTATCTAATTCATACCTAAGTCCATTAACTGTGATTGTTGCAAAGAAGAAAACTTGCTTTCTGCTAATGTAAAAAAAGGTTCCACCTTATCTCCGCCTTATGAGTAGAAGCATTACCTAATTTTATAGCCATTCAACATTAGGAGAGTACTGATGTATCAGTAAATGGCACGAGCTGTCATTAAATGGATAAATATAGGCCCATTTATATTATGGATGATGTTTGGAGTGTCTTTATGGGTCTATAATGCATTTTGAAGTCAGTCATAAAAATATTTGTCCAGTAATAGTTAGACAAGGTGCGCGCTTCTGGATACGACGGACAATGCGGAAAATATTACATGTGGCTTTTTAACTATGGAAACAAGACACATTTTCTTTCTATGTTGTTGGTTGTGGGGAATGGAAGTTGGCAACGTCTCAAAACATTAAAAATAATATCAACATTGTTTTAATTAAACCAAGGGTTAATAAATTGCTCAATTGTAAAGGAATTGACTGTTTTTTTATGAGTCCGGTCTAGCAGGTGTTCTTTTTTCTGTTTGCTTCTGTCACTATGTTATAATCGTGTCTCTATTCTGTTTTCTCTCTCCAATGTGAGCTTGTCTCTATTCTGTTTTCTCTCTCATGTGAGATTGTCTCTATTCTGTTCTCTCTTCCATGTGAGCTTGTCTCTATTCTGTTCTCTCTCTCTCTCATGTGAGCTTGTCTCTATTCTGTTCTCTCTCCTATGTGAGCTTGTCTCTATTCTGTTCTCTCTTCCATGTGAGCTTGTCTCTATTCTGTTCTCTCTCTCTCTCTCTCATGTGAGCTTGTCTCTATTCTGTTCCCTCTCTCTCTCATGTGAGCTTGTCTCTATTCTGTTCTCTCTCCTATGTGAGCTTGTCTCTATTCTGTTCTCTCTTCCATGTGAGCTTGTCTCTATTCTGTTCTCTCTCTCTCTCTCTCATGTGAGCTTGTCTCTATTCTGTTCCCTCTCTCTCTCTCTCATGTGAGCTTGTCTCTATTCTGTTCTGTCTCTCTCATGTGAGCTTGTCTCCAATCTGTAGACTCTCCCATTTGAGCTAGTCTCCATTCAGTTCTCTCTCCCATTTGAGCATTTTTCTATTCAGTTCTCTCTCTCCCATGTATAGGCTTATCTCTATTCAGTTATCTCTCCAATTTGATTGTTTCTCTATTCAGATCTCTCTCATGTGTGAGTGTCTCTATATTAAATTCTCTCTCCCATGTGTGAGCTTGTATTCTATTATATACTTTCTCCCATTTGAGCGTGTCTCTTTTCAGTTCTGTCTCCCATGCCAGCTTGTCTATATTCAGTTCTCCGTTTTATGTGAGCTTGTCTATATTCAGTTCTCTCTTTTATGTGAACTTGTCTGTATTCAGTTCCCTCTCCCATTTGAGCTTGTCTCTAGTTTGTACTCTTTTCCAGTGGCGTCACTACCACTGGGCTTTTGGGGCCCAAGCGACTGTCACATTAGCTATAGGGGTCGCAGCGGTCGAAATTGCAGTCTATTTCGATGACAGCTTTTTTTATTTTCAATAAAATGGTTGTCACGTAGCGGGTTAGTGGACCCACTAGGCCGTACCGCCGTAGTGGGGAGGCAGCTGGCCAAACAACAGGAAAACCCCAGCAATACAATGTCCCGCACAAGGGTACCTGGATAGTCCAGACAGTAGCCGCAGCTCTGGTACAGATGAAGATGGGTGCAGCAGGTAACGCCAAACGTGGCGGATGACACAGGTGCCGCAGGTTGCGACAGAAGTGGCGAGTTCCTCCGGACGTGGCAGATGACACAGGACGTGGCTGATTCCTCCGGATGTGGCAGATGACACAGGACGTGGCGGATTCCTCCGGACGTGGCAGATGACACAGGACGTGACATGACTCCGACACTACTAGGCACAGGAACAAGAACAGCACAGGATACAGGAACAGGTAACAAGGCACGGATAACAACTGGAATGGGAAACACTAAGGAACCATTTGCAAGACAGACTGAGAAAACTAACAACGCTCAGGCAAGGATCAGAAGGCCTGGGGCCTTCTTATAGACCAGGAAATCGTGGCAGTAGATGATGATGACGATTTCCTTTGTGCGCGCTCTGGCCCTTTAAGGCCGGGCACGAGCGTGCGCGCCACCTTTGGGACACGGCAGACCGGAGCGGAAGTGAGCGCTGGCGTCTCATAGGAAGGAGATGGGAACCAGCGCTCACGGATCCATGGCTGCGGGCGTCGGGAGGTGAGTAAACTCGACGCTACAATGGATAATGAGGGTTGTGTGGGGGGGTTTTATTTTAATAAAATATTTTTTTTAAAACGTTATTACTACCGCCTTACTAATGGCTGCCGGCTGATTGACAGCGTCCATTACTAAAGCGGGGCTTAATGTTAGCCGGTGAAAAGGCTAACACTAACCCCCATTATTACACCGGTACCCACCGCCTCCAGGGGTGCTGGGAAGAGCCAGGTATGATCCATTACCCGACAATCTGTTGTGAAAGACGGGCAATGGGGCGGCCGCAGGCTAGTATTACTAGGCTGGGAAAGTCCAAAAACAGTGGCCCTTCCCACCCTGGTAATGCTAGCTTGCTGCTGCTGTGGTATAGCTGGCTGATTATGAAAAATGGGAGGACTCCACGTCATTTAAAAAAAAAAAAGGGCTTTCACAGCCTAATAATACCAGCCTGCGGCCCTTTCAGTGCTCGACCTTCACTACAAATGGTCGGGAACTGGATAGTACCCCACTCTTCCCGAACCCCTGGTGGCTGTGGGTACCGGGGTAATAATGGGGTTAGTGTTAACCTTTTTACTGGCTAACATTAAGCCCTGCCTTAGTAATGGACGCTGTCAATCAGCAGCGGCCATTACTATGGCAGTAGTAATAAAGTTTAAAAAAATACAAGGACATAGAAAAAATATTTTATTGAAATAAACAAAAGAACACACAAACCTCGTTAAGCATTTTAGGCTTCATTCACATTTTTGTCGGGACTCCGTTCATGGGTTCCATCTGAGCTTTCCGTCAGAGGAACCCATGAATGGAATGTAAACTCAAACAAAAGGAAACTATTGGTTTCTGCTTGCATCCCCATTGATTTCAATGGTGACAGATCCAATGTAAATGGTTTCCGTGTGTCACCGTTGAGTAAGGGTTCAATAGTTTCAGAGTCTATACCATAGTTGACTGCGCTATTCATTCCGTCAAAACAACAGAACCCTTACACAACGGTGACAAACGGAAACCATTTGCACTGGATCCGTCACAATTGAAATCAATGGTGATACAAACAGAAATCTACGGTTTCAGTTTGGATTCCGTTCATGTATTCCCCTGACAGAAAGATCCAATGGAACCCATGAACGGAGTCCCGCTGCAGAAGCAAACAAAGCCTTACTGAGAATAAAAAAAATGCCATCATCTAAGTAGTCCTCGAATCCGAAGTAGTCCAACAACCAAACCTGTAAACAAAACACAAACACAACAAAAAATTAGTAACACATAAAAAAGCAAAGCAATTATTATACTTACCTTTCCTGGGTCCAGTGCTGGAGCCGCAATGTCAGCGAGCTGGGCCCTATATCTAATCCTATCATATGTGATAAATTCTGCTGAGACACTGTATCTAATCCTATCCATAGCTAGTGTTAGGAAAATACCTGTTCCCTTAAGGTTGCTATAACAACCTGTCTAACTTCTGGGCGGTTCGTCTTTCACCTTGAGCCTATCTCTCTTCTATGTCCTTCTGCCAATCAGCTGTGTGGTTGTATTTATACCTGTCTTTTCCCACCTGTCTTTGCTTGTGGATCTTCCTATTTCCTGGTTCTTGATCAAGCGCCTGCATTTCTGATTTCTGGACTTCGTGTATATTGACCATGGCTTGTCACTCGTTAACCCTCTGCCTACCGATTCTGATTCTCCGCTCCCGACTGGTTTTGACCATGGCTTGTCTGATTACCTCTACTCCATTTCTGGACTTTCAGTTAAGCTACTGGCTGTCTGTTTTCCAGCTCAGGTTTGCCTGCATTGCACCTCTTTTCCAAAACTACACTCTGTTAAGACAACATGGGATCTAAGCAGCTAAGTCCATCTCACCTGGCGGTCAGCTCTGGTGAATACCTTAGAGTAGCCTTAGACTCTGTCGACCAGAGTGGTCACTGTCATGCCCATGGCCGCAGGCCGTCAGGTTCACACACCTCCTGACGGCCGCAGCCATGGATCTGTGAGCGCTGACCCCAGCCTCCTCCTCAGGACATACCAGCGTTCACTTCCGCTTACCTCGGCCGGTCCCGTATGTATGAGCATGTCTATTCAGTTCTCCCTCCCATGTGATCTTGTCTTTATTCTGTTATCTTTCCCAGGTGAGTTTGTCTCTATTGAGTTCTTTCTCTCTCATGTAAGCTTGCCTCTATTCAGTTCTCTCTCCCATTTGAGCTTGTCTCTATTCAGTTTTTTTTCCCATGTGAGCTTGTCTCTAATTTTTCTTTTTTTTTCTTTCCATTGTGAGCCTTTCTCTATTCAGTTCTCTCTCCCATGTTAGCATTTCTCGATTCAGTTCTCTCTCCCATATGAACTGTTCTCTATTCTGTTTTCTTTCTCATGTGAGCTTGTCTCTGTTCAGTTCTCCCATGTGAGCTTGTCTCTATTCAGTTCACTCTGCCATGTGAGCTTGTCTCTATTCAGTTCTCTCTCCCATGTGAGCTTGTCTCTGTTCAGTTCTCCCATGTGAGCTTGTCTCTATTCAGTTCACTCTGCCATGTGAGCTTGTCTCTATTCAGTTCTCTCTCCCATGTGAGCTTGTCTCTGTTCAGTTCTCCCATGTGAGCTTGTCTCTATTCAGTTCTTCCTGCCATGTGAGCTTGTCTCTATTCAGTTCACTCTGCCATGTGAGCTTGTCTCTATTCACTTCTCTCTCCCATGTGAGCTTGTCTCTGTTCAGTTCTACCATGTGAGCTTGTCTCTATTCAGTTCTTCCTGCCATGTGAGCTTGTCTCTATTCAGTTCACTCTGCCATGTGAGCTTGTCTCTATTCAGTTCTCTCTCTCATGAGAGCTTTTCTCTGTCTGTTTTCTTTCCCATGTCAGCTTGTCTGCATTTAGTTCTAGATTTACAAATTGTCCGAGAGCAAAAAATTACTTATAGTCCACTTCACCAAGTATTATATAAAATTTCACTTTTAATAAACCAAAACAAAACTCAAGACACCCTTCGCCAACGTAATCATTATAAAATTAATTGATGATCCCTGCCTCATATTTATATGGTTTTGTATAGATATCATCGGTGTATGATATATTGGAGCTGATAGGTTCAGTACATTACTCCCTATTGAATGTGCTTGCAGTGCACACATATAGCAGGCTGCTCAATACATGGAGAAGCAGAGGATCATTTTTATTGAAACATGATCTGACAGAAGCCCCCCACTGTCAGTTTATGTTTGAATAAGAATGATCCTCTGCTTCATTTTTGCAAAGCGCTTTTTAAAGTAGAGGCATTTTTGACGCTCTTGAAGTGTTTTTTGACATGTTTTTGGCACATTTTTTGGCTGCGTTATTAGGACTCCCATTGACTATGTGAATTAGGAGCATTTGCGACACGTTTTACAAGATAAGAATTGATCCGATGCTTCTTTTTTTACATTACGCGTTTCTTAAATACCCGAGCGGTGTAAAACGAGGCAAAAATGCATTGAATACACGCCATGTGAACAAGGCCTTATTCTGAATTGAGGCTAATATGGTGGCAGATGCTGCATGTATGACAAGAGGAGAAATCATCTGGCACTTAAAGGGAATGTGTTGTTAGCAAAAAATGTTTTTTTTTTTAGTTAAACAATTAGTGTGTGGGTGATTAAACATTGTTCTAATTTTTTTTATTTTTTTCACGAGTCAGGAAATATTATAAATTGGATTCAATTTGATTCTAATTTATAATATTTCCCATTGCTGGTCATTAGATGGAGCAATTCCCAAAATTGCAGCATTGCATGTGGTAAAGCAACCACATTGCTTTATGCTGCAAAATTGGGAAAAAATCCCTCGCTCTAGTGAGCTCTCAGAATCCCCCCCCCCCTCCTTTATCCTGGCTAGTGCCGGGAGAAACGAGGGGATTGAACGGTCTAACCTCCTACACTGTGTGTCGCCATTTTTTGAGCTAACACACAGTGTAGTAAGTTAACAAACACTAGTAAACACACAGTAAAACACGAACATACATAGAAATCACTTACCTGCTCCAGTCGCCGCCGCTCCCTCCGGACCGTCCGCTCCGTCTGCTGCCGCTGCTCCATGTGCACAAGTCCGGAAGCCGCGACAGTAAGTAGTAATCTTACTGTCCGGCCGCGACTTCCGGTCCACAGGAAAATGGCGCCGGACGGCGCGCATTTCAAATTGGACTGTGTGGGAGCGGCGCATGCGCCGTTCCCACACAGACGGCGTACACCATAGTGGATGGAACGGGCCACGTTCGCAGTCCCTATGGGACTGGAGCTGCCGTATTCCATGTCTGTATGTGTCGTTAATCGACACATACAGAAATGGAAAATAAAATGGCAGCCCCCATAGGGAAGAAAAAGTGTAAAAATAAAAAAAAGTAACACACAAACACACAAATAAATACAAACGTTTTTAATAAAACACTAACATCAAACTGATATAAAAAAATATTGGGTGGTGACACTGTTCCTTTAACTGCAAACATGGATGTAAATGTCCAGCCATTTATTATACATCATATGAGCAATTGTCTATCAAATTTCTTGTAAATGGATTAAATCTTAACTTCAAACTGTTCCGATTTCCAAGGCTACTTAGAACTTCTCTACCTTCACCCTGGTTCATAAACTCTAGGGATTGCACATGTTTCTACATCAATGACCATTACCAATTAAATGCCCGATGTATTCTTCCTGTTGGCATTGTTCATGCTCCTGTGGTCATTTACTAAGTAGTCCATGACATTCATGTGCTAGAGCTGTCAGCTCACTTTACAGTTCAAAGAAATTGAATTGATGAGCAATGATGATAAATGATAGACATGATAATACCTAATTATACGTAAGAACATAAAGCTGGCCATAAACATGAGATTTTTTTGTAAGGGGATACCACTGGTTTCAGCAGGATCCACCAGCAATCTCATTTCTCTAATATCTACCGGATGGTCCAACAATGCCTGCCATCAGGGGAAAGAAGGATCCGACTAGTTGGATTTTAGCCTGTCTAATCCTAAAGAAATAAGCGGACCATGGGTGTCTGGTATATGCCTATGCCCTGTATGAATTGAAATAATTGTGTATTCATAGCCGATCCAATAATGCATGTTTATGGGGAGTCAGGCAGGGTAGATTTTAAATGTTATCTTAAAGGGGTTTTCACATGAAGGACATTTATGACATATCCACAGGATATCCAAAGAAGTAGTAGGACAACAGCACACGTCTTCAAATCATCAAAGTGGTTTTATTGTCAAGACATCCACAAACGACAAGCAACGTTTCGACCCACTATGGGTCGAAACGTTGCTTGTCGTTTGTGGATGTCTTGACAATAAAACCACTTTGATGATTTGAAGACGTGTGCTGTTGTCCTACTACTTCTTTGGATATACATCGTGCTGGAGTTGGTTTGCCTGGCTTGACAGCGTGCACCGCACCATACTCGGGACTAGTGCTGCTTCAAAAATCTCCTTTTTTCTGATATCCACAGGATATGTCATAAATGTCAGATAGATGTGGGTCCCACCTCTGGGACCCACACCTATCTCTAGAACAGGGCCTCCTAAACCTCCTTTTTGTGCTCAAGCTGACCCCCAGTCACTTCCTGATTAAATGCTCCGTACATGATTGGGAGTCGCAGAAACAGCGTAACTCGCTGAGCTACGCTGTTTCCGTAACTCCCATAGAAATGAATAATAGTAATGAAAACAGCGTAGCTCGCATGCTGAGCTGTTTCCGTAACTCCTGAGCATGTAATCAGGAAGTTGCTGGGAGTCAGTGTGAGCACAAAAAGCTAGAACTGAGTTTAGGGAGCCCTGTTCTAGAGAGAGATGCGGGTCCCAGAGTTGGGACACGCATCTATCTGACATTTATGACATATCCTGTCAATAAATAAATATGTCAATAAATGTCCTTCATGGGGAATACCCCTTGAAAGGGTGAATCTGGTTTAGAAAACCATGTTTAAATACTCCTTAGGACATTTTGATTTAAAAGAGGTTACTGGTTCAGGATTTCTAGCAAAAGGGGTCCCTGTGGTGGAGCTGCTGTCCTGTTCTTCTGCAGATTACAGCTGATCACTGGGGTTCACAGCAGCAGCTTATTGTCAAGGAAGTCTTCTAACAAAAATAATTAAAATTAGTAAAAATTAGATAATCAGTTGCTTGAAGAAGTACATTGTGGGCCCAAAAATATCCGTATCACACAGAGCAGCAATACAGCCATGTGCATGAGGAAAGGAAGCACAGGAACACAAAAGGTCAGGAATTAATTGTGAGCAAGGAAGGACAGCAAATTTGATTCCAAATATTATTTTGCCACTGAAAGGGAATCTGTCGTTTTGAACATGCTGTCCTGTTTGCAGGCAGCAAAAAAAATGTTTACTTTTTGAGATACAGCTGCTTTGTATTCTGTATACAGAGCAGCTTTATCTAGCACTGAAACCTGTATCTGTCAGGTCAGCGGCACTGATGGGTTCAGTGTCAGCGGATTGAGCGGATTGAGCTGTTATCAATCACAACTAAATTCTTAAGGGTATGTGCACACGATGAGAGGCTTTTACGTCTGAAATTACAGACTGTTTTCAGGAGAAAACAGCTGCCTCGTTTCAGACGTAAATGCTCCTCCTCGCATTATGCGAGGCGTCTTTGACGGCCGATCATTTGAGCTGTTCTTCATTGAATTCAATGAAGAACGGCTCAAATTCTGTTTCAAAGAAGTGTCCTGCATATAATGTATATAAGTGTCCTGCATATAATGTATAGAAGTGTCCCGCATATAATGTTTATAAGTGTCCCGCATATAATGTATATAAGTGTCCTGCATATAATGTATAGAAGTGTCCTGCATATAATGTATATAAGTGTCCTGCATATAATGTATATAAGTGTCCCGCATATAATGTATATAAGTGTCCTGCATATAATGTATATAAGTGTCCCGCATATAATGTATATAAGTGTCCCGCATATAATGTATACAAGTGTCCTGCATATAATGTATAGAAGTGTCCTGCACATAATGTATATAAGTGTCCTGCATATAATGTATATAAGTGTCCTGCATATAATGTATATAAGTGTCCCGCATATAATGTATATAAGTGTCCCGCATATAATGTATATAAGTGTCCCGCATATAATGTATATAAGTGTCCCGCATATAATGTATATAAGTGTCCCGCATATAATGTATATAAGTGTCCCGCATATAATGTATATAAGTGTCCCGCATATAATATATATAAGTGTCCCGCATATAATGTATATAAGTGTCCCGCATATAATGTATATAAGTGTCCCGCATATAATGTATATAAGTGTCCCGCATATAATGTATATAAGTGTCCCGCATATAATGTATATAAGTGTCCCGCATATAATGTATATAAGTGCCCCGCATATAATGTATATAAGTGTCCCGCATATAATGTATATAAGTGTCCCGCATATAATGTATATAAGTGTCCCGCATATAATGTATATAAGTGTCCCGCATATAATGTATATAAGTGTCCCGCATATAATGTATATAAGTGTCCCGCATATAATGTATATAAGTGCCCTGCATATAATGTATATAAGTGCCCTGCATATAATGTATATAAGTGTCCTGCATATAATGTATATAAGTGTCCCAAATATAATGTATATAAGTGTCCCGCATATAATGTATATAAGTGTCCCGCATATAATGTATATAAGTGTCCCGCATATAATGTATATAAGTGTCCTGCATATAATGTATATAAGTGTCCCGCATATAATGTATAGAAGTGTCCCGCATATAATGTATATAAGTGTCCCGCATATAATATATATAAGTGTCCCGCATATAATGTATATAAGTGTCCCGCATATAATGTATATAAGTGTCCCGCATATAATGTATATAAGTGTCCCGCATATAATGTATATAAGTGTCCCGCATATAATGTATATAAGTGCCCTGCATATAATGTATATAAGTGTCCCGCATATAATGTATATAAGTGTCCCGCATATAATGTATATAAGTGTCCCGCATATAATGTATATAAGTGTCCCGCATATAATGTATATAAGTGTCCCGCATATAATGTATATAAGTGTCCCGCATATAATGTATATAAGTGTCCCGCATATAATGTATATAAGTGCCCTGCATATAATGTATATAAGTGCCCTGCATATAATGTATATAAGTGTCCCGCATATAATGTATATAAGTGTCCCGCATATAATGTATATAAGTGTCCTGCATATAGTATATAGAAGTGTCCCGCATATAATGTATAGAAGTGCCCTGCATATAATGTATATAAGTGTCCCGCATATAATGTATATAAGTGTCCTGCATATAATGTATATAAGTGTCCTGCATATAATGTATATAAGTGTCCCGCATATAATGTATATAAGTGTCCTGCATATAATGTATATAAGTGTCCCGCATATAATGTATATAAGTGTCCCGCATATAATGTATAGAAGTGTCCTGCATATAATGTATATAAGTGTCCTGCATATAATGTATATAAGTGTCCTGCATATAATGTATATAAGTGTCCTGCATATAATATATAGAAGTGTCCCGCATATAATGTATAGAAGTGTCCCGCATATAATGTATAGAAGTGTCCTGCATATAATGTATAGAAGTGTCCTGCATATAATGTATATAAGTGTCTCGCATATAATGTATACAAGTGTCCCGCATATAATGTATACAAGTGTCCCGCATATAATGTATACAAGTGTCCCGCATATAATGTATACAAGTGTCCTGCATATAATGTATAGAAGTGTCCTGCATATAATGTATACAAGTGTCCTGCATATAATGTATAGAAGTGTCCCGCATATAATGTATATAAGTGTCCCGCATATAATGTATATAAGTGTCCTGCATATAATGTATATAAGTGTCCTGCACTTCTTTGACAAGGCAGTCATTTTACGCGTCATCGTTTGACAGCTGTCAAACGACGACGCATAAATTACTGGTCGTCGGCACAGTACGTCGGCAAACCCATTCAAATGAATGGGCAGATGTTTGCCGACGTATTGTAGCCGTATTTTCAGGCGTAAATCGAGGCATAATACGCCTTGTTTACGCCTGAAAATAGGTCGTGTGAACCCAGCCTAACTTAGATGTGATCAGTAACAGCTCAATCCGCTGACACTGAACCCATCAGTGCCGCTGACCTGACAGATACAGGTTTCAGTGCTAGATACAGCTGTTCCGTATACAGAATGCAAAGCAGCTATATCTAGAAAAGTAAAAATAATTTTTAATAAAAAGTATTTTGAAAGTTGCACCAATCACACTGATAGACATTTTTATAAAGAAAAAAAAAATATTTCAAAGGTGTACATAGCCTTTAACCCCTTCCCGCTCCTGGACGTACTATTAGGTCATGGTAACCATAGCGTTCGTGCTCCATGACCTAATAGTACGTCTCGGGAGTAACGGCCATTTCGGCCGTCCTCCCGACACATACAGGAGCTGTGACAGCTGCTGTCTCGTACAGCAGCTGTCACAGCTCCTACAGCGGGGACCGATCGCTGTGTCCCCGCTGATTAACCCCTGAAAAGCCGTGTTCAATAGCGATCACGGCTTTTTAGGGGTTAAGCTACAATCGCCAGCCTGCTATACGATAGCGGCTGGCGATGGTGACTATGGCAACTGGACACCAAACAATGGCATCCGGCTATGCCATAGACGGAAGCCTAGTGGGTCCTGACGAAGTCAGGACCCACTATGCTTGCTGTCAGTGAGTAGCTGACAGCTCTAATACACTGCACTACGCATGTATTAGAATAGCGATCAGGGCCTTCTGCCCTCAAGTCCCCTAATGGGACAAAGTAAGAAAGTAAAAAAAAAAGTTAAAAAAAGGTGTAAAAATAAGAAAATAAAAGATTTAAAAGTAAAAATCCCCCTTTTTCCCTTATCAGTCCTTTATTATTAATAAAAATATATAAACAAATAAACTATACATAATTGGTATCGCCGCGTCCGTAACGGCCTGAACTACAAAATTATTTCATTATTTATCCCGCGCGGTGAACGCCGTAAAATAAAATAATAATAAACCGTACCACAATCACAATTGTTTGGTCACTTCACCTCCCAAAAAACGGATTAAAAAGAGATCAAAAAGTCGCATGTACCGAAAAATGGTACTGATGGAAACTACAGTTCGTTACGCAAAAAATAAGTCCTCGCACGGCTTTATTGATGGAAAAATAAAAAAGTTCTCGCTCTTAGGATAAGGTAACACAAAAAGTGAATGATTTTTTACAAAACTTATTTTATTGTACAAACGCCATAAGACAAAAAAAAAACTATAAACATCTGGTATCGCCGTAATCGTATCGCCACGCAGAATAAAGTGAATGTGTCATTTATAGCGCACGGTGAACGCTGTAAAAAAAATAGAATAAAAAAACAATAGTAGAATTGCTGTTTTTTAGTCACCACGCCACCTAAAAATAGAATAAAAGTCGCATGCACCCCATGAAAACTACAATGAATTCCTCAAGGGGTCTAGTTTTAAAAATGGGGTCACTTTTGGGGGGTTTCCACTGTTTTGGCACCACAAGACCTCTTCAAACCGGACATGGTGCCTAATAAAAAGGAGGGCTCAAAATCCACTAGGTGCTCCTTTGCTTCTGAGGCCGGTGCTTCAGTCCATTACCGCACTAGGGGCACATGTGGGATATTTCTCAAAACTGCAGAATCTGGGTAATAAGTATTGAGTTGTGTTTCTCTGGTAAAACCTTTTGTCATGAAAAAAAAATGGTATAAAAAGGATTTTCTGACAAAAAAATAAATGTAAATTTCACCTCTACTTTGCTCTAAATTCCTGTGAAACACCTAAAGGGTTCATAAACTTTCTAAATGCTGTTGTGAATACTTTGAGGGGTCTAGTTTCTAAAATGGAGTGTTTCATAGGGGTTTCTAATATATAGGCCCCTCAAAGCAACTTCAGAACTGAACTGTAACCCAAAAAATTAAATAAATGAGGCAATACTTCGCTTCTTACATTATACTGATAATGAGCCGTGCCCACCCCGAGATGACCCCAGTTTTGACCGTTTGTATAAATGGAGACCCCTATTAGACCGTTTCAGTGCCAGGTTTTCCCAAGCATACACCCCCTGGAATTGTATTTCTATTGATGAGTTCTTGGTAGATTTTAAAGGGAGGGTTCAATTCCACCAGTACCTGCCGGGTAAGAGGGCAAAGTATGGCGTGAAGATGTATAAGCTGTGCAAGAGTGTATCAGGGTATACCTACAAATTTAGGATATATGAAGGGAAGGACACCAGTATTCAGCCCCCAGAATGCCCCCCCTTACTGGGAGTTAATGCAAAAATTGTGTGGGATTTGGTGCTGCTGGACCAGGGTCACCACCTCTACCTGGATAATTTTTATACCAGCGTCCCACTCTTCAACTGCCTCGCTTCCAGTCCTGTGGCATGTGGCACTGCTAGAAGAAACCTGAGAGGCCTCCCTAAGACTCTGCAGGGCAAACACTCAGAAGGGGTGAGGGCAGGGCACAATCTAGCGGCAACATATTGTGTGTCAAGTACAAGGTCAAGGGGGATGTCCTTGTATTGACAACAATACATGGCCACACCAGTACCCATGTACCAGTACGATAAATGCAGGAAAGAACAAATGGGATCTATGTTGGCGCTGCTGCGTGGTGTGGACAATGTACAGATCCAGAAGACCAGTTTATGTAAACTGTTTTATTGCTATATTTGCAACGCGTTTCAACGCCGAACTGGCGTTTTCGTCAGGCATAAGGGATACAGAAAGAAAGAGACATGTTTATATACAGACATGAGGCCATCTGGTTTGGGCCAGTTCAGACTGATCAATTAGGTAAAAAACCACGAAAAAACTCAGGCGGGTCAAAGTTCAAAGGGAAGGATCTATTACAATAGCAGTTAGTAAAAGTTTTAATATGAACAAATAAATAAACAAATAAAAGTCTATACGTAATAAAAGACGTGGTGTCACGTCAGAGAATGATTTTGGAGCGATATAAAGGGGTGGATAAAAACGTTGTGTCGTGTCTAAGGGACAGCAACATTTGGTTGCTTGAATCGTTAGCTGGTGTCATCGGGAGAGGAAGGTGAGCAAGTCATATCTGATTTTTATTATTGTTTGTTAAGTCATAAGGATGTTAGTTATGTTTGAGAAGTGAACGATTCTATCTGGTGGTTTTTGCTGTTTACACGTTGCCAAGGAGACCAACTATGTTACGGAGGCCGATGCGGTCCAAAAGGAAATGGAACGCACGGTGAACCGCATAACGCGAGGGATCGCTGGGCTGCTCAGAAGGGACAGTGAACAGGGAGAGTATCTGCCAAAAAGAAGAGAGGGACGGGGGGTGAGTATAAATGAAGAACCATAAGTGGATATAGACAAAATGCCTTGATTAGTATGATGATATGTTAAATGTAAATATTAGTTTGACGGAACACAGAACAATATTAAAGGGTAAGGATGACTTTGTTAAGGTGGTCGGAACAGCGCCTATATTCTTTAATCTTAATTGTTGGTTCGGGTATTTTTAGTGAATGAATGCATGACTTATGGATTTACTTTAAAAGTGAGAGTTTTTATCAAAAAGCGTTAAGTGTATTTGGTTTTGTGTGTGAAGAAACCGCAAATGTAAAAATGGTTTATTATATAGTTGTTACTGGAAGGCAAGGGTGAAGATTAACTGAATATTAAAATGCTGTTAGGGGATGCAGAGAGAATTATGATGTCTTGATTTGCGTTATAGTAGTTTATGGGGATATCATAGTTCAATATACAGACCGTTTAATTGATCTGTGTAGCGTTATAGTTGTTGAATTTTTATAGATTCGCGTGGGTGCAGAAGGGGTTGGTTGTTGGATATTTTTCAATGTTGGGGTTGGTCAAACAGTTAGTCCAAAGATGACTCTGTGATGTCATTTAGACCCAAAGGGTGTAGTGTATTCATTTTAAAAATCCAGTAGTTTTCCCTTTGTTTTAATTTGCTGAATCTGTTTGGGACGTCAAAATGAATATGTTCAATGGGTGTGATTTTGATTTTGTTAAATTGGCAATCATGTACCTGAGAGAAATGACGGGATATACTGTGTTTGAGGTATCCAGTGTTTACATTGAACCGATGGTTGTTAACTCGGGTTCTTAAACATTGGGTGGTTCTTCCGATGTACTGTAACTGGCACGGGCACTCCATTAGGTAAATGACGTACGAGCTGCCACAGTTGAGAGTTTGAATTGTGAATGTTTCGTTGGTGACTGTAGAAGTATAGTTATATTTTTTGTGGCTGATGGAATTGCAACAAAGGCAGCGTGAATGTCAACATTTATAGGACCCTTTGAGGTTGGAGAGAAAGTTTGCTTGGGGTGTTGGATGTTTCTTTACTCTGCTGGGGGCCAGAATGTTTTTGAGGGTTAAAGATCGTCTGAATGTGATGTTTGGTTTATATGGTAATGTGTCTTTTAGGTGCGGATCATTTTTTAGGATGCACGAGGTACCAGTACAGAGACCCCCAAACCAGACTGCATCCTGGACTACAATAGGTACATGGGAGAGGTAGACTTGTCAGATCAAGTCCTAAAGCCCTACAGCGCCATGCGGTGTGGTATAAGAAGCTGGCCGGGCACATCATACAGATGGCATTGTACAATGTGTACGTGCTACGTCGATGTACAGGCCAGACGGGAACTTTCCTGGAATTTCAAGAGGTGGTTATCAAGAAACTAATTTTTAGGGACCAAGAAGGGGGGGTACTCAGTACTTCTGGAAGCGAGGCCACACGCATCGTACCAGGGCAACACTTTCCAGGAGAAGTTCCCCAAACTGGCAAGAAAGGAAAAAGTCAAAAGAGGTACAAAGTCTGCTATAAGAGGGGGATAAGGAAGGACACAATATATCAATGTGACACGTGTCCCGAAAAACTAAGGCTCCGTATGAAAGAGTGCTTCAAAATTTATCATAGATCCCTTGATTTTTAATCTACCCCAGTTTTACTTACCCTGATGCACTCCGCACAGCTTATCCCCCTCGTCTTTCCCTTCTGAGCCCTGCTGTGTGCCCAGGCAGCTGATAACAGCCACATGTAGGGTATTGACGTACCCAGGAGAACTCACATTACAGTTTATGGGGTGTATGTCTCCGGTCAAAATGCTCACTACACCTCTAGATGAATGCCTTAAGGGTGTAGTTTTTAAAACGGGGTCACTTCTTGCGGGTTTCAACTGTACTGGTACCTTAGGGGCCAGGGGCGTAACTAGGAAAGACTGGGCCCCATAGCAAACTTTTGACTGGGGCCCCCCCTCCCCTGGGTGTCACACAACCCCCCCCCCTTGTAGATAGTGCCTTTTTTACAGCCCCCCCTGTAGATAACGCCATACAGTCCCCCCTGTAGATAACACCATACAGCGCCCCCTGTAGATAACGCCATACAGCCCCCCCTGTAGATAACGCCATACAGCCCCCCCTGTAGACTGTATAGCGTTATCTACAGAGGGGGACTGTATGGCGTTATCTACAGGGGGGACTGTATGGCGTTATCTACAGAGGGGGACTGTATGGTGTTATCTACAGAGGGGGACTGTATGGCGTTATCTACAGGGGGGACTGTATGGCATTATCTACAGAGGGGGACTGTATGGCGTTATCTACAGGGGGGACTGTGTGGCGTTATCTACAGGGGGGACTGTGTGGCGTTATCTACAGGGGGGACTGTGTGGCGTTATCTACAGGGGGCTGTGTGGCGTTATCTACAGGGGGACTGTATGGCATTATCTACAGAGGGGGCTGTATGGCACTAACGCCATACAGCCCCCACTGTAGAGAACGCCATACAGCCCCCCTGTAGAGAACGCCATACAGCCCCCCTGTAGGGAACGCCATACAGCCCCCCTGTAGGGAACGCCATACAGCCCCCCCTGTAGGGAACGCCATACAGCCCCCCCTGTAGGGAACGCCATACAGCCCCCCCAGTGGGGAACGCCATACAGCCCCCCCCCCAAAAAAAAAATGCGACCTACAGTGTGTCCTACAAATAACATGCATCCCCTATCCACAGGATAGGGGATACATGTGTGATCGCTGGCAGCGATAGGGAGAACGGGGGACTGAAAGTCCCCTGAAGTTCTCCATGACTAACCTCTGAATTCCGGCGTCTGTGTCGGCAGCTCAATAAAAATGAAAGGAGCGCTGGTCACGCATGTGCACAAGCGTGACCGGCGCTCCATTCATTTCTACGGAGCTGCCGACACAGACCCCGGAAGTCCGAGGTTTGTGATGGAGAACTTCAGGGGAGTTTCAGTCCCCCGTTCTCCCTATCGCTGCCAGCGATCACACATGTGTCCCCTATCCTGTGGATAGGGGATACATGTCTTTTGTTTAATGGCAGAGCGGGAAGATAGCTCCCTGCTCTGCCGTAGTGTTCAGTGGCATCCCGCTGCAGCAGTCATAGCGGCTGCTAGCGGAGCCTCCGGCCATGGTGGGGGCCCGTGCCGGCGGGCGACATGGGCCCCCTCATGCCGCGGGCCCCGTAGCAGTCGCTACGGCGATAGTTCTGCCACTGTTAGGGGCTTCTGCATACATGACTTTGCACCAAAAAATCCCCAGTAGGCCAAATGGTGGTCCTTTCCTTCTGAGCCCTCCCATGGGCCCAAACGGCAGTTTACAAAAAGAACTAAGTGTGCCAGGCACACTGAAAGCCAATTTCCCAACTGCTGACTAATATTGATTAAAAAGTAACTTTTATTAATTTTGCCACTAAGAAGTCCATATGGACATTAACAATAGATACAAACAGTTTAAAAAATTGTAGCCAATGTTGCTGCTGCACACGCTCAAATAACACTCCGTCTGCATGTATTGCCAGACAGAGCACAAGGTGCTGGGATTAACAAGATACCAGATCTGACAGATCGGCTGCTGCAGACTGCCGTGTCGTGACAGATTCAGTGTTACTCTCAAGGTTAAATTCAAATGTGCGTGCTGGGATTGCTAAGCAAGCATGGCTGTTTAAAATGATAAATTTAGCCCCCCCATAATAAAAGTTACTTTTTAATCAATATTAGTCAGCAGTTGGGAAATTGGCTTTCAGTGTGCCTGGCACACTTAGTTCTTTTTGTATTCATTACGTGCCTGCCAACTGCTGGGGTCTTCCCAGTACTCAAACGGCAGTTTATCCCCACAAATGGGGTACTGCCGCACTCAGGACAAATTGGGCAACAGAATGGGGTATTTTATTTCTTGTGAAAATAAGAAATTTTCAGCCAAAACTACATATTATTGGAAAAAAATAATTTTGTTTTAATTCCCAACCCAATTCAAATAAGTTCTGTGAAAAAACTGTGGTTTTCAAAATGGTCACAACACCCATAAATGAATTGCTTGAGGGGTGTAGTATCCAAAATGGGGTCACTTCTGGTGGATTTCCATTGCTTTGATACCTCTGGGGCTCTGCAAATGCGACATGGCACCTGAAAACCAATCCAGCAAAATCTGGACTCCAACAAACACATACCGCTCCTTTCCTTCTGAGCCCTCCCATGGGCCCAAACGGCAGTTTATCACCACAAATGGGGTATTGCCGCACTAAGGACAAATTGGGCAACAAAATGGGGTATTTTGTTCCCTGTGAAAATAAGAAATTTTGATCAAAAATGTCATCATATTGGAAAAAATTGCATTTTTTTTATTTCACAGACCAATTCAAATAGGAGCTGTGAAACAACTGTGTGGTCAAAATGATAACAACAACCATAAATTTATTCCTTGAGGGGTGTAGTTTCCAAAATGGGGTCACTTCTGGTGGGTTTCCATTGCTTTGATACCTCTGGGGCTCTGCAAATGCGACATGACACCCGAAAGCCAATCCAGCAAAATCTGGACTCCAAAGAACAAATAGCGCTCCTTTCTTTCTGAGCCCTCCCATGGGCCTAAACGGCAGTTTACCACCACAAATGGGGTATTGCTGCACTCAGGACAAATTGGGCAACAAAATGGAGTATTTTATTTCTTGTGAAAATAAGAAATTTTGAGCTAAAACTACATATTATTGGAAAAAAAAAATTTTTTAAAATTCCCAGCCCAATTCAAATAAGTTCTGTGAAGAAACTATGGGGTCTAAATAATCACATTACCCATAAATAAATTATTTGAAGGGTGTAGTTTCCAAAATTGGGTCACTTCTGGTGGGTTTCCATTGCTTTGATGCCTCTGGGGCTCTGCAAATGCAACATGGCACCCAAAAACCAATCCAGCAAAATCTGGACTCCAACAAACTCATAGCGCTCCTTTCCTTCTGAGCCCTCCCATGGGCCCAAACGGCAGTTTATCACCACAAATGGGGTATTGCCGCACTCAGGACAAATTGGGCAACAAAATGGGGTATTTTGTTCCCTGTGAAAATAGGAAATTTTGATCACAAATTACATCTTATTGGAAAAAATGAAATTTTTTTAATTTCACAGCCCAATTAAAATAGGTGCTGTGAAAAAACTGTGAGGTCAAAATGATAACAACAACCATAAGTGTATTCCTTGAGGGGTGTAGTTTCCAAAATGGGGTCACTATTGGGGGATTCCTACTGTTTTGGCACCTCAACACCTCTTCAAACCTGGATTGCTGCCTAAAATATATTCTAATAAAAAAAGAGGCCTCAAAATGCACTAGGTGCTTTTTGCTTCTGGGGCTTGTGTTTTAGTCCACGAGCGCACTAGAGCCACATGTGGGACATTTCTAAAAAACTGCAGAATCTGGACAATACATATTTAGTAGTGTTTCTCTGGTAAAACCTTCTGTTTTACACAAAAAAAAAATTAATAAAATTGAAATTCAGCAAGAAAAATGAAATTTGCAAATTTCACCTCCACTTTGCTTTAATTAAAAAACTTTCTAAATGCTGTTTTGAATACTTTGAGGGCTCTAGTTTTTAAAATGGGGTGTTTTATCAGGGTTTCTAATACATAGGTCCCTAAAAGCCACTACAGAACTGAACAGATACCTTAAAAAAAAGGCTTTTGAAATTTTCTTAAAAAAAAGAGAAATTGCGGTTTATGTTCTAAGCCTTGTAACGTCCAAGAAAAATAAAAGAATGTTCAAAAAACGATGCTAATCTAAAGTAGACATATGGGAAATGTGAACTAGTAACTATTTTGGGTGGTATAACCATCTGTTTTACAAGCAGATGCATTTAAATGCTGAAAAATGCTATTTTGTATAAATTTTCTCTAAATTTTGCAATTTTTCACCAATAAACACTGAATATATCGACCAAATTTTACCACGAACATGAAGCCCAATGTGTCACGAGAAAACAATCTCAGAATCGCTTGGATAGGTTTAAGCATTCTGACGTTATTACCACATAAAGTGAAATATGTCAAATTTCAAAAATGGGCTCTGAGCCTTAAAGAGGCTCTGTGACCACATTATAAGTGCCCTATCTCCTACATAAGGAGATCAGCGCTGTAATGTAGGTGACAGTAATGCTTTTTATTGAGCATTCTTCCCAAGTGGGCGTATTTTTACTTTCGACCAAGTGGGTGTTCTACAGAGGAGTGCATCACGCTGACCAATCAGCATCATGCACTCCTCTCCGTTCATTTACACTGCACTAGCGATATAGTTATATCACTATGTGCAGCCTCATACACAATCCCTAACATTACTACAGTGTCCTGATAACGAATACACATGAAATCTAGCCTGGACGTCATGTGTATTCAGAATTCTGACACTTCTGAATCTTTTTTGTGAGATTCCGGCAAGTGAAACGAAATCTCGTTTAGCTCCGTAATGTCGCGAGATTTAGTTTCACTTGCCGGAATCACACAAAAAAGAGTCAGAAGTGTCAGGATTCTGAATACACATGACGTCCAGGCTGGATGGTCATGTGTATTCATTATCAGGACACTGTAGTAATGTTAGGGCTTGTGTATGAGGCTGCACATAGTGATATAACTATATCGCTAGTGCAGTGTAAATGAATGGAGAGGAGTGCATGATGCCGATTGGTCAGCGTCATGCACTCCTCTGTACAACGCCCACTTGGTCGAAAGTAAAAATACACCCACTTGGGCATTAAGAAAGCTCATTAGCATAAACCAAAATCGCTCTTAACGTTGTGAAAATAGATCGTTTTTTTAAATAAAAAGCATTACTGTCACCTACATTACAGCGCCCATCTCCTTATGTAGGAGACAGGGCACTTATAATGTGGTGACAGAGCCTCTTTAAGGCCCAAACTAGGCTGCGTCCTTAAGGGGTTAATAAATAAAATTGTTGGTTGTTTTTGGAAAAAATAGTGTCTAAAATTGATTTTGTACATGACCCCCAGTCTTCCATTTCCTACTGGAAAATGCCAGAATATCATATTATATATATAAATTTGGCTATATTGATGACTATGTAATATGTATTCCAGCTTGGCAGTTAAATGTATATATGTTTTATTTCTACAATATTTTTTTTATCCTGATTTAAAGTTTAAGACAAATAATAAGAATAATAATGTAAAAAGCGTTATTTTTTTATTTTTTTTTAGCATTATTATTATTAATATTATTTTATTATGTATTTTTAGCATTATTATTATTAATATTATTTTATTATGTATTTTTAGCATTATTATTGATGCTGTTTTTGTTGTTGTTCTTATGATGCTTTTATTATACATAAAACATGTTCGTTTTATATTATTTTTTACTAGATTTTTTATTTTTTGTTATATTATTTACATATTATATTATTATTATTAGCATCTTCACCTTCTTTGTTATTATTTGTTATATTATGCTCATGTTGTTGTTGTTGTTGTTATAATAATAATAATTAGTAGTATCAGTATTATTTATATTTATTATTATTATTATTATTGTTGTTGTTGTTGTTGTTGTTGTTGGTTTTACTGCTTTGTCTCCTACCCATAGGATTTTGCAGTTTGAACCCCATAATAAATAATAAGGTTAAACTATGCAGGAAGCAGGAGAACATTACTGTGAGCTGTGTGCACTGGGGAATATAACATTGGAGAAGCTGATTTTATAATGAGCAGAGTTACAAATCCTGATATTCGCAGTAGACTGTTGAGTAATCTATAAATTACTTTTAAATGACAGTTCTCTCCAATCTTCACCTGCTAAGCCTGGAAGTATATATTAAAGAATTGCATAAATAGTAATTACTTACTCTCAAACTACATGTGGAATTTTGACAAAGCCATCACCGTTCAGTTGACAGATTCCCAGGACAACAATGAGGAATATACACAGTGGAGTCCCATTATTATGACCACCTCCTACTTACGACGTCCGCAGCGCGTAGCCCATGAAGGAAGTGATGTCTCGTGGGCTGGCTTGGTGGGTATATAAGGTGTGCGATAAGCTGTCTGAACACATATCACTCGTGTTGTCATGGTTAAAAGGGGCGATTTGTCAGAGTTGCAAAAAAAGGTGATTATTGGTTTCCGAGCCAAGGGGGGCAGTATTTCTCACACAGCGCAGTTTATGAACTGTCCGCCTGCTGCTGTGGTGAAAGTGTATCGCGAGTGGACAAATGGCACCATTGCAGGAAGAAAAAATTGGTGGACCATAAACGGCGCTGCTGATAATAAAGGTAGAAGCAGTTCCAGTGTTTTGAAATACAAAAAGAAATAATTGATTGCAAAAGACTACGCGTTTAAACGCTGAACCAGCGTCTTCATCAGGCCAAGTGTCAAATGGCACCATTGGGAATAACCGACATGGAAACTTCGGAGCACCACGTGCCATTGATGTGAGAGGTGAACGTTGGCTACGAAGGTGCACGACAGTCGTACGCCGCGCTACAGTGGAGCAGCTCACCGTGAAAATCAACCAGGGGAATACCAGACGTGTGTCTAAAACAACAGTTGGGCAAACCCTACTGCGTATGGGTCTCTGAAGCAGACGCTTGGTCACTGCTCCCATCAGAAAAAAAGGCTTCAATTTGCACGACAGTATTGGAATTGGACCACGGATGATTGGCAAGGGTTGCCTTCTCTGATGAGTCACATGTTCTGCTTCATCAAACGGATGGACGTTAGTGTGTCAGACGAAAAACATCAGAGAACAAACAGCCTGCAACCATTGCTGGAAGAACACAAGCTGGTGGCGGCAGCGTTGTTATCGTCGGGGGATTTTTTTCATGGCATTCTCTGGGCCCACTCATCCATGTGGACGGCTCTGAACCGATTTTGGAATGAATCCATCGTTGCAGATGACGTTCACCCATACATGCTGATGGTCTCCCCTGGGGCAGATGGAATCTTCCAGCAAGACAATGCGACATGTCATAAAGCTAGAAATGTCCGACAGTGGCTGGAGGAGCACGACCAAGACTTCCAAGTACTTCCCTGGCCGCCTAATTCACCAGACTTGAACCCAAATGAGCATCTGTGGGACCTCGATTGTCTTGTTCACTCTATGGATCCTCCCCCACGCACCCTCCACAAATGTTGGATGTACTGCAGTCAGCATGGCGCCAGATACCGGAGACCACCGACCAGCCCCTTATTGATCACTCCCAGCCCGTCTAGCTGCTGTCCGTGCTGCACATGGCAGTTACTCTGGATATTAGCTGGTGGTCATAATAATGTGATTCGACTGTGTATAACTGATTCTTATGCACCCACTGAAGGGTTAACATTCATCTACATCAGAGGTTATCAGGAGAATTACATATCAAAGGGTAAAAAATATGTAGATTTGGTGATGTGGTTCTTACAAGGGAAGAATGCCAGGGCCAGGGGAAACCGTGGCGATCAGGGTAAATGTATTCTAACCTTGCCAAGCCAATGATAAGGGGCAGGGGTGTAGCTAGGGGAGGGCTAACGGGGATACATGCTAGGGGGCACCAACAAGCCACTCTGCCTTGGCCATTGTATTTAGATACAGGGATAGGGCAGCAAACTGAATCTTTTCCTCAGGTGAAGCAAAGCACTGCTATGAATCTTGTCTGGGGTCCCATATACACATGGAGCCAGCCGTATAGTCCTACACTAATGTTAAAGAGGTTATTCGGGGACCAAAATTATTAGCAGTGTACTCACTGCAGTATGTGAGCACACTCGCTAATATACATTTCAGTCTTCCGTTACGCTGTTTCTGAGATTTTCAACCTTTGTTGATGACAATACGACTCTTCATTCTGTGACCGACCCCGCTGTACTCCATGTACAAGCAGGAGCAGTAGTACAGTGAGTACATGGAGTACAGCGGGGCCGGTCACCTGACGAAGAGTCGTATCGTCATCAAAGAAGACTTTGCAACTAGACTTACGCTACCCCGGCAGCGCTGACCGGAATGTATACTAACGAGTGTACTCACATACTGCAGTGACTACACTGCTAAGAATTTTTGGTCCCCACATAACCCCTTTAAGTACCTGTGCTATAGTTTTCACTAAAGATAAGCGAAATTGCATGATAACCCAGTGTTAATAGTGCACAATAGTCTATGTAGTGGTGAAAAGCTGAACAGCCACTTGTGGAGGGCCGTAGTATCAAATATGGCCCCCAAGTAACTTTTTTGGGTACACGTACATAAGTCATGGTATATTTAGTACTGCTTAGTCAACATTAAAGAGACTCTGTCACCACATTATAAGTGTCCTGTCTCCTACATAAGGAGATCGGCGCTGTAATGTAGGTGACAGTAATGCTTTTTATTTTAAAAAACTATCTTTTTTCACAAAGTTAGGAGCGATTTTAGTTTATGCTAATGAGCTTTCTTAATGCCCAAGTGGGCGTACTTTTACTTTCGACCAAGTGGGCGTTGTACAGAGGAGTGTATGATGCTGACCAATCGGCATCATGCACTCCTCTCCATTCATTTACACTGCACTAGCGATATAGTTATATCACTATGTGCAGCCTCATACACAAGCCCTAACATTACTACAGTGTCCTGATAACGAATACACATGAAATCCAGCCTGGACGTCATGTGTACTCAGAATTCTGACACTTCTGACTCTTTTCTGTGAGATTCCAGCAACGGATACGAAATCTCGCGAGATCTCGGAGCTAAACGAGATTTGGTGTCACTTGCAGGAATCTCACAGAAAAGAGTCAGAAGTGTCAGGATTCTGAGTACACATGACGTCCAGGCTGGATGGTCATGTGTATTCATTATCAGGACACTAGTAATGTTAGGGCTTGTGTATGAGGCTGCACATAGTGATATAACTATATCGCTAGTGCAGTGTAAATGAATGGAGAGGAGTGCATGATGCCGATTGGTCAGCGTCATGCACTCCTCTGTACAACGCCCACTTGGTCGAAAGTAAAAGTACGCCCACTTGGGCATTAGGAAAGCTCATTAGCATAAACTTAAATCGCTTCTAACTTTGTGAAAAAAGATCGTTTTTTTAAATAAAAATCATTACTGTCACCTACATTACAGCGCCCATCTCCTTATGTAGGAGACAGGGCACTTATAATGTGGTGACAGAGTCTCTTTAATTGGATTTGTTAATCTGTTTGGTGTCATATTTGAGTAATAACAGCTAATGATCACACTGGAAAAGCTGATTGATGTGTGTTGCTAAACCAATGGACCAATGATGGAGGGCAGATTATTGGAAATTTGAAGCTTTTTTTTTTAACTAAACAATTAACACTTTGTTGACTGGATTATGATAATTACAGTTGGATACACACATCTTTCACACCTCATTGGCATATTGTAGGTTAACCTTATAACCGCACCCCAACACTACCGCCATGTCTACTTATGCCCCCAGTATTCTAAACTGGGTACCCCAAATGATGACAGTAGTAATGGTGGTTAAATTACCAACAAGGGAATAAATGCTGGAGAAATGTTTCCGATTAAACCTCCTTGCTTCTTAAAGAGTTCTTGATTTTGACTTAAATGGGTTCTAAGCTTTACAGTCCCTACTTGTTAGAAGGGTTCTTTAACAATAAACTAATGACAAAGTGTCCTCCTACTGGGACCCCAGCAATCAGCTGTAATCTGTAGGGAAACCTGGCAATAAGTGTTTGATTTTCCTGAAGCACCACCACAGGGAAAATAAAGCATTACACAGTGCCCATTCAAATAAATGGGTTATCTGTGTAGTGCAGGACAGGACAGGCCCTCCAGAGCGAGGTCCATTGTAAACGCTCTCCACTCTAGCCAAGACTTTAGGACCCTGAACAGAGGACCCCTTCTTTGAACTAAGAAATCCATAATTTTCTAAACTGGACGACCCCTTTAATTCCTTAATTACACGGCTAATTTTAGTTTTTTAGTTTTCGTTTTTTCCTCTTCACCTTCCAAAAGCCATACGTTTTTTTATGTTTTCGTTGACATTACGATACGAGCTGTCTAGTTGATCGGCGCTCGTTTACACGGCCCATGTCCCTAAGGGATTCCCAGATATTCACCCTTTTAACCTCCATACCAAGATGGGAACTTTGCTTCTAGACATCCCCAGCTCATTACCCCAGAGTAGTCTCTGGTGGCCATGGCTAACATGAACAGAGTATGTAGCAAAAACAGTAGACAAGTGGACGTTAAAAACTAGGAAAGGTCAGGTCAAGAGGCAGTCGGTCACTTGTAGTAAGTGAGCCGGAGGTCAAGGCAGACAGAGGTTTGGTCAAAATGAGAGACAAGCAGAAGGCCAGGGCAGGTGGCAGAAAACCTTGGGTCAAAGTTTGGGCAACAGAAATCCAAAATGTAATTAAGCAGAGAAACTACCTACAAATTAACAAACCTAGTTCCTCGGGCACTGAGCATTTTGGTAGGGTATCACTTGTACCCTGGAAAGCTTCACTTCATGAAGCATCAGCAAAACGCGCGTCGGGTGCAGCAGTGGTCCCCATCTCCCGGCTAGCGTTGTACTTTGTAGGTATAGGTACACTGCCGTTTGTGTGATATATATGTCTGTGATTGCAATTATATCTTTTTTATCTCATTATACCAATCTGTGTAAAACGTACCATACCTGACACTTGCTTTAAACTTATGATTCAAGCACTTTTTCCTGGGCCATCTTTTGACTGGTTTTCTATCTGCTGGAGGAGCCCCTGACTTCACTGTTCATAGACAGTGACGTATGGGGATCCTCCTGGACCAGAATGTGATGTCAGGGGCAAACCCAGAGCCAGAGTTCCAGAGCAGAGCACTAGTATAGGCTCTGCTCCGGAATTCTCTGGGGAAGCCCCTGGAGGGGCAACCCCAGAGCCGGAGTCCCGGGCAGAGCGCTAGTAGCGCTTTTACTGGGATTCTATCTCTGCTCCTGACATCACTGTCCATATATGGACAGTGATGAGCGGATCAACCCCAGAACTGGAGTCCCGGGCAGAGCACTATGTCAGGGGCTTCCCCAGCCGGAGTCCCGGAGCAGAGCCGCTTCTAGCACTCTGACTGGGACTCCAGCTCTGCTCCTGACATCACTGTCCACGGGCCGCAGATGACAGCCTCAGGGCTGCGTGTTTGAGACCCCCTGAACTAGACACATATAGTTCTGTCCCCCTTACCCAAGCCTGTCTCATGGGTTGGGAGAAACCTGGCTCGAAGTATCATACCTGGTGAAACTGTAGGTTTGGGATTAGCCTACCCTAATACAGTGACGCGCTACAGAAAACCCTCTAGGGAATCTTTGATTTAAAAAAAAAGCCCCGAAGGTGGTTTGTAGAGTCATAGCTAAAATTTTCTTCACCTGGGGCAAAGACTCAATTTGTTGCCCCAACCCTGTATCAAAATATCCTGGTAAAGGCAGAGTGGCTTGTTGGCACCTTCTCTTGTACATGCCCTTTACCACAGCTACACCCCCATGCTTAACTGTTTAATGACAAGCTGGCTGAATTCCCAAAGTTTGGGCCTCTATAATCTTTTATCTCAGATCCGGAGAATTTGCCCTTATTCACCAGGTTGATCCTCTTCTGTCCTTTTCTCCTTTTTGAAGTGCTTTCCTCTCGGCTTTTCTTTTTTCTTCTTCTGAAATCACAGGGCGTAAGTATAGAGAGTGTAGGGGTTGCAGTCACACCCAGTACCTGGAGCCTGAGGGGGCTCAAAAGAAGGCCAGTACTGTAAATGATTTGTGATAGTTGGGAAGAACCCGTTTGTTTTTTTATAATTATTTCTTATACTTTTAACAAATATCATTGACCCTATCCACCCACCTCCCCAATAAAAACAACTGATTTGGGTACCTAACAAAATTATACAACAGCAGAAAAATAATCTTACCTGTAGGATATTATCCAAAATGGGTTGCATGCTACGAAAAGAGTCTAATGCACATTAAACCACTCAAAGATACACAATGAGGATTATCCTTGTGGGAGAACCTCAACCTCCTTTAGATTAACAGGATTGAGATTTCTACTGAGTGATGTTTTTTTATGGTTTTTCATCCTTACTAACCAGATAACAATATAATGTCCTGCCTTGGTTTAATGTGTAAGACGTGTGACCTATATTTTAGTACAATGGATTGATTTATGTGTTTATTGCCCTTGGCTTTATCGTTTTTTAACTGTTTTGTCACAATATCATAGAGAAACCACACACTTCAAGAAACATTGCTGTACAGAAAAAATGTTGGGGACTTGTTCTGTCTTCAATCATTTTCTTCTATTTTTGGATTTGTTTAAAAAAAAAAATATTTAAATAGGTCAAAAAAATGTTGTGCTTTTAATTTTATGATATATCTTAATAGACTGATATATCTTAATAGACTCCCTTTTTGTGAGACCGAACTCTCAATCCAAAATTGTCTGTCACCTGATGGATATAAGAGAAAATAGTAAGTGCACCTGCCCCTATTTAACAAATTTCGCCATGCGTTGTGTGCAGGTGAAGACACATGAACCCTCTCAGCTCTACTTATTGGCCAATGGGGGCTAACATGATGGCTGTATCCAACAAGATCAAATTCCGTTAAAGATGTTGGGTGCATATATAATATTTTTTTAAACAAGACACCTTATGGGTAGTTATACACTGGGTGCATACACTGCGGATTTTCCGCAAGAGATTTCATTGTGGAAAATATGTAGAGTGGATGAGATGTGAACAAATCTCATCCACACACACCAGAAAAAAATCTGCTGAGAAACTGGTCATAAATTGACCTGTGGTACGTGTTTTTAATGCGCATCATGTAAATTTATGCTGCAGAATCGCTTGCTCTTCTGTTGTGGGTTTTCCTCATTGAATTCAAAAGCCGCAACAAAGTGTTATGGCGGAAACGCTGCAATTCCTCCACAAAAATTGCAAATGAGAAAAAAAAGAGCTCCTTTTTTATTTTAAATGAATAAAACAGCTTATACTTACCCCCGCCCGTTGTCATAGCGATGCGTTCCTCTGTTCTGAGCGCAGCCCGGCTTCCTGGGATGCCGTTTCACCCCATGTGACTGCTGCAGCCAATCAAAGGCTGCAGCGGTCACATGGACTACAGCATCATCCCAGGAGGCCGGCCTGCACTTAGAGCAGAGGGATGCGTTGCCAAAACAATGCCCGGGATCGGTAAGTATACTTTTTTTTTCCTGCAGTATTTCCGCAGCGGACATTCCACCGGAAACTCATCACCACAATTTGGTCCGTTTTTTGTGGCGGGAATTCACTGCAGTTTCCAAGACGCATATGCAGCGTATCCGCCCTGTGTGTCTCTACCCTATAGATTCCCAAAAATAGGGCTCCGTCAGGTGACGATACACTCCGAGAAACACTTTTTTTTTGCATATTTATGTGAAAGGGATGTACAGCGCCCTCTGTCAAGGAGACCCCACATTACTCTGAAGTTCAGAGGAAATGATCACCTTATTAGAAGGAGTTGAACATTGCTCTTAATTCCCAGTGACCCATATTCAGCAAAGACGTCTGAGATTCCCCAACATGCAAATTCTTCTGGGAAAACATATGGCTTACACGTATGGGGGACATTTTATGTTTTAGGGCAGCCGGCTGGCTCTATGTTGGGGGGCAAGCAGCTCTCGATGTATGAACTGCTGTGACATCCCGTAGCTGGTATTGTATAAAGATCTCTGAAAACACTTGGAACGATTTACAGCATTGCCCTGTGTACAACAATGGCTAAAGTGTTTGTTTAACCCCTTCCCGCTGCAGCTATTTTTTGGCCAACAAGGGCTTGTTTTTTGAAGGGTAGGTTGTATTTTTTAACAGCACCATTTATTGTATTATATAATGTACTAAAAAATGAAAAAATTATTTGTCTGATGGAAAAGAAAAAAAGATCATGATTCCACAATTGTTTTTGGGGTTTTGTTTTTACAACGTTCACCGTGCGGTAAAAACAACATGTCAACTTTTTTCTGCAAGCCAATACACCTACGGCGCTACCAAATTTTTAGGGATATTTTATGATTTATCCCTTTTACAAAATAAAAAACATTTGTTAGAAAATAATACATTTCTTTTGTGTTACAATATTCTAAGACAAATAACTTTTTTGTTTTTCTGTCCATGGAGTGGTGTGAGGATTATTTATTTTTTTTGCAGGGTGAACTGTAGATTTTATTGGTGTCATTTTGTGGTGCATATCACTTTTTATAAAAAAATAAAAAATTGGGGAGATAAGGAGATAAAAACAAAACATTTTTTTTTCTTTTTAACTTATGTATTGCAGTATATTGTACTTTTACCGCTCTCATATTAAAGAGAATGTATCATCTATATTTTTTTCCTTATTAAAACCAGATAGAGATACATAATCTTTTTTTTTATCTTTTTTTATTTATTCTATTTTCAGTACATGATTATGGGGGGGCGGCCATCTTGCCGAGGTCATTGTGCAGGAAGTGGTAGGAGGGGAGCTGTGTCCATCATCTATTGACAGCTGAAAAGTGATCTCTACAGAACAGGAAGGATCAGTTTATTCTGAGACTTAGTGGCCAGAGTGAAAACTGCAAGGTTTTTAGGATTATTTTTCAATATAGGTAATGGCAAAAAAAAAATCAACAAAAATTAAAAAAATATATTTTTAACATAAAAACTTGAATAAATAACAGGTAATTCTCTGATAACACAATCCCTTAAATGGCTTAATAGGAGGACAAAGATGGCAGACCTGGGTGCCTTCATTAGATATGGGGCCTGTGTAGAGGGAAGCAGTAGATTTGGAGCTCTGTACAAAGTTTTTTGTATAAATCATGATGCCTAAAAGGTACAGTAAAATGACAAACTCATCTCTACTTCAGCTTTACATATATACTGATTGTATTCATTTAATGTATATAGATTAATGTACATAAAAGCCTAATGCTGAGTAATGAAACAAAAAGGGACCAAACGGCGCTGCTAGTAAGGATGTCAGAGTAGGATAAAGTTGAAATAAACTTATTTATTTGCAAGAGACAGGGCTACACGTTTCAACGCTGGACCGGCGTCTTGATCAGGCCAATACCTGATGAATACCTTGGTATTGGCCTGATGAAGACGCCGGTCCGGCGTTGAAACGCGTAGCCCTGTCTCTTGCAAATAAATACGTTTATTTCAACTTTATCCTACTCTGACATCCTTACTAGCAGCGCCGTTTGGTCCCTTTTTGTTTCATTACTCAGCTTTTCTTCTGACAGCAAACTTTTTTTGCTCGTGTATGGACCTGGCAGCAGCTTCTTTGCTTTTGTGACACTAAACAGTGTCCACAATTTAAGGTGAGCAATTTTCCTGACGTTCAATTGCTCCCGTGGTTCTATCGCTTTTATTTGCACTATGTGGCGCCGTGTCTCTTTTATTTTATTTTAGTTAATAAAAGCCTAATGACACAAATAATGATTGAAGACCATGAACACTAAGTCACCGAGATCAATTCAATACTGTAGTGTCCATGAAGCATGTGGTTCTCTATAAATAAAATGTAACATTAAAAATACATCCATCCATTATGCTAAAATATAGGTCACAAGTATTACGCATTAATCCTCAGCAGGTCATTATATTATTATATGGTATTTTATATAAATAAATAATGATTTAGTGCATGTTTACTTTCAGAATCGTTTTACAGATTACACATGGAATTAATCTACATAAGAAGTTGAGTCACTTGGTAAATACATTGCATTACTTATCTTGTACTAAGTTGCAGACTTTGTTTTAGCCCAAAACATATATTATTCTGATTGGCGTCTAAACTGTAATCTCCCAGTATTCCTCAGTGTCCACACCAGGTACTGTACGGTAACACTTATTTGCTTAGGTTGGTTGTACCCTATGCAGGACCTTCTATGCACACTTTCCCTGTATAGTATACCTTATAGTGCACAGAAAATACTTTCATACAGTGCACAAATAACACTGCCCAATCTATAAACTAGAGCAGGGTTCCGCTACTGCCCTAGCTGTGTGGCTCATGGGCTGTCTGCTAGACGAGAATATTTGTGAAAGTCTAGCAGACACATATTTCCGTGGTGTAGGGGAAGGCACTGACTGCCGAAAAGAAGGAGGAGACATAAAACACTATAACGGCATCCTGACGAAGACCTCAGCACGAGGTTGAAACGCGTTGCAGCAGTGACTTTTATTGTTTTTTTAGTATGTTCACAAATAAATTGTTTTAAACTTCATCCGATGGTTCTGTGGATTTACTGAACCACCCACACAAGAGCGCCCGATGCAAGGAGCCTTTTCCTAGGTTCTTCATTCTAAGTGACCACGGCAAAGAAACCCCAATTTTGGAGCTATCAACCGTGGGTCTGCTCCAGAGGCTTACACAGTGTGTCCGAGACTAGGGTGAATTCACCCGACAAGCAGCAAAGTTAAGTTGTGCTGATGATCTTTCATAACCTGATCAGGTGAGTCTCTCAAAACTCACTTCTACACAAATTATCATTTGAAAATACGTTATCATCTTAGAGGAGCATCGTCTCTCTCCTTTGTTTTTGTTTTTTTTCTCCATATATCGAGCATAGACAAACATTGCTAGTTGTATGGATCTTACTGAAGAGCTGAGTGACTTTACACGTGGCACTGTCATAGGATACAATCTTTGTCACAAGTCATTTTGTGACATTTCTGATCTGCTAGATCTACCTTGGTCGCTTATCGTCTGTTATATCCGCCACTACAGAAATCCAAACTGCCTTTGGAAGTGACATCAGCAAAAGTGCTGTATGTCCGGAGCTTTATGAAATGGGTTTTCAGGGTCGCTGCCAAGCACTGGCTGTAATGGTCGCCTCTGGACTCTAGAGCAGCATGTTCTTTGGATTGATGAATTACGTCTCATTATCTGACAGTCCGATGGAGGAATCTGGGTTTGGTAGATGCCAGCAGAACGTTACCTACCAGAATGCATAGTGCCTACTGTAACATTTGGTGGAGGAGGGATAATGGTCTGGGGCTGTTTTCAGGGTTCTGAACTTTATTTTCAGTGAAGGATAATGTTAATACTACAGCAAACCAAGACATTTTACATAATTGTAGCTTCCAACTATGTGGTAGCAGTTTGGGGTTTAGCCATTTCCTAATCCAGGATGGCACAACCCCGTAGACAAAACGAGCTCCATAAAGACATGTTGTGAGGAGTTTGGTGTAGAGAAACTCGAGTGGCTGCACAAAGCCCTGACCTCAACCCTATCCAACACCTTTGATAAATTGGAACACTGATTGTGAGCCAGACCTTCCCGTCCAACATCAGGGTCTGACCTCACAAATGCTCTTCTGACTGAATGGGCACAAATTCCTACAGACACGCCAAAATCTTGTGGAAAGCCTTCCCAGAAGAATAGAGTCTGTTATTGCCGCAAAAGTGCCTAGCTCCATATTAACACCCATGGTTTTGGACTGGGATGTCAAAAGAAGCTCATATACCGGAGGTGTGATGGTCAGGTGTCCCCATACTTTTGGCCACATAGTGTATGAGACAGATGTGCTGCCGGTGTCATTTACCAGTTCAGTCTGCATTAGTAATCCGATTAAAAAAAATAAAAAAAGTTAATCGTTTTACTATAATATTCATTGTTAGCCTATCCTCAGAATAAGTCACATTGATGTGTGACCAATGAGGTCTTAAACTGGGGAATCCTACTGGCCATCAAAATGAAAGGTGGTACCCCACTAGTAACCGTGATCAATGCTGCGGATGTTCCACCAATAATACCCTCTCATAGTAGCATCTGAGGAGCATGTGAGCAGATGTGATCGACGCGTGGTGCATCCTGGTCTGACATGGATGGAGTATCTTTGGCTAGCACTGTATCCCTGGATTCTATATGCCCACTGACGTTTAAAGGCTGGCTCCTGCTTAATTGCTAGATCTACCCTAACCGCCTACTGAAGAGTGTCAAGTGGCTAGCTAGCTCCGTGACCGCTGACGTCTAAAGCCAATGCTCTACTCCAGCCAAAGCTCTATAATTATGCCTGCCATGCAAGGTGGTGAGCCGGCACTCTACGGTCGATCTTTTGTTCGGTGTCTGCTGTCCAGCGTGGCTCGCGACCCGTTTGTGATTCTTGACTGTGGATCGTTGTGGGCAGAGTACTGTCTGGACAAGTGGGTTCGGGTTTGCCTGAGTCTTGTAGCTCCCTGGATGATTAGGCTTTCACCTGTAAACTCACTGTTCTTCCCCACATCCTATTTTCTTGCCAGAGTTGCCCTCACCTGCCATCATGTCTGCTGCCTGAAACAGATGCTTTCTCTATTTTTGACGCCGTTGGCCAATGAACGTTGCTGGCCGCACCGATGTGGTGAGATTAAAATTGGTGCGCGACGACTGGATCACACATACATATGGAGATTTAATTGTGTTGTATTGAAGAAAAAGATAAATGAGAGAGTGAGAGAAAGAGAGAAGAAAAAGGTAAAAGAAAGAAAGGAGAGATTTTTTTTTTTTTTTTAAAGGAGTGAGGAACAGTATGGCACTTGTAGCGCCACAGACTACTTGTATTCTTAACTGTTGCATTGGCTTCTTTAATTTATTTGTGCTATACCACAGAAGTCAGCAACTTTCTGCATGCCAGCTGTTGAGAAACTGCATGCCTTGACAGCCGAAGCATTTATAATTGCAGTCAAAGGCTGTCAGGGCATGCTGGGAGTTGTAGATTCACAACCGCAGGCGTGCCAAAGGTTGCTGACCCCCTAATATACTAGATCAAGTATCTTGTGTTGAGCATTATGACATTAAGAAATATCCAGCTTTGAAATAACGTGTTAAATTGTACCTAATGAATTTTGGATAAATTATTAATGAACTTGCACCTAAAGAACTCTGGACGAATTATCATTGTGACGCATGTATTTGAACCCTGGATGAATTATCAATTGGGCTTAATGAACTTTGGATGACTAATCAATGTAATACACGTAACAAAATCTGGAAGAAATCCCCTTAAAGAACTTTGGATGTTCTTCGGAAGACTTCCCTGACATATGACCACTATGTAGTATTTCATTAGTGTATAGATTAAATCCTAACCCCTAATATTAATATGATGATACAGGAAAAAAGGACCACCGGCGCTGCTATAAAGGATGTCACGGCAAGGAGACTAAGTAATTAATATTTATTTAAAAGAGACAGGGCTAAGCGTTTCAACGCCGGACCGGCGTCTTCATCAGGCCAATACACATTGTGCGATGCACGCACGTTTAAATACACATTGAAATGAGGACTAATTAGCATTCAAACACAAAAGAACCGCCAATGCGGGCGGGTCAGGGGTCAGACAATACAGATTGCGTAAGCGTCTATTTTGCAAAGACATAACAAACAAAACTTATTTAAAACCATGAAAACATTTACATAAAAAGGACACATGAATATCATATGGTTAATTAAGATGAAAGACAATTCAAAGAACAACAGTAACATGTTTATGCTATAAAAAACAATTATTAAAAGTATTTGTATTATTAAGCTCACCCTACGTACACTAGATGTTGATGCGAGGAAAAAAAGGGAAATACTCAGGATGTGTTATAAAAAGAAAGAATGCCGTAATAACAAAAAGGAGTTACATGGCGTCCCTAAGTAACTAGGTAACGCACGAACTACGGTGGCCGAAATGGGACATATGGATTAATGAACCGCATATTGGAACGCAAAAATGACCTAACACAATCACATGGGCAGTGAGCCGCAAGATGAAACACAAGATCCCACAACAACGCCGGAAACATACCCACACCATTGCAAACAGAAATAAGGATGTGAGTAGAAAATTGTTTTTAAGCTATAATTATATGTAAATGTAAGATTATAATAAACTTAGATGAAAATAGCTACATTTACGATGTGATTTCTTTCTTTATGTAAAATTTCTTTCTTTACGTAAAAATGAATCTAGATGCGCATAGAAAGAAAAAGAACGTCTATATTCAAAACCCGTATATATAGATATTTCTTAAATAATAAGAAAAATAGCACATTTACATGTGATATGCAGAAAATTTATTCTAAAAGTTATTTATTATTCTAAAGACGTTTCAGTAAGGTCGTTTAGACCACTAGGGTGTAAAGTCTCAAGTTTAAAAATCCAGAAGTTTTCTCTTTGTTTTAACCTATTGGGCACATCCACTGGGATTTGTTCAATAGGTGTCACGACTATATTTTCAAAATTGCACTTGTGTTTGAGTGCGCAATGGCGGGACACACTGTGTTTAAGGAAACCCTGCCTAACATTAAAACGATGTTTATTGACCCGATTTCTCAACGTTTGGGTGGTCCGACCCACATATTGCAAACCACATGTACAGTGTAGCAAATAAACCACATAAGAGCTACCACAGTCTAGATGATTTTTAATGGGAAATATTGTACTAGTTTTAAATGAGGAAAATTCCATCACTTTATCAGAGATATTATCGCAACAAAGGAAACTCTTATGCCCACAGGAAAATGACCCCTTATTTCTCAATAGAGGATCTAAAATTTTCTTTTTATTATTAGACAGTTTACTAGGTGCTAATAGGTTCCTCAATGTTTTTGATCTTCGAAACGTAATTAACGGTTTTGCTGGGAGCAATGGTTTAAGAAAAGGATCACCAGTCAAAACCGTTAATTACGTTTCGAAGATCAAAAACATTGAGGAACCTATTAGCACCTAGTAAACTGTCTAATAATAAAAAGAAAATTTTAGATCCTCTATTGAGAAATAAGGGGTCATTTTCCTGTGGGCATAAGAGTTTCCTTTGTTGCGATAATATCTCTGATAAAGTGATGGAATTTTCCTCATTTAAAACTAGTACAATATTTCCCATTAAAAATCATCTAGACTGTGGTAGCTCTTATGTGGTTTATTTGCTACACTGTACATGTGGTTTGCAATATGTGGGTCGGACCACCCAAACGTTGAGAAATCGGGTCAATAAACATCGTTTTAATGTTAGGCAGGGTTTCCTTAAACACAGTGTGTCCCGCCATTGCGCACTCAAACACAAGTGCAATTTTGAAAATATAGTCGTGACACCTATTGAACAAATCCCAGTGGATGTGCCCAATAGGTTTAATAGGTTAAAACAAAGAGAAAACTTCTGGATTTTTAAACTTGAGACTTTACACCCTAGTGGTCTAAACGACCTTACTGAAACGTCTTTAGAATAATAAATAACTTTTAGAATAAATTTTCTGCATATCACATGTAAATGTGCTATTTTTCTTATTATTTAAGAAATATCTATATATACGGGTTTTGAATATAGACGTTCTTTTTCTTTCTATGCGCATCTAGATTAATTTTTACGTAAAGAAAGAAATTTTACATAAAGAAAGAAATCACATCGTAAATGTAGCTATTTTCATCTAAGTTTATTATAATCTTACATTTACATATAATTATAGCTTAAAAACTATTTTCTACTCACATCCTTATTTCTGTTTGCAATGGTGTGGGTATGTTTCCGGCGTTGTTGTGGGATCTTGTGTTTCATTTTGCGGCTCACTGCCCATGTGATTGTGTTAGGTCATTTTTGCGTTCCAATATGCGGTTCATTAATCCATATGTCCCATTTCGGCCACCGTAGTTCGTGCGTTACCTAGTTACTTAGGGACGCCATGTAACTCCTTTTTGTTATTACGGCATTCTTTCTTTTTATAACACATCCTGAGTATTTCCCTTTTTTTCCTCGCATCAACATCTAGTGTACGTAGGGTGAGCTTAATAATACAAATACTTTTAATAATTGTTTTTTATAGCATAAACATGTTACTGTTGTTCTTTGAATTGTCTTTCATCTTAATTAACCATATGATATTCATGTGTCCTTTTTATGTAAATGTTTTCATGGTTTTAAATAAGTTTTGTTTGTTATGTCTTTGCAAAATAGACGCTTACGCAATCTGTATTGTCTGACCCCTGACCCGCCCGCATTGGCGGTTCTTTTGTGTTTGAATGCTAATTAGTCCTCATTTCAATGTGTATTTAAACGTGCGTGCATCGCACAATGTGTATTGGCCTGATGAAGACGCCGGTCCGGCGTCGAAACGCGTAGCCCTGTCTCTTTTAAATAAATATTAATTACTTAGTCTCCTTGCCGTGACATCCTTTATAGCAGCGCCGGTGGTCCTTTTTTCCTGTATCATCATATTACTACTTTGACAGCAAAACCATTTTTGCCTGTGCACGGACCTGGCTGCGGCTTCTTACTTTTGTGATACCTATTGGTATCCATCACCCAAGGTGAGCAATTTTCTTGCTAACATTGCTCACTATACTCTCTCGCTTTATTGCACTATGTGGCGCCGTGTCTCCTTTTATCTTTTTAATTAGTAACCCCTAATATTGGCATTCTGGTACCGTAGTTATAAATACTAACAACAACTTTCTATTTTTTACTTTATGTGCTGCAACGTTTAAGAGTTGGGACTAAAATGAGCGCTAGAATTAAAGAACCTGTTAATAAGAACATCTGATAAAGCTTTACAATAAAGCCAGGAAGGTGAAATAGAAATAAAAAAATCTTATTAGGGGAAGAGTCCTCTATAATCGATAGTAACACAATTCTGGATCAGTAGATATAGTTAATAAAGATAGGGAACAATCTATCGCACGGTCCTCAAATACTCAGTTTGAGCCTTCAATTGGGGATATTCTGGTAACAATATGCAAAAATAGAATGCGTCTCTCATTGACCTAAGTATGTTGGTGGCCTGCGGGAAGAAATGCAATTGATAAGTGACGACATGAAAAAATACAGAGAAAGACTGTCCGAAGCAGAGGACAGAATAAGTAGACTAGAAGATCTTTCGCACAATGCCATAACAGATGTCAAGGAAATTACTTTGTTATGTAAAAAACAGGCCATGAAACTTACGGACCTAGAAGACAAGTCACGCCGGTATAATAACCGAATTCTGGGATTTCCTGAAAAAAGAGCGAAGGCGCGGAGTGTCCACAGTTTATACAAATCTGGATTCTGGAACATATGGAGCGTTCTTGCTTATCGGAATTGTATAAAATTGATTGTGCCCATAGTATACCGACACAGAATACTATCCCGGGCAAAAGATCGAGACCTATATTGGCTAAATTTTTCTGCTCAAGGGACATAGAAACAAAATTAAAGAAAATTAAGAAAATACCCAACTAAAGCTTTATTGGCAACAAAATCCTTATTTTCCCTAACCCAGAAACAACGTAAGAATTCTTTGAGGTCCAAAACAGATTTAGGACAACAGGACTTTCATATGCAGTCTTATTTAGTGCAAACTTATGTGTTATTTTTAAAAGAGAAACTTTATTTTATCATGAACTTCAGAAGCAGTGGAAGGGCTTGATATGAAAGACGTAATCTGTTAAAAAAAAAAAACAACATTTTTTTCTCATCTGCCATCCTATAAAAGCGGATTGCATCACATGCTTAGATATGGATCAGTAGTGAAAATGCCATCACTTGCTGGTCAATAAGAATGAAAGTGATGGTGGTGGGGCTTGTATCTGGAAGATATATGGGTATATAGTCGATTTTCTTGATTTTTTTGTCTAGTGTTTTTTTTTAATTATTATTTAAATGACCAGTAGCGGTAGTTTATTTATTAAGACAGTATAATTCACACATAATATTTTTACAGTGAATGTATTTGACACAGTCAACACACACTCCTTTATTTAGGCCTTGGGTTATATTTAGTAGAAACCCCTTCTACACAACTTATTCTAGAGGCGTCAGCCTCCTAATACATAAAGATGTTCAAATTGTTTGTTTAGTACAGAAAATAGACAATGAGGGTCGATATATTATTTTATATAGTCAACTTATTAGATTGATATATTTTATATTAGCAGGTATTTGTATACCTCTACCTTTTTCACTAGAAATTTTAACGCTATCAATCTACAACTATACATCATTTTTGGCCACGACGCAAGTCACACAGCCAAAGTCGCCATGTAGCCCTTGTTATGGAATTGTAAGTTGAGCGATTCCCCAAAGGCTGCACTAGACTGCCGGGAGAGAGCATGCAAATAAAACCGCAGCCTCAAATCCGTCACCACTCTGATCGACAGAGTCTAAGGCTACGCTAAGGTTTTCACCAGAGCTGAACACAAGGTGGGTTGGTCTTTGCTGCATAGAACCCAGGTTATCTTAGCAGAGTTCAGTGTTGGATAAGAGGTGCAATGCAGGCAAAACCAGAACAGGATAACCAGACAGCTAGAGGGTAACGAAAGTCCAAAAACAGAGCAAGTGGAAATCAGGTACAGCAGAGGTCAGAACCAGTCGGGAGTAGATAATCAAAATCCGTAAACAAGGGGTTAACGAGAGACAAGCCGAGGTCAGTTTCCAAGAAGTCCAGAAGTACAGGGAGTGTCAGAGCTTGATCAGAACACCAGAAGACTAGGAAAATCACAAGCAAAGACCAGGTGGAGGAAGCCAGATATAAATACAACCCCACACCTAATTGGCAGAAAGACAGAGAAAGGAGATAGGCTCAAAGTAAAACAGAACCGCCCAGAAGCTAGAACAGTATTCATGGTGATCTTAAAGGAACAGGCGTTTTCCTAACAGCCCTAGCCTCTCTCACTTTCACCATAGATAAACAAACATATCCACTATATATATTCAGCGATTTTAACCGCTTCCTGGAAACTGCCTTAGATAGACTTAATGTTAAAACTAATGGTAATCAGAATAATCCTCTAATTCCGTTACCCAAATTTGTTCAAGAGGTAGAATGGATTGATTTGTGGCGCAAAAGGAATCCTGCAAAGAGACAGTACTCTCCTCATTCCAGAACACATTATTCTCTCTTGCGCATTAATATTATTCTTTGTAAATTATTAGACATTTCTTATACGGAAAAAAATTAATATAAAACTTGTGGAATTTCAGATCATATCCCATTTAATTTAAGTATTGTCTTGCAATCCATTGGAAAGCACCTTTCATTGAAATGTAATCCAAAATGGTTGAATGTTTTTAATAACTTTGATGATATAGTGGGGAAGATGAATTAATTTTTTTTAAATTCTAAAAAATTTGGCGTCACTGTTGGTAATTTGGGATTCGTTTTAAGTCCTTCCTGAAAGGGGTTATTTAAAAAAAAAAATGGCATGGCATAAAAAATTTAATGATAAGTTTAAGGAATTTTACAGATCACCTGGTGGAAACGGAAAATCAATACTGTATATCAATAAATTCTTGGTAGATACTAAGGAGTCTTGGTCCATAACATAGGAAGAGTATGATTTTTTTTTTGTAACAAAAAAGCCAAGCTTATGTATTTCCTACTAGCCGAGCAACTCATATTGATGGATTGAGAGCGGTCAAAATGACAAATTATTGTTAAATCGCAAAATTCTATAAATAATGTTGAAGCTATTAAAAATAAATCTGGGGCTATGATAAATACAAGGTCTTCCAAGGACTTAGATTCCTTTTTAATGGGCTTGGATGTACCAAAAGTAATTGCTTCTCAGAAAGCCTCCTTAGAATTTCCAATTTCCATGGAGGAATTGCATACTGCTTTGAGTCAACTTTCGTGTGGTAAAGCCCCCGGCCTGGATGGCCTACTGATAAATATCTATGTTAAGTTTAGTAATGTCATCCTACCTCATTTATATTTAATGATGAATCACTCATTTATGACTGGTGAATTACCAAAATCTATGGAGGAAGCCCTGATAATCGCTATTCTGAAGCCGGATAAGGATCCTCTGAATGTCGAGCTATGCCGCCCTATCCTGCTTCTTAGTGATATAAAAATTTTGGCAAGAATCCTTGCCAGCCATTTGGGAACAGTTATATCTAGGGTACATGAGGATCCAACTGGCTTTTATGCCTTCCAAGTTAACTTCAATCCACCTTAGAAAATGATATACACATTTGCAGGTGAGACAGACCGACAGTGCAGTGAGGCTGTCCTGTCACTCGACGCTGCCAAAGCTTTTAATAGTGTTGGGTTGCAGTATATTTTGTGAACATTCGAGATATTGAGCTTTGGGCAAACCATTTGTAGAATGGTTAAAAATTCATTATCCCACTCCATGCGCAAGATTAAAAATTAATATTATGGTCTTCACTCCATTCTCACTGGCTAGAGGTGCCCGTTAGGGGTGTTACCTATGGCCATTGGTATTTGTGGTGGCACTGGAGCCCCTGACTATATGTATCAGGAAAAATCCTGTCATTTAACCCCTTCCCTCCGCAGCCATTTTTCGGATTTTCACTTTTGTTTTTTCCTCCCCACCTTCCAAAAGCCGTAATTTTTTTTTTTCCATCAATATTTCCGTATGAGGGCTTGTTTTTTGTGGAACAAGTTGTACATTTTCACAGCACCATTTTTTGTACCATATAATGTAGTGGGAAACGAGAATTTTTTTATGTGGGGTCGAATAGGAAAAAAACAGCGATCCCTCAATATTTTGGGTGGTTTTGTTTTTACGGCATTCACCGTATGGTAAAAACGGCATGTTAACTTTATTCTGAGGGTCAATGCGATTACAGTGATACCAAATTTATATAGTTTTTTTATGTTTTGCTACTTTTACAAGGAAAAAAAATGATTGTTAAAAATAAAATTTGAGTTTTGTCGCCGTATTCTGAGAGCCATAACTTTTTTATTTTTCCGTCGATTTAGCGGTATGAAGGCTTATTTTTGCGGGGCGAGCTGTAATTTATATTGGTACCATGTTGGGGTACGTGAGACTTTTTGATCACTTTTAAAAAAAAAATTTGTGTGAGATGAAGGGACCAAAAAACAGCAACTCTGATGTTTTAATTTTTTATTTTTTTACAGCGTTCACCGTGCGGACTAAATAATGATATATTGTAATAGTTCAGACATTTACAGGTGCGTCAATACCAGTTATGTTAGCTTTTTATTTTTTTTAACATTGTGCTTGAGGGAAAATGGAAAAAAGGGGTTTTTTTGAACTTTACAATTTAGTACTTTTTTTTATTTGTTAAAAAAAACTTTATTTTACTGTTTTTTACTTTTTGTAATTGTCCCCCTAGGACTTTAACCAGCGATCTAAAGTATTGCAGTATATCGTGATTCTGACAGTCTCTTATGAAGCCCTGCCTCCGGCAGGGTTTCATAGGAGTACAAAGATGGCGGACCTGGGGGACTTCATCAGGCCCCCAGGCTGTCATGCCAACCAACAGCACCCACCGATCTCGCCATGGGGGGGGGGCATTGGAACATTAAAGGGGGTCATCCCCCTGTTTTTAGTCATTTAAATGCCGCGATCGCTATTGACCGCGGCATTTAATGGGTTAAACAAGTGGGATCGCGCTCGAACGGATCCCGCTCGTTACCCGGAAGTGTCGGCTGTAACACACAGCTGACACACTCGCTCTATGGAGCGGGCTCAGCCTGTGAGCCCGCTCCATATTCCCCCACACGGCATGTGCCGCATATATATACGGCGGATGTCAGGAAGGGGTTAAATATGGCCAGATCAAAGACATTGTATCTCTCTTTTGAGGATGATATCCTGGTATATCTGGTCAAGTCCTCCGTGGCACTGCCGGTAGTCATTGATACATTCTGTTATTGGAACATTTTTAAAATGGATGGTGACATCAGAGATGTACTGGGCCCATCCCCTCAGATCACATACAGGAGGGGGTCGATCTCTTAGAGAAAGATTGGTCCATAGCTACTTTTCACCAGAGGCTAAGAAGGGGACATGGCTGGAGAAAAAAATAGTAGGCTGTTTTAAATGCAGTGGTTGCATAGCCTGCAAATGTATGCACTGTGGTAGAAGTGCTTTAAGCTCAGTTACCAACAAGACATTTAAGATCAATGACGTCATAAACTGCAGGTCACAAGGAGTTATCTATAAGGCGACATGTGTGTGTAAAATGGAATATGTGGGAAAGACAATCGGTGAGTCCCGTAGAAGAATAGGGAACCATATTGGTGACATCAATTATGGTAGGGACACCCCCATTTCCAGACACAACACAGTATATAATGGTGATCTTAAAGGCCATAGATTTATGGAAATTGACTTGGTTGCCCTATCTGAGAGAGGGGGGAACTGGGATAAAAAAGTGCTTCAAGGGGAAACGGAGTGGATTTTTAGATTAGGGACGGTGCCACCGGCAGGTCTGAATGAACAGATTAATTTTGGGTGCTTTATCTAAACTACCCAGTGATTCTCTCTACCTCCCCCTCTCCTCTGCCTCATTGCCTCTATACAGTATATATATATATATATATATATATATATATATATATATATGCGGTATGACCTATTCAGTTTGGAATGTGTTTGGTCCTCTCTGGTGGTCCTGGTGTGAGCCACCTAAGGTGGGCCAGTGTACCTGGGCATCTTTTGGTGCTTCCCACCGGGGCCACCCTATAGTGTTTAACTATGTCCCCATTCTATTATTTGTGATGTACGACCTTTCTGCGATGGCCTGGGCAGCTCTATGGGCTAGCCAGGTGAATGGTTTCATGCTGCCTGTCACTATTGGAGCGTGTGCCCACCTTATGGATTTAGCATTCTGCGATCCCAGTCAGCTTCTCTTGTTTCTGGACTGGTGGTTCCACTGAACCCTGGCCCTCATTGACTCACCATTATGGTAAAGTAGTATCTTTTCTTGTGCAGTGAAATTTTGCACCCACTACGACTTGGAAGTGGTGTTCTTATGCACTTCAACTACCCAAACTCCGTATTGTCAGATGGGGCATGTATAACCTCCTGTTTTCTCTTTTTAAAATAATATTGACCCTTGCTGCCTTCTAAATTCGTCTGAAAGTGGCAACTATCTTTTTCTAAAAAATTTATATATATATATATATATATATATATATATATATATATATATATATATACATATATATATATATATATACACATGTGGAAACCATGGTTAAATTTTCTGGCTCCAGAAAATAGGGCACGATTCTTCACTGCGTAGCTTGTTTTTCTTTTGTAAATCTTTCAGGATTTTTATTTATTTTTTCTTCTTGGACATGCAGGAAAGGGTGGGCAGGGTGGTGGGGTAGAGTAGGTATTTAAATTGATGCGTTTTTTTTTTTCTATATTTTATGTGCGGTATATACTGCAATAAACTTGCGAACATTTTTTAAATAATTAAAACAAGACCATTAGAACGAAGCCCCTTCTATCTTGTTGGAGACACAGCAGTGCTTGACTTCAAGTGGCAGTGTCTAGTCTTTGTTCTATTGAATGGTGGGGTCCCAAGGGTTAAATCCCAATGATCACACATTGATGGTCTACGGATATTCCGGTATATTTCTGAAAATGTAGCTTCCTGTAAGGCCTTCTTACGTTTTCTGTATCTTTTAGTATCTGTGAGGCGTCACATATGGATAACTATTCTTCACCCTACAATGAGGATTTATATAAGGGTCAGTAAACTGTGCACAAGGACTGATATGCTCACTATAAAAGTTTACTCCACGCTAATGGACATTTGTGTAATTCCCCCAGAATATACAGTATAGTAACTCTGAGAGACAAGTAGAGATCACTGTGGACATGGAAAGACGTCTGCTGGTTCAATACTAGTAAAAATGACATAATGTAACTCCAGAAGGAAGGGAATAATTGCTGAAACTTTCATTGAAGTCTTGATAATCGACACTTGATGTATCTCTGAGCAGAGAACGCGTCCATATAACTATTAGCCCCGGGAGGGATGAACAAACAAGATTATTCTCATTAAATGGCACATGCTTGTATAACATATATCGATCCTGTGATGCTGTTATAATACAAACATTGATCAGAACGTCTTGTTATCTATAATTCTTATTCTTTGGTTACATGCTGAAGTCTGAGGACTATGTAAAATGAATCACATCTTCTCTTCCTGTCCTTATCACATCTATCTATCTATCTATCTATCTATCTATCTATCTATCTATCTATCTATCTATCTATCTATCTATCTATCTATCTATCTATCTATCTATCTCATATCTATCTATCTATCTCATATCTATCTATCTCATATCTATCTATCTATCTATCTATCTATCTATCTATCTATCTATCTATCTATCTATCTATCTATCTATCTATCTATCTATCTATCTATCTATCTATCTATCTCTCATCTATCTATCTATCTATCTATCTATCTATCTATCTATCTATCTATCTATCTATCTATCTATCTATCTATCTATCTATCTATCTATCTATCTATCTATCTCATATCTATCTATCTATCTCATATCTATCTATCTATCTATCTATCTATCTATCTATCTATCTATCTATCTATCTATCTATCTATCTATCTATCTATCTATCTATCTATCTATCTATCTATCTATCTATCTACAGTGAAGGAAATAAGTATTTGATCCCTTGCTGATTTTGTAAGTTTGCCCACTGTCAAAGACATGAACAGTCTAGAATTTTTAGGCTAGGTTAATTTTACCAGTGAGAGATAGATTATATTTAAAAAAAAAAACAGAAAATCACATAGTCAAAATGATATATATTTATTTGCATTGTGCACAGAGAAATAAGTATTTGATCCCCTACCAACCATTAAGAGTTCAGCCTCCTCCAGACCAGTTACACGCTCCAAATCAACTTGGTGCCTGCATTAAAGACAGCTGTCTTACATGGTCACCTGTATAAAAGACTCCTGTCCACAGACTCAATTAATCAGCCTGACTCTAACCTCTACAACGTGGGCAAGACCAAAGAGCTTTCTAAGGATGTCAGGGACAAGATCATAGACCTGCACAAGGCTGGAATGGGCAACAAAACCATAAGTAAGACGCTGGGTGAGAAGGAGACAACTGTTGGTGCAATAGTAAGAAAATGGAAGACATACAAAATGACTGTCAATCGACATCGATCTGGGGCTCCATGCAAAATCTCACCTCGTGGGGTATCCTTGATCCTAAGGAAGGTGAGAGCTCAGCCGAAAACTACACGTGTGGAACTTGTTAATGATCTCAAGGCAGCTGGGACCACAGTCACCAAGAAAACCATTGGTAACACATTACGCCGTAATGGATTAAAATCCTGCAGTGCCCGCAAGGTCCCCCTGCTCAAGAAGGCACATGTACAGGCCCGTCTGAAGTTTGCAAATGAACATCTGGATGATTCTGAGAGTGATTGGGAGAAGGTGCTGTGGTCAGATGAGACTAAAATTGAGCTCTTTGGCATTAACTCAACTCGCTGTGTTTGGAGGAAGAGAAATGCGGCCTTTGACCCAAAGAACACCGCCCCTACTGTCAAGCATGGAGGTGGAAACATTATGTTTTGGGGGTGTTTCTCTGCTAAGGGCACAGGACTACTTCACCGCATCAATGGGAGAATGGATGGAGCCATGTACCGTCAAATCCTGAGTGACAACCTCCTTCCCTCCACCAGGACATTAAAAATGGCTCGTGGCTGGGTCTTCCAGCACGACAATGACCCGAAACATACAGCCAAGGCAACAAAGGAGTGGCTCAAAAAGAAGCACATTAAGGTCATGGAGTGGCCTAGCCAGTCTCCAGACCTTAATCCCATCGAAAACTTATGGAGGGAGCTGAAGATCCGAGTTGCCAAGCGACAGCCTCGAAATCTTATTGATTTACAGATGATCTGCAAAGAGGAGTGGGCCAAAATTCCATCTAACATGTGTGCATACCTCATCATCAACTACAAAAAACGTCTGACTGCTGTGCTTGCCAACAAGGGTTTTGCCACCAAGTATTAAGTCTCGTTTGCCAAAGGGATCAAATACTTATTTCTCTGTGCACAATGCAAATAAATATATATAATTTTGACAATGTGATTTTCTGTTTGTTTTTTTTATATAATCTATCTCTCACTGGTAAAATTAACCTAGCCTAAAAATTCTAGACTGTTCATGTCTTTGACAGTGGGCAAACTTACCAAAATCAGCAAGGGATCAAGTACTTATTTCCTTCACTGTATCTATCTATCTATCTATCTATCTATCTATCTATCTATCTATCTATCTATCTATCTATCTATCTATCTATCTATCTATCTATCTATCTTTCTATCTATCTATCTATCTATCTATCTATCTATCAATCTATCAATCTATCTAATATATATCTATCTATCTATCTATCTATCTATCTATCTATCTATCTATCTATCTATCTATCTATCTATCTATCTATCTATCTATCTATCTATCTATTTATCTATCTATCCTATCAGAAAAATAAGAGCAGTACAAAAGTCATTGAAATAAGTAGAATTGTGTGTGTGCACCAGCCTTAGGACCTCAGACTCCAGTCCCACATTTGTATTTCCAAAATAATAGGCAGCACAACACAGGTTCCAATTCAGTGAAAAAGGTTTAATTCACCCATACGACAGTGCAACGTTTCAACCCCCATGGGCCTTTCTCAATCCCCACGTAGGACCTTGACACAGTCTTTACTCTTGTTTCATCCACTGCACTTCTTTCTCTGTCCCATTGTTGTGGCTGCATATTCTGTTTTATTTCATTTATACATACTAGTATATTTTAGCTTGGTTTTTCAATAAAATATTTATTTTTAACTGCATGGTAAAAGGTCATGCTTTCGTCCTCAATAGGTTACATATATCTATTTATGTATCTATCGATGTAACTAATATAAAAGAAAAGTTCAAAGCTTCACTGTGGAAAAATATGTAAAAGTAACAAAGATTAAGGTGCACGCCGCCAGGACCAATTCTAGCTTTTCTGCTGCCTGAGGCGAAAATGTAAATGGCGCCGCCCCCCCCCCCCCCCCCCGCCCCCCCCAGATCTTGATTGACATCCCCCTGGCTGTTCTAAATCACTAGTAGTCTCACAAAAGAAAAATCATACCACCCATCATCTCGCTACAGATCATACAGTGACTACAGTACTGATTAGAGGTGGAACAAACATTTACATTAAGTGACTCACCGGTGACGTCTCCATCCGGTCCCGACCTCTATAATGACTTCTACCCGCCACAGCTATTTCTGTCGTTTTCCACTCAGATGTCTTCAGCTTCTCACTTTTCAAACATTTCTGCACCTATAAACAAAGATAAAATTCTCATGGTTCCACACAATGCCCCTAAATATAATAGCACCATACACTGTGTCCCTGAATATAATAGTGCTACACATTGTGTCCCTGAATATAATAGTTCTACACACTGTGCCCCTAAATATAATAGCGCCACACACTGCACCTCTAATTATAATAGCCCCATACACTGTGTTCCTGATTATAATAGCACCATACACTGTGTCCCACACACACAGTGCCCCCTGTAGACAGTGCCCAACATAATGCCCCCTATAGAGCCCCCTGTATATATTGCCCCATAGAGCCCCTGTAGGCAGTGCCCCACATAGATAGTGCCCTACATAGATCCCGCGCCACATACAGCCCCTTGTAGATAGTGCCCTACATAGAACCCGCCCCACATACAGCCCCCTGTAGATAGTGCACCACATATAGCCCCCTGTAGATAGTGACCCTGCCCCACATATAGCCCCCTGTAGATAGTGACCCTGCCTCACATATAGCCCCCTGTAGATAGTGACCCTGCCTCACATATAGCCCCCTTGTAGATATAGCCCCACCCACTGTAGATTGGGCTCCACATATAGCCCCCACCCCCTGTAGATAGGGCTCCACATATAGCCCCCACGCCGTGTAGATAGTGCTCCACATATAGCCCCTATCCCCTGTAGATAGTGCTCCACATATAGCCCCACATACAGGCCCCCCTGTAAATAGTGCTCCACATATAGCCCCCGCCTCCTATAGAAAGCACTCCACATGCAGCCCCCACATACAGGCCCCCATGTAGCTAGTACTCCACATATAGCCCCTCACATATTTAACAGAAAAATTAAAAACTTTACATAATCACTTAAACCCGTTCCCATGCCATCCTCTTGCAATGCAGGCCTGTTCTCTTCTGAGCAGGTATGCTGGGGCTAAATGACGCACGCGGCGCGATAACGTAATCACGCCGCTTGCTTCGTTAAAAGCCGCTTATGTCATTGTAAAGCGCTGAATAGCGGGCCACGTTCGTTCAGCGCTTATGCATGTAATTGTACCTACGTGCTATAGATGCATGTACAGGGTGGGCCATTTATATGGATACACCTAAATAAAATGGTAATGGTTGGTGATATTAACTTCCTGTTTGTGGCACATTAGTATATGGGAGGGGGGAAACTTTTCAAGCTGGGTGTTGACCATGGCGGCCATTTTGAAGTCGGCCATTTTGTATCCAACTTTAGTTTTTTCAATGGGAAGAGGGTCATGTGACACATCAAACTTATCGAGAATTTCACAAGAAAAACAATGGTGTGCTTGGTTTTACGACCAATCCACTTTCCAGGAAACTGTTACATAGTTACATAGTTAGTACGGCTGAAAAAAGACACATGTCCATCAAGTTCAACCAAGGGAAGGAAAAATTTCTACACATAGGAGCTAATATTTTTTTGTTCTAGGAAATTATCTAACCCTTTTTTAAAGCCATCTACTGTCCCTGCTGTGACCAGCTCCTGCGGTAGGCTATTCCATAAATTCACAGTTCTCACTGTAAAGAAGCATTGTCGCCTCTGCAGCTTGAACCTTTTTTTCTCCAGACGGAGGGAGTGCCCCCTTGTTTTTTGAGGGGGTTTTACAAGGAACAGGATTTCACCATATTTTTTGTATGTGCCATTAATATATTTATATAAGTTAATCATGTCCCCCCTTAGTCTTCTTTTTTCAAGGCTAAATAGGTTTAATTCTTTCAATCTTTCCTCATAACTTAAATTCTCCATGCCCCTTATTAGCTTCGTTGCTCTTCTTTGTATTTTTTCCAACTCCAGGGCATCCTTTCTATGAACTGGAGCCCAGAACTGAACTGAATATTCTAGATGAGGCCTCACTAATGCTTTGTAAAGTGGCATTATTACATCCCTGTCCCGCGAGTCCATGCCTCTTTTAATACACGACAATATCCTGCTGGCCTTTGAAGCAGCTGATTGACACTGCATGCTGTTATTGAGTTTATGATTTACAAGTACACCCAGATCCTTCTCAACAAGTGAATCCGCCAGTGTAGCGCCCCCTAGGACATATGATGCATGCAGGTTGTTGGTACCAAGATGCATAACTTTACATTTATCTACATTAAACTTCATTTGCCAAGTGGACGCCCAAACACTTAGTTTGTTTAAATCTGCCTGTAATTCATGAACATCTTCCATAGTCTGAACTATATTACATAGCTTGGTGTCATCTGCAAAAATAGAAATAGTGCTATTAATCCCTTCCTCTATATCATTAATAAATAAGTTGAATAATAGTGGTCCCAGCACTGAACCCTGGGGTACACCACTTATAACCGGTGACCATTCAGAGAAGGAATCATTGACCACAACTCTCTGGATACGGTCCTTGAGCCAATTCTCAATCCAATTACAAACTATATTTTCTAAACCTATAGTCCTTAATTTACCCATTAGGCGTCTATGGGGGACAGTGTCAAATGCCTTTGCAAAGTCCAAAAACACTAAATCCACAGCGGCCCCTCTGTCTAGACTTCTGCTCACCTCTTCATAAAAACAGATTAGATTAGTTTGACAACTTCTGTCCTTAGTAAAACCGTGCTGGCTGTCACTTATAATGCTATTTATTGTCACATAATCCTGTATATAGTCCCTCAATAGCCCCTCAAACATTTTCCCCACGATGGATGTTAAAGAGGCTCTGTCACCAGATTTTGCAACCCCTATCTGCTATTGCAGCAGATAGGCGCTGCAATGTAGATTACAGTAACGTTTTTATTTTAAAAAAACGAGCATTTTTGGCCAAGTTATGACCATTTTTGTAGTTATGCAAATGAGGCTTGCAAAAGTCCAAGTGGGTGTGTTTAAAAGTACAAGTCCAAGTGGGTGTGTATTATGTGCGTACATCGGGGCGTTTTTAATACTTTTACTAGCTGGGCGCTCTGATGAGAAGTAACATCCTCTTCTCTTCAGAACGCCCAGCTTGTGACAGTGCAGATCTGTGACGTCACTCACAGGTCCTGCATCGTGACGGCCACATCGGCACCAGAGGCTACAGCTGATTCTGCAGCAGCATCAGCGTTTGCAGGTAAGTCGATCTTACCTGCAAACGCTGATGCTGCTGCAGAATCAACTGTAGCCTCTGGTGCCGATGTGGCCGTCACGATGCAGGACCTGTGAGTGACGTCACAGATCTGCACTGTCACAAGCTGGGCGTTCTGAAGAGAAGAGGATGTTACTTCTCTTCACAGCGCCCAGCTAGTAAAAGTATTAAAAACGCCCCGATGTACGCACCTAATACACGCCCACTTGGACTTGTACTTTTAAACACACCCACTTGGACTTTTGCAAGCCTCATTTGCATAATTACAAAAATGGTCATAACTTGGCCAAAAATGCTCGTTTTTTAAAAATAAAAACGTTACTGTAATCTACATTGCAGCGCCTATCTGCTGCAATAGCAGATAGGGGTTGCAAAATCTGGTGACAGAGCCTCTTTAAGCTTACTGGTCTATAATTACCCGGGGAAGACCTAGAGCCCTTTTTGAAAATAGGCACCACATTTGCCCTGCGCCAGTCCCTTGGCACTATACCAGTCACTAGAGATTCTCTGAATATTATGAAAAGGGGGACAGAAATAACTGAACTAAGCTCTTTAAGAATTCTAGGGTGTAACCCATCTGGTCCCGGAGCCTTGTGCACATTTATTTTATTTAATTTAGCTTGGACCATCTCTACATTCATCCAATTCAGTATATCAGCCGATATATTAACAGCACTGGCACCGGCTACATCAGCTGCTCTTTCTTCTGTTGTATATACAGAGCTAAAGAACCCATTTAGTAACTCTGCCTTCTCTTGATCCCCTGTGATCAACTCCCCATTACCATTATCTAGGGGTCCTACATGTTCAGACCTTGGCTTTTTTGCATTTATATGCTTGAAGAATTTTTTAGGATTTGTTTTACTATCCTTGGCCACCTGCCTTTCATTTTGTATTTTTGCTAATTTTATTACATTTTTACAGATTTTATTAAGCTCTTTATATTTTACAAAGGCTACAGCTGTACCCTCAGATTTGTATTTTTTAAATGCCCTTTTTTTGTCATGTATTGCCCCTTTCACAGAAGGTGTAAGCCATGTGGGGTTTAATTTGAGTCGTTTATACTTGTTACCTGTAGGAATACATTTTGCACTATAATTACCCAAGGTAGATTTGAAAATCTCCCATTTATCATTTGTTCCATTATTTGACATTAGTTCTTCCCAGTCTATATCCTGAATTGCAGCCCTCATCCTGGGGAAATTGGCTTTCTTAAAATTAAATGTTTTTGCCCTCCCAGCCTGCGTTTGTTTTTTACAGTATAGGTAAAATGTAACTATATTATGATCACTGTTACCGAGGTTTTCACGAACATTGACATTCCCAACAAGCTCTGCATTATTAGAAATGACCAGATCCAACAGAGCTTCACCTCTAGTCGGGTCTTCCACAAACTGGCCCATAAAATTTTCCTGCAACAGGTTGAGGAAATGTCTCCCCTTTGCAGTTGAAGCCGAACCATGACACCAATTAATATCCCGGAAATTAAAATCTCCCATTATCACTACAGTACCCGCCTGTGCAGCCCGCTCCATCTGTTTATATATCTGACCTTCCATCTCCTCAGTTATATTGGGGGGTCTATAGATTACACCAAAAGTAATTTTTTCAGTGTTTACCTCCCTTTCTAGTTCCACCCACAAGGTTTCAACCTCCTCACAGTCTTCACCCACTATTGTCTCTTTCACACTCGCCTTCATATCACTTCTCACATACAGACATACACCACCACCTTTCCTATTTGTCCTGTCTTTCCGAAAAAGTGTAAAACCCTGTAGATTTACAGCCCAGTCATGTGAAGAGTCCAGCCATGTTTCAGCAACACCAACTATATCTATATTTTCTTCCAGTATCAAGGCCTCCAGCTCCCCCATTTTGCTTGCTAGACTTCTGGCATTTGTGAACATACACTTTAACTTGCCTGTCAGTTTTTCACTTTTATTATCAGAAATGTGATTTGACATTAATCGATCCTTTTTATTTACACTGATGTTTTGTAACGAAAGGATCTCCTTATCTTGTTGTCTAGTCCTCTCCCCACATTCTGTTTCTCCCCCCACCAATATAGTCTGACCCCTCTCTAACCTGGCTACCCCTTTTTTTTCTACATTGACCTCCCTCCTCAGCCCTAGTTTAAATACTCCGCCACCCCAGCTAGAATTCTCTCCCCCAGCACAGCGGACCCCCTTCCATTTAGGTGCAAATCATCTGCAGAATACAGTTTGTACCCCAATGAAAAGTCAGCCCAGTGCTCTAGGAACCCAAATCCTTCTCCTCTACACCAAGACTTCAGCCATGCATTTAACTCCCTAAGCTCCCGCTGTCTTTCCTGTGATGCGCATGGCACAGGCAGTATTCCTGAGAATACAACCTTGGAGGTCCTTCCCTTCAGCTTGTAGCCTAGTTCTTTAAAATTATTCTTAAGGCTCCTCCACCTACCATTTATTCTGTCGTTGGTACCGACATGGACCACGACAGCTGGATCATCACCAGCCCCTCCCAGCAATTTGTCCACCCGTTCCACCACATGCCGAACCCTGGCACCAGGGAGACAGCAAACCATTCGGTTGAGGCGGTCTTGGCGACAAATTATTCTATCCGTCTTCCTGATTATAGAATCCCCTACAACTATCAATTGTCTTGGCTTACCTGCATTACCATCCCACCGACTACTAGCTGGGCTGTTCTCCCGGCTGTTAGGGAGATCAGTATCCACTAGGGCTGCCTTTTCTGAGACTGACACCCTCGCATCATCACCCAACCTGGCAATTTTGCTTGGAATGCCAGAAACCGGATCGGCCTTCCTTGTCTTTGACCCCTTTCTACTGCCCCTAACTACATTAACCCAGCTACTTACCTGATCCTGCTCACCCATGTCTTCACCCTCCAGTTCTAACCCACTAACTGCATGCTCTGTGAGCAGCAAGCTCCGCTCAAAATTGTCTATCCTCCTCAGTGTTGCATTTTGCTCCTCCAGATCTCTAATGCGAGCTTCCAGGTGAACAACATGCTCACATCTGCCAAAGAGATATTCACCCTGGAACTCCGGCTCCAGTCGTGTATACATATGACAAACTGTGCACTGAAGAAAACCTCCAATCTTGCTACCCATTATCCAAGTTACACCAAAACAGCGAACAATTGTCAAAGAAAAAGAAGAGTACTTACTGGGGCTTCAACTCCTCTTTTCAACTCCGGTTTTAGAACTCCACTTAGTTCACAAGCCACTTAAACCACCAAGCTCAGAAAGAGCAAGCTCAAAATGAGGTCTGCTGACTAATTTATACCACCTGTGTCCAGTTAACCCCTTCCCCCTCGTCAGCTGCTCAGCTGGAACGAATCTGCAAGGAAAAAAAAAAAAAAAAAATTTACACATTTTTTTTTTAAATTGTGTGAGTTTTTGCTATCTTCTATTTGCTAGCAATCAAAACAGATTCACAAACACAGAATGCTCGGAATGCTCGGACCTGACACCCATAATGTGGTGGTGCACCATCTTGCTGGAAAAACTCAGGGAACGTGCCAGCTTCAGTGCATAAAGAGGGAAACACATCATCATGTAGCAATTTCAGATATCCAGTGGCCTTGAGGTTTCCATTGATGAAGAATGGCCCCACTATCTTTGTACCCCATATACCACACCATACCATCAATTTTCGTGTTCCAACAGTCTTGGAGGGATCTATCCAATGTGGGTTAGTGTCAGACCAATAGCGGTGGTTTTGTTTGTTAACTTCACCATTCACATAAAAGTTTGCCTCATCACTGAACAAAATGTTCTGTGTAAACTGAGGGTCCTGTTCCAATTTTTGTTTTGCCCATTCTGCAAATTCAGTGCGCCGATCTGGGTCATCCTCGTTGAGATGCTGCAGCAGCTGGAGTTTGTAAGGGTGCCATTTGTGAGTAGCTAATATCCGCCGAAGGGATGTTCGACTGATGCCACTCTCCAGTGACATGCGGCGAGTGCTACGCTGTGGGCTCTTGCTGAATGAAGCTAGGACAGCCACTGATGTTTCTTCATTAGTGACAGTTTTCATGCGTCCACATTTGGGCAAATCCAACACTGAACCAGTTTCACGAAACTTGGCAAGCAGTTTGCAAACTGTAGCATGGGAGATGGGTGGTCTCGTAGGGTGTCTTGCATTGAAATCTGCTGCAATGACCCGGGTACTGCGTTCACCAGACATCAACACAATTTCTATCCGCTCCTCACGTGTTAACCTCTGTGACATGTCAATGGCTGTAAACAAAGAGAAGCTTGTAAATAACTCATGAAAGAATAAAGTAACGTTAAAACCAAGCACACCATTGTTTTTCTTGTGAAATTCTCGATAAGTTTGATGTGTCACATGACCCTCTTCCCATTGAAAAAACTAAGGTTGGATACAAAATGGCCGACTTCAAAATGGCCGCCATGGTCAACACCCAGCTTGAAAAGTTTCCCCCCTCCCATATACTAATGTGCCACAAACAGGAAGTTAATATCACCAACCATTCCCATTTTATTTAGGTGTATCCATATAAATGGCCCACCCTATACAATAATAGTTCAGGAGGGGGTGGAGGCAAGATGCTCATCACGCCTCATTAACAGTGCGGCCCTGCACACCGCAGGAGTCTGGCCAGAGTCCTATGTCAATATGTTCAAAAAAGAGGCAGCACTCCAAAATAAATGAAAATAAATCTGGTGGGCTTATTCCATACGCATGGAATAAACTCACCAGATTTATTTTCATTTTTTTGGAGTGTTGCCTCTTTTTTAAACACACCTATGTAACTATATCTATCTCATATATATCTCAAATGATCAATCACACAAACTCAAGAAACAAATTGCTGTTTAGCTTGGAAATTTATTGTGATGTGCAACTACATATTTGTCAACAGTCCCATTTTTCATGGGACAGTCCCAAAAAAAAGTCCCCCAAAGAGATGGAGCTTTTTCAAATCTACCGAGCTGAGGTGGGGCTTAAAATGTTATGGTTCCATTTACGACATCATTCTGATTGATTATCCCCAATTGTAAGAATTCTATAGAAAAAAACACATAAATACATGGCTAAATTGCAGCGGTCCCGCAGCTAATACAGGTGCAGCTCAGAATAACCACAAAACTGCGTAAAACAAAAAAAAACAAGCGGTTCTTGGCCACTCAGCAACAACTGCGACACAACTACACCGTCTGAATATATCCATAAGGTCTTATGTATAGTAATATTTTAAAACAGCCCTTTTCTTGTGCATATTTACTATTTAAGGTGCAATCAGTAATTCAACTTTCCCATTATATATTTCCCATTAAGGGAGGAAAGAAAACCACACATTATCCTCACCAGATTCTCATTTTCTCTAGACACAAGTTCCGTGCAGATTGCTATAAAACACAAAACAAGTCTTGTCCTGTTTTTGATCAATTAACCCAATTTTTACTTTATGACGTAAAAAAACAACTTATTTTTATGGAGAATTAAGAGATTGCTACTGCACTAGTTAGACTTCCTGTAATTACAACCAATGAAGCCTCTGTAGCTTGAAGACCATTGTTATGTAAAGAGAATTATAAAAAGATACTGACAATTGCGAAATATCACCCAAAGCGGAAGGGAATGGTATAATTCCTTTCATCAAGCACTTAAAAAAACCAAGAATGCTCTCCTGAAATGTGTGTTTCAGCAAATACTTGTAACCCCATAAAATAGAATGTTGTGTTGTGCCGTTCCTCTCTTATTCCTCCTGGAAAAGTAGGAATCAATTGATAACTGGGATTACCATTTCCCTTGGTAAAAAAGCTGGGTTCATACACAATAGAGCTGACAGCTCCTCTATATTACACCACACAGGAGAGCTGACAGATCCTCTATACTACACCAAACAGGAGAGCTGACATGTCCTCTATACTACACCACACAGGAGAGGTGACCGCTCCTCTATACTACACCACACAGGAGAGCTGACAGCTCCTCTATACTACACCACACAGGAGAGCTGACAGCTCCTCTATACTACACCACACAGGAGAGCTGACAGCTCCTCTATACTACACCACACAGGAGAGCTGCCAGCTCCTCTATACTATACCACACAGGAGAGCTGACATGTCCTCTATAGTACACCACACAGTAGAGCTGACAGATCCTCTATGTTACACCACACAGGAGAGCTAACAGCTCATCTATACTAGACCACACAGGAGAGCTGCCAGCTCCTCTATACCATACCACACAGGAGAGCTGACATGTCCTCTATAGTACACCGCACAGTAGAGCTGACAGATCCTCTATACTACACCACACAGGAGAGCTGACAGCTCATCTATACTAGACCACAAAGGAGAGCTGTCAGCTCCTCTATACTATACCACACAGGAGAGCTGACAGATCCTCTATACTACATCACACAGGAGAGCTGCCAGATCCTCTATACTACACTACACAGGAGAGCTGACAGCTTCTCTATACTACACCACACAGGAGAGCTGACCGCTCCTCTATACTACACCGCACAGGAGAGCTGACAGATCCTCTATACTACACCACACAGGAGAGCTGACACCTCCTCTACACTACATCGCACAGGAGAGCTGACAGATCCTCTATACTATTCCACACAGGAGAGCTGACAGATCCTCTATACTACACTACACAGGAGAGCTGACACCTCCTCTATACTACACCACACAGGAGAGTTGACAGATCCTCTATACTACACCACACAGTAGAGCTGACAGCTCATCTATACTAGACCACACAGGAGAGCTGCCAGCTCCTCTATACTACACCACAAAGGAGAGATGCCAGATCCTTTATACTACACTACACAGGAGAGCTGACAGCTCCTCTATACTACACCACACAGGAGAGCTGACCGCTCCTCTATACTACACCACACAGGAGAGCTGACAGATCCTATATACTACACCAAACAGGAGAGCTGACAGATCCTCTATACTACACCACACAGGAAAGCTAACAGGTCCTCTATACTACACCACACAGGAGAGCTGCCAGCTCCTCTATACTATACCACACAGGAGAGCTGACATGTCCTCTATACTACACCACAAAGTAGAGCTGACAGATCCTCTATACTACACTACACAGGAGAGCTGACAGCTCATCTATACTAGACCACACAGGAGAGCTGCCAACTCCTCTATACTACACTACACAGGAGAGCTGACAGCTCCTCTATACTACACCACACAGGAGAGCTGACAGATCCTTCTATACCACACAGGAGAGCTGCCAGATCCTCTATACTACACTACACAGGAGAGCTGACAGCTCCTCTATACTACACCACACAGGAGAGCTGACCGCTCCTCTATACTACACCACACAGGAGAGCTGACCGCTCCTCTATACTACACCACACAGGAGAGCTGATAGATCCTCTTTACTACACCACACAGGAGAACTCACAGGTCCTCTATACTACACCAAACAGGAGAGCTGACAGATCCTCTATACTACACCACACAGGAAAGCTAACAGGTCCTCTATACTACACCACACAGGAGAGCTGACAGCTCCTCTATACTACACCACACAGGAGAGCTGACAGCTACACCACGCAGGAGAGCTGACAGAACCTCTATACTACACCACACAGGAGAGCTGACAGATCCTCTATGCTACACCACACAGTAGAACTGACAGCTCCTCTATACTGCAACTCACAGGAAAGCTGACAGATCCTCTATACTACACCACACAGGAGAACTGACAGATCCTCTAAACTACATCACACAGGAAAGCTAACAGGTCCTCTATACTACACCACACAGGAGAACTGACAGCTCCTCTATACTACACCACACAGGAGAGCTGACAGCTACACCACGCAGGAGAGCTGACAGAACCTCTATACTACACCACACAGGAGAGCTGACAGATCCTTTATGCTACACCACACAGTAGAACTGACAGCTCCTCTATACTGCAACTCACAGGAAAGCTGACAGATCCTCTACACTACACCACACAGGAGAGCTGACAGATCCTCTATGCTACACCACACAGTAGAACTGACAGCTCCTCTACTGCAACTCACAGGAAAGCTGACAGATCCTCTATACTACACCACACAGGAGAACTAACAGATCCTCTAAACGACATCACACAGGGAACTGACTGATCCGCTATACTACACCACACAGGAGAGCTGACATCTACTGTATGCTACACCACACAGGAGAACTGACAGCTCCTCTATACTACACCACACAGGAGAGCTGACAGCTACACCACGCAGGAGAGCTGACAGAACCTCTATACTACACCACACAGGAGAGCTGACAGATCCTCTATGCTACACCACACAGTAGAACTGACAGCTCGTCTATACTACACCACACAGGAGAGCTGACCGCTCCTCTATACTACACCACACAGGAGGGCTGACCGCTCCTCTATACTACACCACACAGGAGAGCTGATAGATCCTCTTTACTACACCACACAGGAGAACTCACAGGTCCTCTATACTACACCACACAGGAGAGCTGACAGCTCCTCTATACTACACCACACAGGAGAGCTGACAGCTACACCACGCAGGAGAGCTGGCAGAACCTCTATACTACACCACACAGGAGAGCTGACAGATCCTCTATGCTACACCACACAGTAGAACTGACAGCTCCTCTATACTGCAACTCACAGGAAAGCTGACAGATCCTCTATACTACACCACACAGGAGAACTGACAGATCCTCTAAACTACATCACACAGGAAAGCTAACAGGTCCTCTATACTACACCACACAGGAGAGCTGACAGCTCCTCTATACTACACCACACAGGAGAGCTGACAGCTACACCACGCAGGAGAGCTGACAGAACCTCTATACTACACCACACAGGAGAGCTGACAGATCCTCTATGCTACACCACACAGTAGAACTGACAGCTCCTCTATACTGTAACTCACAGGAAAGCTGACAGATCCTCTATACTACACCACACAGGAGAGCTGACAGATCCTCTATGCGACACCACACAGTAGAACTGACAGCTCCTCTATACTGCAACTCACAGGAAAGCTGACAGATCCTCTATACTACACCACACAGGAGAACTAACAGATCCTCTAAACTACATCACACAGGGAACTGACTGATCCGCTATACTACACCACACAGGAGAGCTGACATCTACTGTATGCTACACCACACAGGAGAACTGACAGCTCCTCTATACTACACCACACAGGAGAGCTGACAGCTCCTCTATACTACACCACACAGGAGAGCTGATAGATCCTCTTTACTACACCACACAGGAGAACTCACAGGTCCTCTATACTACACCAAACAGGAGAGCTGACAGATCCTCTATACTACACCACACAGGAAAGCTAACAGGTCCTCTATACTACACCACACAGGAGAGCTGACAGCTCCTCTATACTACACCACACAGGAGAGCTGACAGCTACACCACGCAGGAGAGCTGACAGAACCTCTATACTACACCACACAGGAGAGCTGACAGATCCTCTATGCTACACCACTCAGTAGTACTGACAGCTCCTCTATACTGCAACTCAAAGGAAAGCTGACAGGACCTCTATACTACACCACACAGGAGAGCTGACAGATCCTCTATACTATACCACACAGGAGAGCTGCCAGATCCTCTATACTACACTACACAGGAGAGCTGACAGCTCCTCTATACTACACCACACAGGAGAGCTGACCGCTCCTCTATACTACACCACACAGGAGAGCTGACCGCTCCTCTATACTACACCACACAGGAGAGCTGATAGATCCTCTTTACTACACCACACAGGAGAACTCACAGGTCCTCTATACTACACCACACAGGAGAGCTGACAGCTCCTCTATACTACACCACACAGGAGAGCTGACAGCTAACCCACACAGGAGAGCTGACAGAACCTCTATACTACACCACACAAGAGAGCTGACAGATCCTCTATGCTACACCACACAGTAGAACTGACAGCTCCTCTATACTGCAACTCACAGGAAAGCTGACAGATCCTCTATACTACACCACACAGGAGAACTGACAGACCCTCTAAACTACATCACACAGGGAACTGACTGATCCGCTATACTACACCACACAGGAGAGCTGACATCTACTGTATGCTACACCACACAGGAGAACTGACAGCTCCTCTATACTACACCACACAGGAGAGTTGACAGATCCTCTATACTACACCACACAGTAGAGCTGACAGCTCATCTATACTAGACCACACAGGAGAGCTGCCAGCTCCTCTATACTACACCACAAAGGAGAGATGCCAGATCCTTTATACTACACTACACAGGAGAGCTGACAGCTCCTCTATACTACACCACACAGGAGAGCTGACCGCTCCTCTATACTACACCACACAGGAGAGCTGACAGATCCTATATACTACACCAAACAGGAGAGCTGACAGATCCTCTATACTACACCACACAGGAAAGCTAACAGGTCCTCTATACTACACCACACAGGAGAGCTGCCAGCTCCTCTATACTATACCACACAGGAGAGCTGACATGTCCTCTATACTACACCACAAAGTAGAGCTGACAGATCCTCTATACTACACCACACAGGAGAGCTGACAGCTCATCTATACTAGACCACACAGGAGAGCTGCCAACTCCTCTATACTACACTACACAGGAGAGCTGACAGCTCCTCTATACTACACCACACAGGAGAGCTGACAGATCCTTCTATACCACACAGGAGAGCTGCCAGATCCTCTATACTACACTACACAGGAGAGCTGACAGCTCCTCTATACTACACCACACAGGAGAGCTGACCGCTCCTCTATACTACACCACACAGGAGAGCTGACCGCTCCTCTATACTACACCACACAGGAGAGCTGATAGATCCTCTTTACTACACCACACAGGAGAACTCACAGGTCCTCTATACTACACCAAACAGGAGAGCTGACAGATCCTCTATACTATACCACACAGGGAAGCTAACAGGTCCTCTATACTACACCACACAGGAGAGCTGACAGCTCCTCTATACTACACCACACAGGAGAGATGACAGCTACACCACGCAGGAGAGCTGACAGAACCTCTATACTACACCACACAGGAGAGCTGACAGATCCTCTATGCTACACCACACAGTAGAACTGACAGCTCCTCTATACTGCAACTCACAGGAAAGCTGACAGATCATCTATACTACACCACACAGGAGAACTGACAGATCCTCTAAACTACATCACACAGGAAAGCTAACAGGTCCTCTATACTACACCACACAGGAGAGCTGACAGCTCCTCTATACTACACCACACAGGAGAGCTGACAGCAACACCACGCAGGAGAGCTGACAGAACCTCTATACTACACCACACAGGAGAGCTGACAGATCCTCTATGCTACACCACACTAGAACTGACAGCTCCTCTATACTGCAACTCACAGGAAAGCTGACAGATCCTCTATACTACACCACACAGGAGAGCTGACAGATCCTCTATGCTACACCACACAGTAGAACTGACAGCTCCTCTATACTGCAACTCACAGGAAAGCTGACAGATCCTCTATACTACACCACACAGGAGAACTAACAGATGCTCTAAACTACATCACACAGGGAACTGACTGATCCGCTATACTACACCACACAGGAGAGCTGACATCTACTGTATACTACACCACACAGGAGAACTGACAGCTCCTCTATACTACACCACACAGGAGAGCTGACAGCTCCTCTATACTACACCACACAGGAGAGCTGATAGATCCTCTTTACTACACCACACAGGAGAACTCACAGGTCCTCTATACTACACCAAACAGGAGAGCTGACAGATCCTCTATACTACACCACACAGGAAAGCTAACAGGTCCTCTATACTACACCACACAGGAGAGCTGACAGCTCCTCTATACTACACCACACAGGAGAGCTGACAGCTAACGCACGCAGGAGAGCTGACAGAACCTCTATACTACACCACACAAGAGAGCTGACAGATCCTCTATGCTACACCACACAGTAGAACTGACAGCTCCTCTATACTGCAACTCACAGGAAAGCTGACAGATCCTCTATACTACACCACACAGGAGAACTGACAGACCCTCTAAACTACATCACACAGGGAACTGACTGATCCGCTATACTACACCACATAGGAGATCTGACATCTACTGTATGCTACACCACACAGGAGAACTGACAGCTCCTCTATACTACACCACACAGGAGAGCTGACAGCTCCTCTATACTACACCACACAGGAGGTCTGACATATCCTCTATACTACACCACACAGGAGAGCTGACAGATCCTCTATACTACACCACACAGGAGAGCTGACAGATCCTCTATACTACACCACACAGGAGAGCTAACAGATCCTCTATACTACACCACACAGGAGAGCTGACATATACTCTATACTACAGCACACAGGAGATCTGAATGATCCTCTATACTGCACCACACAGGAGTACTGACAGATCCTCTATACTACACCACACAGGAGAACTGAAAGATCCTCTAAACTACATCACACAGGGAACTTACAGATCCTCTATACTACACCACACAGGAGAGCTGACATATCTTCTATACTACACCACACAGGAGAGCTGACAGCTCCTCTATACTACACCACACATGAAAGCTGACAGATCCTCTATACTACACCACACAGGAGAACTAACATCTACTCTATACTACACCACATAGAATATCCGACAGGTCTTCTATACTACACCACAGAAGACAGCTGATAGATCCTCTATACTACACCACACAGGAGAGCTGACATCTACACTATGCTACACTACATAGAAGAGCCGACAGGTCTTCTATACTACACCACACAGGAGAGCTGACAGATCCTCTATACTACACCACACAGGAGAGCTAACAGATCCTCTATACTACACCTCACAGGAGATCTGACAGATCCTCTATACTACACCAGACGGGAGAGCTGACAGATCCTCTGTACTATACCACACAGGAGAGCTGACAGATTCTCTATACTACACCACACAGGAGAACTGACAGATCCTCTATACTACACCACACAGGAGAGCTGACAGCTCCTCTATACTACACCACACAGGAGGTCTGACATATTCTCTATACTACACCACACAGGAGAGCTGACAGATCCTCTATACTACACCACACAGGAGAGCTGACAGATCCTCTATACTACACCACACAGGACATCTGACAGTTCTTCTATACTACACAACACAGGAGAGCTGACATGTCCTCTATACTACACCACATAGGAGAGCTGACAGATCCTCTATACTACACCACACAGGAGAGCTGACAGATCCTCTATACTACACCACACAGGAGAACTGACAGATCCTCTATACTATTCCACACATGGGAACTGACAGATCCTTTATACTACACCACACAGGAGAGCTGACATATCCTCTATTCTTTACCACACAGGAGAGCTGAAAACTCCTCTATACTACACCACAAAGGAGAGCTGACAGATCCTCTATACTACACCACACAGGAGAGCTGACATATACTCTATACTACAGCACACAGGAGATCTGACAGATCCTCTATATTTCACCACACAGGAGTACTGACAGATCCTCTATACTACACCACACAGGAGAACTGACAGATCCTCTAAACTACATCACACAGGGAACTTACAGATCCTCTATACTACACCACACAGGAGAGCTGACAGCTCCTCTATACTACATCACACATGAAAGCTGACAGATCCTCTATACTACACCACACAGGAGAACTGACATCTACTCTATACTACACCACACAGGAGAGCTGACAGATCCTCTATACTACACCACACAGGAGAAATGACAGCTCCTCTATACTACACCACACAGGAGAGCTGACAGCTCCTCTATGCTACACCACATAGAATATCCGATAGGTCTTCTATACTACACCACAGAAGACAGCTGATAGATCCTCTATACTACACCACACAGAAAAGCTGACAGCTCCTCTATACTACACCATGCAAGAGAGCTGACATCTCCTCTATACTACACCATGCAGGAGCTGACATATCTTCTATACTAGACCACACAGGAGAGCTGACAGGACCTCTTTAAAACCTTGACCACAGCATCTAAGTGGTAAAATGGGCAGGATTGGAGTAATATTCGATTCTACCAGTTGCAATGAGGTGTTGGCTGTAACATACAGCCGTCAACTGCTTAGTATAGAGCGCGCTCAGCCCGTAAGCCCACTCCATACTTACCCTTGGCCACTGCCACATACATGCATGTCCCATGTCTCCACCAGGTTAAGGGAATGGTAAGGTAATTGGGCGGTTTCACTGCTTTGTGCAGTTGGGTTAACCTTTTTAGTAGTATGGCATTTCTTTTATTTTTTTAAATGTAAAATTTTTATTAAATTTAAACAAAAAAAGCATCAATGAGATACATTATATCATGTAGCTGTCAATTACAAGTATTATAGCAATGAAATACAAGTAAAATCATACATCATTGATAAAGTTGGAAGAGTTATGCAAGATGAGTTACATTTGCACATTAACCACACTTTCCATTTATTCAGAAATCTATCTTCTGGTTTAGTGCTGAGGCGGATATACTCTAATAAAAGCAATTATCATTGATGCCCTTGATGATATCTTTGATGGATACAACATGTTTGTTTTTCCATAACAGAGAAATTTTCTATCTTGAGACAATGCAAAAGTGGTTAATTATAGTGTGTGAAAGGGAAGTCATCTGTATTAATAGAAAGCAGTAGCAATGATGGACTGGGTGTATATAATAACCACAAATTTCTGCTAATATGAGAAACAATGGATTCCAAATCTTGGATATAGAACTGCAATCCCACCAGAGGTGGATGCATGGGAAGGACATCTCCAGCATTGGTCTGAAGTCTAAGGGTAGATTTTGGCCAATCTCTTGGATGTAAGATACCATCTCAAAAGTATCTTGTGTGCGTTTTCTAAATGGTTTATGCATTTTGAAGATTTGGAAGTCGCTATTAGTGCTGAGTTGCATTCATCCACATTAACCCTTTAGCTCTATATGACCGTCATGGATATATCCGTCATGGAGCAGCAGTACTTAATACTCCATGACGGATATGTATGTCATATGATCAAACTGTCACCCTAGCTCAGTACTCTGTGTCCCAGTGCTGGCAATCACAGCTAGCATGCCCAGGACCAGTGGGAGCAGCCCCGGGTTTGGCGAACACTCTGATTGGTCCGTAAATTCCCATGAAGGAATCAGAGCTGAAAAACTAATACTTTTACCGCCAGCTGTATTCCCGGCTGTCAGAACGCTCTAATAGCAACCCTGAAAACATGGTTCCGGTCTACAGTGCTCTAATTGGTCTGTTATATGGACTAATCAGAGCAAGACACTATGTAGCTGTCACCATGTACATGGTAACAGAGCGGTCATTGGCAGTTGTCACAGACAGCCGCCAATTATAGCTTGACAGCTCAGTACCTCAGATGTCATGTTGCTAATTGCTTTGACTGGTCTATGATGATTCACAAACCAATAAGAGGCTATAGGTGGGCAGGAGCCCGGATAAGAGTCATCACCCCCTCTGATCGCCTTAGTTCTGTCAGTGAGGTGACCAGATCATTGCCGCCCAGAGCTCCTGCCAGAGTTGCACAAAGCATTACACACTCCCTAGTGTCCCTTTTTCTTCTCCCCATATACCCTTATGAACCAGTGATCTCCAATAATTGACAGAGTGAGCCCCATCTTGCTTCTATATTTTTCGTAGCTAACGCTTTTCTTTTTTGTTTTTATATATACTTATATGTAGTACTGTTCTACTGTTATTTTAGGCCGCACCGTTTTACCACTGTATATATATATACACGGATGTAGCCAAGTTTATCTTGACTCTGATAACTTGCAGCAGCGTGATATCTCACAACAAAAGCCATTGAAAGGTCATTGAAAAAGTCAAGTTAATTTCTTGTCACTGTGTATTTAATATCTTAAAAGTCCTGTGCTGTCGCCATTTTCTTGTGTGCTGTATAAATTTGCAGTCACAGACGTTCTTGCACCCGTATACACGTTTTCTTTCATTTTGTTGGAATGTGCTATTCAAACTTCTGTGTTGTTTATGTGATTCATATATGTGGGGTTAGTGACTGCCTCCATTTTTTTGATCTTGCACTCCTCCCATTCTGCCCTGGGTGATTTTATTTAGTTTAATGCTGGTTCCTACCATCCCAGATATATGTAGGCTTAGTCCCAGTTCTGGGTGTATGTGCAGCGTAGGTTCCTACCTCATAGAGGACACTTTTTCGTGGCAGGTGGGCTCACACAATTTGATCAAAATGTGCGCTAAGGACCTCCCTATTGTAAGTAGATTTAGCAGCAATGCATATTTATTTCTATTTAGTGACTTAGGTGCCATTAGTGTTCTTGTGTGCTGTCGCCATGTTCTTGTGTGCTGTATTTATGTGTATATGTATACACACATATACACTAGTCCTTCTCAATTAATTCAAATATTATTAAAATATAAACTTATTTCAGTAATTCAATCAAAAAGTGAAACTCATACATTATATAGATTCATTACACACAGAGTGATCTATTTCCAGCATTCTTTTCTTTTAATGTTGAAGACTATGGGAACAGTTAATGAAAACCCAAAATTTAGTCTCAGGAAAATAGAATGTTATATATATATATATACATATACAGTGAAGGAAATAAGTATTTGATCCCTTGCTGATTTTGTAAGTTTGCCCACTGTCAAAGACATGAACAGTCTAGAATTTTTAGGCTAGGTTAATTTTACCAGTGAGAGATAGATTATATTTAAAAAAAACTGAAAATCACATAGTCAAAATTATATATTTTTATTTGTATTGTGCACAGAGAAATTTTTGTATTTGATCCCCTACCAACCATTAAGAGTTCAGCCTCCTCCAGACCAGTTACACGCTGCAAATCAACTTGGTGCCTGCATTAAAGACAGCTGTCTTACATGGTCACCTGTATAAAAGACTCCTGTCCACAGACTCAATTAATCAGTCTGACTCTAACCTCTACAACATGGGCAAGACCAAAGAGCTTTCTAAGGATGTCAGGGACAAGATCATAGACCTGCACAAGGCTGGAATGGGCTACAAAACCATAAGTAAGACGCTGGGTGAGAAGGAGACAACTGTTGGTGCAATAGTAAGAAAATGGAAGACATACACAATGACTGTCAATCGACATCGATCTGGTGCTCCATGCAAAATCTCACCTCGTGATCCTGAGGAAAGTGAGAGCTCAGCCGAAAACTACACGGGGGGAACTTGTTAATGATCTCAAGGCAGCTGGGACCACAGAGACCAAGAAAACCATTGGTAACACATTATGCCGTAATGGATTAAAATCCTGCAGTGCCCGCAAGGTCCCCCTGCTCAAGAAGGCACATGTACAGGCCCGTCTGAAGTTTGCAAATGAACATCTGGTTGATTCTGAGAGTGATTGGGAGAAGGTGCTGTGGTCAGATGAGACTAAAATTGAGCTCTGTGGCATTAACTCTACTCGCCGTGTTTGGAGGAAGAGAAATGCTGCCTATGACCCAAAGAACACCGTCCCCACTGTCAAGCATGGAGGTGGAAACATTATGTTTTGGGGGTGTTTCTCTGCTAAGGGCACAGGACTACTTCACCGCATCAATGGGAGAATGGATGGAGCCATGTACCGTCAAATCCTGAGTGACAACCTCCTTCCCTCCACCAGGACATTAAAAATGGCTCGTTGTTGGGTCTTCCAGCACGACAATGACCCGAAACATACAGCCAAGGCAACAAAGGAGTGGCTCAAAAAGAAGCACATTAAGGTCATGGAGTGGCCTAGCCAGTCTCCAGACCTTAATCCCATCGAAAACTTATGGAGGGAGCTGAAGATCCGAGTTACCAAGCGACAGCCTCGAATTCTTAATGATTTACAGATGATCTGCAAAGAGGAGTGGGCCAAAATTCCATCTAACATGTGTGCAAACCTCATCATCAACTACAAAAAACATCTGACTGCTGTGCTTGCCAACAAGGGTTTTGCCACCAAGTATTAAGTCTTGTTTGCCAAAGGGATCAAATACTTATTTTTCTGTGCACAATGCAAATAAATATATATAATTTTGACAATGTGATTTTCTGTTTTGTTTTTTTTTAAATATAATCTATCTCTCACTGGTAAAATTAACCTAGCCTAACAATTCTAGACTGTTCATGTCTTTGACAGTGGGCAAACTTACAAAATCAGCAAGGGATCAAATACTTATTTCCTTCACTGTATGTATGTATATATATATATATATATATATACACATATATGTGTGTGCTTGTGTGTGTGTGTGTGTGTGTGTGTGTGTGTGTGTGTGTGTGTGTGTGTGAAGAAATGATCGCAGCACTCCAATAGGTTGATGTCAAACAAAAATGTGGTTTATTGTACCATGTTTCAAAGGATAAGCTACGTTTCAGTCCTCTCACAGGACCTTTTTCAAGCTTGCACTCCAGCAGCACTCCAGCATGCTTGGCACAATAAACCACACTTTTTTTTCACCTTGATTACCGGAGTGCTGCTGGATTTATTTCTGGGATATCTACATAGTCTTGATCCAAAGACAACTAGCTGGCACCCTTTATTATTGGACTATCCTGTTTGAAAACCTATATATAGGCAGTATGATTCTTCCCAATGAAGCTGAGGGGATGGGACTCTGGGGCATACTGTCCTACTACCAGGCAATACCCTGTCGATTGAAATGGTTTGCCACTTCTTCTCCTAAGCTATATGTGCCTGTGGAGGAAGCAACTGTGGTCCTCCCTTTCTCCTCCCTGTAGTGGCTTAAATAATACCACTTCAAACTGTTCCTTAAGAATAATATTAACACTCTCTACCTCCCCGGTCATGTTTGGCAATGACTTAGTAGTATCACGCGACAAGCAGCTTTCCGATTTACCACTGCTCCCTACGGAATCCAAGAAACTCCCATACGATGCAATTCTCAAAGACAAAACATTTCGCCCTACAGTGAACTCATTATAAGTTAGGCTATAGCTGGTACAAAACACACTCCGTTCTCCATAAAATATACCCGGATAGCTCTCCTTTAGGCTGGCGCTGTCTCCATGCTCCTGGTACCTAATGGCATACTGTGTATGGTTAGAATGTGAGAAGATCGTACCTTTTTGGACACAAGTCCAACTTCTTTTATCCCACATATGTCGCCAATATGTCTGTTATGGAATTGCTAGTGGAGCGATTCCCCAAAGGCTGCTGGAGACTGCTGGGAGAGAGCGTGCATATAAATCCGCAACCTCAAAACCGCCACAACTTTGATCAACAGAGAAAGGCTACTCTATGGTATTCGCCAGAGCCCACCGCAAGGCGGGATGGTTTTTGCTGCATAGAACCCAGGTTGTTTTAGCAGGGTTCAATGTTGGATAAGAGGTGCAATGCAGGCAAACCTAAACAGGAAAACTAGACAGCCAGAGGTCAAACAGAAAGTGTAAATCAATACGCAAGTGGATACCAGGGATAGCATAGGTCAGAGCCAGCCGGGAACAGATAACTCAAATCAGCAACGAGAGGCAAGCCGAGGTCTGTATTCCAAGAAGTCCAAAAGTCAGAGGTATGGGGTTTTAGTCAGAAGCTTGATCAAGTCACCAGAAGGTAAGGAAAATAACAAGCAATGACTGAGTGAGAAGGACAGGTATAAATACTAAACCAAATCTGATAGGCAGAAAGATAGAGAAAAGAGATAGTGTCAAGGAAAAAACAGTACCGCCCAGAAGCCAGAACAGTAGTCATGGAGATCATTAAAGTAACAGGAGCTTCCTAACAATGTCCCACTAACTCCCAATATAATATTTTGAAACCGTTGGCCTTCATTTCCTAGGGGTTTCGCCAACATTTTATGGCTACACCTTCTGAACGACACCCCTAATTCCACTCTGCTGGGCTTCTACAAAAAGTTTTCCAATTAGTCATTGGTTGTCAAAAATTTCCCAGCTAGATAGAATTGAGGAGTTATCACAGCCAGAATTGCATAGAGCGCCCCAATTTTAAGCTCTTATGGCAAGCCTGGTTTTATTTCTGTAAGGATGAAACTTATAATCATCTTTAGGCTTGTGTTTAATTGCTCCTTTGATCCTCATAAAATTCTCCTCATTATTGGATTCATGATCTGGTCTCGTTCTTTATTATCCGTGCATTTTGCTTGGATCTATGTACCATTTTTCATTTTCTGGAAATGTGATAATGGTAATTTCTGTTCTTAATTCAGTTTTTTAGTTTATGTTCGGCTCCAAATAAGCTCTGTCGCTGTTTTGTGTGTACTTATGTTCAAAAACTCCCAGAAGTTGTGATTTGTACTTTTGAAATTTAATAAAAAGATATTTCAAAAGAAAATAAAGGAAACCAGTTATCATTGTTAACCCCTTCCCGCTCTGCACAGTACTATTATGTTGGGCTAAGTGCATACTTCGCGCTCAGCTCAGTAATAGTACGGAAGTAGCCATCTTTATCTTGACTCTGATAAGTTGCTGCAGCGTGATAGCACACAACAAAAGCCATGGAAAAAGTCAAGATAAAGGATCTTTGCACAGTGTATTTAATACGTCAAAAGTCAAGATAAAGGATCTTTGCACAGTGTATTTAATGCGTTAAAAGTCAAGATAACGACGGCTTCATCTGTACTTTTGAGATTTAATACAGCGCCGTTTTTCCCCTGGCACGTGTTTGAGCTGTGATAACTGCTGTTTCCGACAGTAGGATATCACAGCTCAATACCCCGAGACCAATTGTTGTGGTCCCGCCTCGGCGATCACCGCTATTCCTTTGTCAGTGACTACTGGCCAATAGCTGTAATCAAATCCTGCCGCTGACAAAACATCCTGCTGCACCCGCCCTGAACTTTTTTGTTGGAGTTAGTGAGTTGTTCAGAGCGGGTGTTAGGAGCGTTTGTGAAGAGAGTTTTGCTGTGCTTTTGCTAAGAGCATTCTTGTCCTCCATCCACTTCCCACTCCTGTCATCCTCCTCCTTGTATGCCCCTTGTATCTCCCTTGTCACTCCCACGTTTTTGGTCAGTGATCTCCTATCACTGACCACTTTGCAGTCTTCAGTGCCAATTTTTTTGGTCTATAGGGACTTTCTTTTCTTTAAATCAATACATTTTTATTGAAACATTTTTACAATTTTTTCAAACAGTATAAACCATCCTTGGTCCCAGAACATGGACCTGCATACAATAATACAAACATGTGATATGTCATTGAAGGATATACATAATCATAAACAAAAAACAACAAACAACTTTGCTATGCCATTTTCAAACCAATGTTAATACTAATTATGTCATGTTACCAGATACATTTCTTCACTTAAGTGTAATACTTCAAATTTACCCAAAGCTCCCAATAACGTGAATTCTTGGCATAACCAGAGGGAGATTGTAAAAGCATGGATTCATGGTGACATGCTACATTTACCCTGCCTATCACTTCCGATAAAGAAGGTCACAGTAAGGGTCTAGCTTGTAGCTATGATCTAATTTTGAAAAAACAGTCCTCGGGGAAGACAGAACACATATTACGATGGGAACGGGAGATGGGTTCTACGTTTTCCATGGCACAATGGCTGAAGGCCTCTAGTTGGATTACTCGTCATTCCAAATGTGTTAACCATATTGAACTCACCCGTAAAATTCACATGAGATGGTACCTAACACCTTCCAGATGTGCACTTATATTTCAAAGCAGTTCCAATGGCTGCTGGAGAGGATGTGGTTGCTTGGGATCCACCTTGCATATGTGGTGGACCTGTCCCAAGGTGGGGGAAATGTGGAGGGAGGTTTTTCGCCTCATACTAGAAATTACAGGAGAATCTATACCGTTCTGTCCGGAATTGGCTATTCTAAACATTGGCTTGGAAGACATATTGGCAGAGCATCGGGTACTAGTACACCATGTTTTCATTGCTGCTAGAATTTCAATTGCCAAGTCCTTGAAATCAACTATTTCCCCTTCTTTATCGGAAGGGACTTTCTTTTCTATATATACTGTAAAACCATTAAAAAAAATGAAAAAGTAAAAAAAAAGTTAGTTTAGATAATTGCCAGTTAGTTAGTTTAGTATTCAGGGTTAGTTAGTGTCAGGGAACTGTCAAAAAGTGTGGTTAGGTTTAGCGTCAGGGAATATAGCGCCAGGAATCCGTCACTGTAGTTAGTTTTAGCGTTAGGGATCCATCACTGTAGTTAGATTTAGTGTCAGGGAAGCTCAGAATAATCTAGTTAGGTTTAGTTTCAGGAATCGTTGCCCTAGTTAGGTTTAGTGTAGAGAAGTCCACTCATTCTATAAAACAAAAAAACAAAAAAAGCTTTGGGTAGTTTGGGTAGCAGCATATTGCTTCTAGTTAGGGCAGTATATTTAATATTTAAATTTAAAATTTAATATGGCAGGGCGTAGTGAGATGGACTTTTTCAAGTTCTTTTTCACTGATGACTTTAGAGAGCTTATGGTGTCCCAGACAAATTTATATGCCCAACAGTATATTACCAATCCGACAGGTAGACCCCTGTAGACCCAGCAGAGTTGGGTAGTGTTACGGCTGCTGCGCCGTTCCCCGCTTCTTCCATGGCCTCTGCTCCGGTTCCCGTAACCTCCATTCCCTCATGCTCGTCCCGAACTCCACTCACCCGATCTGGACGCTCTGCAGGCTCTGGGCATCATCAGGTAACTGCATCTCTCACCTCCCTCCATGGCTGTCATCCACAATGTGTGGCTGCAGCCACTAGAGGGCGCACGCGCTGACTCTTCCCTTCTTAAAGGAACAGTGTCATCACAAATTTTTTTTTAATATGTTAAAGATGTTAGTGCTTTATTAAAAACGTTTGGATTAATTTGTGTGTTTGTGTGTTACTTTTTCTTATTTTTACACTTTTTCTTCCCTATGGGGGCTGACATTTTTTTTTCCATTTCTGTATGTGTCGATTAACGACACATACAGACATGGAATACGGCACCCACAGTCCCATAGGGACTGTGAACGGGTCCTGTCCCATCCACTTCTGTGTACGCCGTCTGTGTGGGAACTGCGCATGCGCCGCTCCCACACAGTCCAATTTGAAATGTGCGCCATCCGGCGCCATTTTCCTGTGGACCGGAAGTCGCGGCCAGACAGTAAGATTACTACTTACGGCCGCGGCTTCCGGACTTGTGCACTTGGACCAGCGGCAGCAGACGGAGCGGACGGGCCGGAGGGAGCCGCGGCGGCAGGAGCAGGTAAGAGATTTCTATGTATGTTCGTGTTTGTGTGTGTTTACTACTGTATGTAAACCTACTACACTGTGTGTTAGCTCAAAAAATGGCGACACACAGTGTAGGAGGTTAGACCGTTCAATCCCCTAGTTTATCCCGGCACTAGCCAGGATAAAGGAGGGGGGGATTCTCAGAGCTCACTAGAGCAAGTGCTTTTTTCCCAATTTTGCAGCAAAAAGCAATGTGGTTGCTTTACTACATGCAATGCTGCAATTTTGGGAATAGCTCCATCTAGTGACCAGCAATGGGAAATATTATAAATTATAATCTAATTTATAATATCTCCTGACTCGTGAAAAAAATAAAAAAAATGTGAACAATGTTTAATCACCTACACACTAAATGTTTAATAAAAAAAAAAAAACATGTTTTGCTGGCAACACATTTCCTTTAAAGGGCCAGCATATGCCAAAATCCTAAGACTTCCTATTTAAGGATCATCCTCCCTCAGATCCTTGCTTGTTCAACCAAGTTATCCCTGTGAGCTTCCCTGTACCCAGTTTCTCTGTTACCCTGCCTTCTGCCTTTGTCTGGATTTCCCATTGTGACCTTTGCCTGAACTTGTACTATCCTTGCCTGCCGCCTGCCTTGACCTATTGCTATCCATACCCATTATGACATCTGCTGCCTGTCCTGACTTCTGGCCTATACATCCGACCGCCTCTAAACCCGCTGTGCCAAGCGTTGTCCTGGGTTACAAGCACCATCTCCCAAGCAACACAGAGGATTCACAAACAAACCGGTGAGAACCGTTATAGGCAGGTTCTGGGGACTGCACTTGAACATGGGGCTTCTGAAAAAGCCATCCATTAGGACCTACTGGAGTACAGACATGTTGTACCACACCCCGGTGTACCGCATGGCCATGTCCAGGATGCGTTATCAGGCAATACTTAGCTTCCTACATTATGCCGATAATGAGCCATGCCCACCCCGGGGTGACCCCAGTTGTCACCATTTGTATAAACCGAGACCCCTATTAGACCATTTCTGTGCCCGGTTTGCCCAAGTATACACCCCCATGAAGTATCTATTGATGAGTCCCTGGTACATTTTAAACGGAGGCTTCAATTCCGCCATTACCTGCCAAATAAGAGGTCAAGGTATGGGGTGAAGATGTATAAGCTGTGCGAGAGTGCATCAGGGTATACATACAAATTTAGGATATATGAAGGGAAGGATACCTGTAAAGGATCTGCCAGGCACTACGTCTGTGGATACTCCCAGGATTAATCAATCGACACCTGAGGCCAGACCTCTTAGACTGACACCTGCTCCCACCAATCAGGGTGGCAGGCTCAGGAGTGGGAGAGCCTATCGCGGCCTGGTCAGTCAGAGTTAGCTCCGCCCCCTGTCCATTTATACCTGCCGTTTTCTCTTCCTCATTGCTTGTGATTCTTCCTGGTTTCCTGGCCCCACTGCTGCCTTGCTCCAGCCTGCTTCTGCCGTGCTTCAGCCTTGCTTCAGTTCCCGCTTATCCTGCTTCGCTCTGCCCCCGGCTTGCTTCCTGCTCCGTGCTCTGCTTTTGTATACTTCATTACATCCTGATCCTGACTGCTCGTTCACCACTCCGTTCCCTCACGGTGTTCCGTGGGCTACTGCCCCTTCCCTTGCTTGTTCCCTGTTTGTATCCCCTTGCACTTAGTCAGCGTAGGGACCGCCGCCAAGTTGTACCCCGTCGCCTAGGGCGGATCGTTGCAAGTAGGCAGGGACAGGGCGGTGGATAGATTAAGGCTGATGCACTGTCACGTAGTTTCATGGCCAATCCTCCTTCTGAGAAGGATCCTGCTTGTATTTTACCCCCTGGTATAATCGTTTCTGCCACTGATTCTGATTTAGCCTCTGACATTGCGGCTGATCAAGGTTCAGCTCCCGGGAACCTCCCTGGGGACAAGCTGTTTGTCCCCCTGCAATACCGGCTAAGGGTACTCAGGGAAAACCATGACTCCGCACTATCTGGTCATCCTGGCATCTTGGGTACCAAACACCTCATTACCAGGAACTATTGGTGGCCTGGGTTGCCTAAGGACGTTAGGGCTTACGTCGCCGCTTGTGAGGTTTGTGCTAGGTCCAAGACCCCTAGGTCCCGACCTGCGGGCTTACTACGTTCTTTGCCCATTCCCCAGAGACCTTGGACCCATATCTCCATGGATTTTATCACCGATTTGCCTCCATCTCAGGGCAAGTCGGTGGTGTGGGTGGTAGTAGACCGCTTCAGCAAGATGTGCCACTTTGTGCCCCTTAAGAAACTACCTAACGCCAAGACGTTAGCTTCTTTGTTTGTTAAACACATTCTGCGTCTCCATGGGGCCCCAGTCAATATCGTTTCTGACAGAGGGGTACAATTTGTTTCCTTATTTTGGAGAGCTTTTTGTAAAAAGTTGGAGATTGATCTGTCCTTCTCCTCCGCCTTCCATCCCGAAACTAATGGCCAAACGGAAAGGACTAATCAATCCCTGGAACAATATTTAAGGTGTTTCATCTCTGACTGTCAATTTGATTGGGTCTCATTCCTTTCCCTCGCCGAATTTTCCCTGAATAACCGGGTCAGTAACTCGTCAGGGGTCTCCCCGTTTTTCTGTAATTTCGGGTTTAATCCACGGTTCTCCTCCGTTTCTCCTGGTTGCTCCAATAATCCCGAGGTAGAGGACGTTCATCGGGAACTGTGCACAGTCTGGGCCCAGGTTCAGAAGAACCTAGAGGCGTCCAAGAGCGTACAAAAGATTCAGGCTGATAGTAAACGTTCTGCTAACCCCCGGTTTGTCGTCGGGGATCTGGTGTGGTTGTCGTCTAGGAACTTGCGCCTTAAGGTCCCGTCCAGGAAGTTTGCTCCCCGATTTATTGGGCCTTATAAGGTCATTGAACCCTGTATCCTTCCGTCTGGAGCTGCCCCCATCCTTTCGCATACACGACGTCTTTCATGCCTCCCTCCTTAAACGCTGCTCCCCGTCCTGGTCCCCCTCGAGGAAACCTCCTGTTCCCGTTCTCACCCCTGAGGGGGTGGAATTCGAGGTGGCCAAGATCGTGGACAGTAGGATAGTCCAGGGCTCCCTCCAGTACCTGGTCCATTGGAGAGGATACGGGCCGGAGGAGAGGACTTGGGTACCTGCTCGAGATGTTCACGCTGGGGTATTGGTCAGGAGGTTCCACCTTCTCTTCCCCACTAAACCGGGTCCTCTTAGTAAGGGTCCGGTGGCCCCTCATAAAAGGGGGAGTACTGTAAAGGATCTGCCAGGCACTACGTCTGTGGATACTCCCAGGATTAATCAATCGACACCTGAGGCCAGACCTCTTAGACTGACACCTGCTCCCACCAATCAGGGTGGCAGGCTCAGGAGTGGGAGAGCCTATCGCGGCCTGGTCAGTCGGAGTTAGCTCCGCCCCCTGTCCATTTATACCTGCCGTTTTCTCTTCCTCATTGCTTGTGATTCTTCCTGGTTTCCTGGCAGAACTGCTGCCTTGCTCCAGCCTGCTTCTGCCGTGCTTCAGCCTTGCTTCAGTTCCCGCTTATCCTGCTTCGCTCTGCCCCCGGCTTGCTTCCTGCTCCGTGCTCTGCGTTTGTATACTTCATTACATCCTGATCCTGACTGCTCGTTCACCACTCCGTTCCCTCACGGTGTTCCGTGGGCTACTGCCCCTTCCCTTGCTTGTTCCCTGTTTGTATCCCCTTGCACTTAGTCAGCGTAGGGACCGCCGCCAAGTTGTACCCCGTCGCCTAGGGCAGGTCGTTGCAAGTAGGCAGGGACAGGGCGGTGGGTAGATTAGGGCACACTTGTTCCCTTCACCTCCTTCCGCCATTACAATACCAGTATCCAGCCCCCAGAATGCCCTCCCCGTTACTGGTATTTAACTCAAATATTGTGTGGGATTTGTTGCACCCACTACTGGACCAGGGTTACCACCTCTACCTCGATAATCTTTATACCAGCGTCCCGCTCTTCAACTGCCTCGCTTCCAGAAGTCCTGCGGTATGCGCCACTGCTAGAAGAAATCTGAGAGGCCTCCCTAAGACTTGGGTAAACACTCAGAAGGGGTGAGAGCAGGGCACAATCTAGCAGCAACATATTGTGTGTCAAGTACAAGACAAGAGAGATGTCCTTGTATTAACAACAACACATGGCCACACCAGTACCCATGTACCTATACGAGGTACCAGTACAGAGACCCCCAAACCGGACTGCATCATGGACTACAATAGGTACATGGGAGGGGTGGACTTGTCAGATCAAGTCCTGAAGCCCTACAGCGCCATACGGTGTGGTATAAGAAGCTGGCCGGGCACATCATACCGATGGCATTGTATAATGCGTACGTGTTACATCGATGTACAGGCCAGAGGGGAACTTTCCTGGAATTTCAAGAGGTGGTTAACAAGAACGTAATCTTTAGGGACCAAGAAGGGGGGGCACCCAGTACTTCTGGAAGCGAGGCCACACGCATCATAGCAGCACAACACTTTCCAGGAGAAGTTCCCCAAACTGGCAAGAAGGGAAAAAGTGAAAAGAGGTGCAAAGTCTGCTCAAAGAGGGAGATAAGAAAGGACACAATATATCAATGTGACACATGTCCCAAAAAAACAGGACTCTGTATCAAAGAGTGTTTCAAAATTTATCATACATCCCTTGATTTTTAATTTACCCCAGATTTATTTACCCTGATGCAGTCCACACAACCTTTCCCCCTCATCTTATGTAGGGTATTGCCGTTTCCAGGAGAACCCACATTACAATTTATGAGGTGTATGTCTCCGGTGGCACATGATGGGCACAATATATCGGACACTGAAATGTTATATATGTATAGAAAATTGCAAATCTCACTCTGCACCATCTGCTGTGCGTTACCTTTTACACAATACCTGTGGGGTCAAAATGCTCACTACACTTCTAGATGAATGTCTTTAAGTGTAGCTAAACATTTGACAAACGTCTGACATGTCATAGTTTGGATTGGTGGGGGTCCAAGCACTGAGACCCCCACCATTTGCTAGAACGAAGCAGCTGAAGCACCCGTGTGAGCGCTCAGCCGCTTCGTGTCTGTTCGGCTTTTTGAGGAAAGCCGATGTATCGGAGTACGGGCTCATAGCCTTTCTATTGAGTCCGTACACTGATACATTTATTTCTGGAAAAACCCGAACAGACACGAAGCGGCAGAGCGCTCACACGGGAGCTTCAGGTGCTTCGTTCTAGCGAATGGTGGGGGTCTCAGTGCTTAGACCCCCACCAATCCAAACTATGACATGTCAGAAGTTTGTCAAATATTTAGCTACTCTTTAAGGGGTATAGTTTCTAAAATGGGGTCACTTCTCGGGGGTTTCAACTGTTCTCATACCTCTGACACTCCACTGTATGCCGATCAGCAGCTTATTTCCAGTGATTTCGGCACTTAACCCCTTAATTGCGGTGATCGGTTGCAATCACCACATTTTAGGGGTTTCTAGCACATCGGCAGACCTCACAATGAAATCGTGAGGTTTGCAGATGGCTAGCATGGCGACCTGGAGGCCAAGTAATGGCCTCCGTGTCTGCCATGTACGGAAGCCTATCAGGACCAGCCTCCTGATAGACTTCCTGTCAGAGTGACAGAACGTCATTGCCGTTCGCGATGCACACTGTCGGCGACAGTGTCTGTGACAGTGTGCATCGGGAACCGGGAGGTCAGCTGTCCACTGTTGCCAATCAGCGGCTAATTGCCGCTGATTTCAGCAATTAACCTGTTAGAAACCTGTTAGAAAAAGCGATCAACAGAGGAAAGTTCAGGGGCGTCAGGAGCCAAGGAGAAGGCCCACTCTTGGGGCCCTTCCTGGAGTCGGGATATGATGATACCCACCCGCTGGTTCTCGGAACCTGAGGAGTGGGGTTTAAGGCGGAAATACAGTCTGCAACTCTCCCGGAAGGAGAGAAACCTCTTACGGTCCCCTGAGAACCGGTCAGGTAACTTGAGGTCGGGTTCTAGAGGTGAGGTGAGGGGAACTACTACGGCAGCGTCACCCTGGTTGACCCTCTGGGCCAGGGCCTGGACCTGTAGGGAGAGGCCCTGCATCTGCTGGGTCAGGGTCTCAAGGGGGTCCATGATAGCGTCAACGTAGGGGAAATGGTAGACTAGGTAAGGGGCTTGTAATTATGTAATGGCAGGAAGGAGGTGAAGGGAAAGTGAGCCCTAATCTACCCACCGCCCTGTCCCTGCCTACTTGCAACGACCCGCCCTAGGCGACGGGGTACAACTGGGCGGCGGTCCCTACGCTGTCTAAGTGCACGGGAGAACAAACAGGGAACACGCAAGGGAAGGGGCAGTAGCCCACGGAACGCCGCGAGGAAACGGAGCGGTGAATGAGTTGTCAGGACCAGGATGAAGTGGAGTATACCCAAGTGAGCACGGAGGAGGAAGCAAGCCGGAGGCAAAGCAAAGCGGGTTAAGCAGAACAGCAGCAAGGCAGAAGCACGGCAGAAGCAGGCTGGAGCAAGCAGCAGAGGGGCCAGGAATCCAAAAGAATTACAAGCACTGAGGAGGAGAACACAGCAGGTAATAAAGGACAGGGGGCGGAGCTAACTCCGACTGACCAGGCCGAGATAGGCTCTCCCACTCCTGAGCCTGCCACCCTGGTTGGTGGGAGATGGTGTCAGTCGAACAGGTCTGGCCTCAGGTGTGGATTGATTAATCCCAGGAGTATACCTAGATGTAGTACCTGGCAGATCCCTAACACATACTGTAACTGAATAAAACCTCCACACCATAACCACATAGTGACTGAATAATACCCTATGCTGTGACTGAATAATATCTACACACCATAACTATATAGTGACTGAATAATACATCCATACTGTTACTAAATAATACTGCCACACCATAACCACATAGTGACTGAATAATACCCCCATACTGTGACTGAATAACACCCCCACACTGTTACTGAATAATACCACCACACCATAACCACATAGTGACTCAATAAAACCCCCATACTGTTAATGAATAATGCCACACCATAACCACATAGTGTCTGAATAATACACCCATACAGTTATTGAATAATACCGCCACACAATAACCACATAGAGACTGAATTATACCCCTATACGTGATTACAGCACATTTATATCTAGTATTTGACACACAGATACTGTATGTTGGTTTCTCCTTTTTCCAAGCACCCTCCACACTTATACCCCATCCTCTAAACAAACTCATAACCCACAGTACCCCAGTTGGTAATAATGATCCCTCAGTGCTCTACACAATAAAAGTGCCCCATCAGTAATAATACCCCCTTTGTGCCCCCTTGTATACAGTGCCACTCCATCCCCTGTAGATAGCACCACACAGCCCTCCCCCTTGTGTATTGTGCCATATAGCTACCCCTTCGTATATAGGTGACACACCGCCCCCCTCCCCTTGTATATAGTGTCACTCAGCTCCCCCTCCCCTTGTATATAATGCCACACAGCTCCCCCCACCCTTTGTATATAGTGCTACACAGCGCACCCCTGTATATAGTGACACACAGCCCCCCTCCCCTTGTATATAGTGACACACAGACCCCCTCCCCTTGTATATAGTGTTACACAGCTCTCTCCCCCTGTATATAGTGTCACTCAGCTCCCCCTCCCCTTGTATATAGTGCCACACAGCTCCCCCCACCCCTTGTATATAGTCCTACACAGCGCTCCCCTCTTGTATATAGCAACACACAGACCCCCTCCCCTTGTATATAGTGTCACACAGCCGCCCCCCCCAAAAAAATCTACTTACCTTGCTCCATTCCCGCGACGGACGGAGCAAGGCATTGACTCCGAGCAGGACACATGCGCAGACCAGCGTGATGCAGTGATGTCATCAGGCCGGCCTGCGCAGGGAGTCTTCCCAGCGCCTTATAGGCTGCAGGCCCAACGTGACCTGCAGCCTATAGCTAGCGACACTGCCCGGCCTGTAAATCTTATATGCCAGGCGGCGTGGGCTTCCTTAAGCCTCGGGCATGGGGGCCCATAGAGGATGGGGGCCCTGTGTCAATGTATCGGAGTATGGGCTCAATAGAAAATCTACGAGCCTGTACTCCGGTACATCAGCTTTCCGGAAAAAGCAGAACAAACACGAAGCGGCTGAGCGCTCACACGAGCATTTCTGTTGTTTCGTTTTAACGATTGGTGAGGGTCTCAGTGCTCGGACCCCCACCAATCAAAACATCTGACATGTCACTATGACATGTCAGAAGTTTGTCAAACGTTTAGTTACCCTTTAAAGAACCTGTCTCTATTGTTTAACCACTTAAAGTCCAAGGCATTATTCATTTTTCACTCGCTGCCTTCCTAGAGCCATAACTTTTTTATTTTTATGTCAATGGTGTGGTGTGTGAAGGATTGTTTTTTGCGGCAGGAGTTTTTATTGGCACCTTGTAGCGTCCATGGCCGCGGGTCGTCGGGTTTACTTACTTCCCAACGCCCGCAGCCATGGATCAGTGAGCGCTGGCTCGCATCTATTTCCTAGGAGATGTCAGCGGTCACTTCCGCTCCAGTCCGCTGTGTCCCGTAGGGCCAGCACGTGCACATGTGAAACAATCATCATCGTCAACTGCACATGATTCCTGGACTATAAGAAGGGCCCTGCCCTTCTGATCCTTGCCTGAGCGTTGTTGGTGTATCCCAAGTTTGTCTTGCAAATGGTCCCTTAGTGTTTTCCCATTCCAGTTGTAACCCGTGCCCTGTTACCCGTATCCTGTATCCTGTGCTGTGTTCTCGTTTCTGAGCCTCTTAGTGTTGGAGTCGTGCCCTACTGCACCTGCTGTCGTTTGCCACGTCCATGTTTTCAGCCACGTCCAGTGTCATCTGCAACGTCTAGTACTGTCCACCACGTCTGGTGCAACCTGCTGCACCTACCTCCATCCGTGCTGAAGCCACAGCCATTGTCTGGACTAGTTCAGGTACCCGTGTGTTACGAACTGCTGTAGACTTTTGCATAGACTGTGACTAGGCCAGCTGCCTCTCCGCTACGGCGGAGCAGCCTAGTGGGTCCACATACCAGTTTTTACTGTAAATATTTACCTTCTCTTAAGGTAAAAGTAGATCTACCATCTACTTTTACCTTAAGATACGGTAAATATATACAGACCTAGAACCAAGCACAGTACATATATACAGCCCCAGAGCAAAGCTCAGTACATATATACAGCCCCAGAACAAAGCTCAGTACATATATACAGCCCCAGAACCAAGCACAATACATACATACAACACCAGAACAAAGCTCAGTACATATATACAACACCAGAACCAAGCTCAGTACATATATACAGCACCAGAAGAAGCTCAGTATATAAATACAACAACAGAACCAAGCTCAGTACATATATACAGCAGCAGAGCCAATCTCATTGTACCGTCCACAGCTGCGGACCGTCGTGTTTACCTGCCCCCCCCCCCCCGATGTCCGTGGCCATGGCAAGTGAGTGCCGGGCAGCATCTCGCTCCTGAGAGACGCCGGCACTCACTTCTGCATAGCTGCACTAGTTCCCATAGGGTGCGCTCGCACCTGGCCTTAAAGGGCCAGTGCACACACATGAGGAAAATCTGTAATTAGCCCATTATCACCCTGGACTATAAAAATGGCTCTGCCCTTTCATTCATTACCTGAGCATTGTTGTGTTTACCCATGTTATTCTTAGCAAATGGTCCCTTAGTGCTATCTTTTTCCCGTGCCCTGCTACCTGTATCCTGTATCCCGTGCTATATCTGTTCCTGTGCCTTAACCTGTTGGAGTCGTGTTGTGCCACTGGTCACACCTGCTGATATACACCACGTCTGGTGTCTAAAAGTTCATCTGTGCCGAGCCTTCAATAATGTCTGGACTATTAAAGGTACTTTTGTACTAGGACTGTTTTTGGCCAGCTGCTACTCCGCTATGGCGGTGCGGCCCAGTGGATCCACATACCCTTGGATCGTGACACTACATAAATACAACACCAGAACTAAGCTCAGTAAATATATATAGTGCCAGAACAAAGCTCAGCACATATATACAGCACCAGAACCATACAGTGACTACAGTACTAATCAGTCGCAGGGAGAATAAACATTTACATTGAGTGACTCAGAGGTGACGCCTCAGATTATTTTCCTCTTTTCTTCTCCATCCGGTCCAGACTCAGATGTCTTCGGCTCCTCACTTTTCCAACATTTCCGCACCTATAAACGAAGATAAATTCACATTCTATGCCCCTGAATATAATGGAATCACACACTGCGCCCCTGAATACAATAGTGCTATACACCATGCCACTGAACATAATAGCACTATACTCTGTCCCCATTAATTAAATTGTGTCAAACACTGTAAAGTAAAAATAAACACACACTAAAATGTCCCCTGTAGCTAGTGTCAGTCACAATGCCCCCTGTAGATAGTGCCAGTCACAATGCCCTGTGTAGATAGTGCCAGTCACAATGCCCTCTGTAGATAATGCCAGTCACAATGCCCCCTGTAGTTATTTCCCATTGTAGATATTGCCCAGTGAAGATAGCGCCCCCTGTAGATATAAAAAAACAAACACATTCTCACCTGTCCTCGTTACCGGGCTGCCCTCCAACTACATAGCACTGGTTAGTAACCAGGCAGAACATCTGGGGGTAACGGCGCAGTTGGTTTGATGACGTCATCGCGTCGACTGCGTAATTATTAAAGCACCGAGTGGCGAGGTGGGAACTGATAGTTCCCGTCTCACCAGCGCAATAGTAATCAATTGTATCCGCGTCCTAAGGATGCGGATACAATTGTGTAAGAGGTCCCGCTTCACCACGGTTCTGCGATCCGGCTGTAATTTTAACAACTGGTTCGGGAGAACCAGGCAAACTGGGCCCCCTTTCAGCCTTGGGTCCTGGACACGTGCCCAGATTGCCCTCATTGTAATCCGCCCCTGCTCTGGGGCTCTGCAAATGCGACATGGCACCCGAAAACCAATCCAGCAAAATCTGCACTCCAAAGAACACATAGTGCTCCTTCCCTTCTGAGCCCTACCATGAGCCCAAACCGGCAGTTTAACACCACAATACTACCCTCTTCTCCCACTCTTCACACACTGATAGCAACACCGCAGAAGAAATGCTAGCACAGGCTTCCAGTATCCGTAGTTTCAGTTGCTGCACATCTCGTATCTTCACAGCATAGACCATTGCCTTCAGATGACCCCAAAGATAAAAGTCTAAGGGGGTCAGATCGGGAGGCATTTCTTCTGCGGTGTTGCTATCAGTGTGTGAAAAGTGGGAGAAGAGGGTTGCATTGACAATCCAACACAATGGGCAGCACTTTGAACACATTTTATAAGTGGTCAGAAACTTGTAAATAACTCATGAAAGAATAAAGTAACATTAAAACCAAGCACACCATTGTTTTTCTTGTGAAATTCTCGATAAGTTTGATGTGTCACATGACCCTCTTCCTATTGAAAAAACTAAAGTTGGATACAAAATGGCCGACTTAAAAATGGCCGCCATGGTCAACACCCAGCTTGAAAAGTTTCCCCCCTCCCATATACTAATGTGCCACAAACAGGAAGTTAATATCACCAACCATTCCCATTTTATTTAGGTGTATCCATATAAATGGCCCACCCTGTATAATTAAAAAAAAAGAGGCCTCAAAATTCACTAGGTGCTTCTTTGCTTCTGGGGCTTGTGTTTTAGTCCACTAGCACACATGTGGGATATTTGTAAAAACTACAGAATCTGGGCAATACATATTTAGTTGTGTTTCTCTGGTAAAACATTTTGTGTTACCGAAAAAAAATGGAATAATATTGAATTTCTGCAAGAAAAATTAAATTTGGAAATTTCACCTCTACTTTTTTCTTTAAAGAGGCTCTGTCACCAGATTTTGCAACCCCTATCTGCTATTGCAGCAGATCGGCGCTGCAATGTAGATTACAGTAACGTTTTTATTTTTTAAAAACGACCATTTTTGTAGTTATGCAAATGAGGCTTGCAAAAGTACAAGTGGGTGTGTTTAAAAGTAAAAGTCCAAGTGGGCGTGTATTATGTGCGTACATCGGGGCGTTTTTTAATACTTTTACTAGCTGGGCGCTCTGACGAGAAGTATCATCCACTTCTCTTCAGAACGCCCAGCTTCTGGCAGTGCAGACACAGCGTGTTCTCGAGAGATCACGCTGTGTCGTCACTCACAGGTCCTGCATCGTGTCAGACGAGCGAGGACACCGGCACCAGAGGCTTCAGTTGATTCTGCAGCAGCATCGGCGCTTGCAGGTAAGTCGATGTAGCTACTTACCTGCAAACGCTGATGCTGCTGCAGAATCAACTGTAGCGCTCGTCTGACACGATGCAGGACCTGTGAGTGACGTCACAGCGTGATCTCTCGAGAACACGGCTGTGTCTGCACTGCCAGAAGCTGGGCGTTCTGAAGAGAAGTGGATGATACTTCTCTTCAGAGCGCCCAGCTAGTAAAATTATTAAAAACGCCCCGATGTACGCACATAATACACGCCCACTTGGACTTTTACTTTTAAACACACCCACTTGGACTTTTGCAAGCCTCATTTGCATAACTACAAAAATGGTCATAACTTGGCCAAAAATGCTCGTTTTTAAAAAATAAAAACGTTACTGTAATCTACATTGCAGCGCCTATCTGCTGCAATAGCAGATAGGGGTTGCAAAATCTGGTGACAGAGCCTCTTTAACTCCTGTGAAACGCCTAAAGGGTTAAGAAACTTTCTAAATACTGTTTTGAATACTTTGAGGGGGTCTAGTTTTTAAAATGGGGTGTTTCATGGGGTTTTCTAATACATAAGCCCCTCAAGGCCACTCGGAACTGAACTCAAAATTGTTTCCACTAAAATGTTGAATTTTCTCATTTTCACAAGGGATAAAGGAGAAAAAAACAAACATTTTTTATAAAGCAATTTCTCTCGAGTACGGGAATACCCCATATATGGTCATACGTTTTTTCATTAGAAATGAATTAACCCTTTCAGGACTGATCCCGTTTTTGCTTTCTTATTTTAGATTTTCACTCCCCGCTTTCCAAGAGCCATAACTTTTTTATTTTTCCATCATTAGAGCGGTGTGAGGGCTTATTTCTTGCAGGAGGAGCTGCAGTTTTTATTGGTACCATTTTTTGACACATAAAAAGTGATTAAAAAGTTGTATTACTTTTTTTTTTTAGAGCGAAGGTGACAAAAAAAAAACAGCGATTTTGGCGGTTTCAATTATTATTTTTTTTTAAGGTGTGCACTGTGCAAATTAAATAATGGTATATTGTAATAGTTCGGACTTTTACGGACGTAGCGATACCAATTTTGTTCATTTTTTTACATTACTTTAGAAGAAAAATGGGAAAAGGTGTTTTTTTTAACTTTAAAAAAAAATAATTCTCACTACTAATAACTATAATTCTTCTACACATTTTATTAATCCATCCCCTTAGGGGACTTGATCCAGCGATCATTGGATCACTGGTACAATACACTGCAATACTAATGTATTGCAGTATATTGTTATTCTTACAGGCTTCTGTAACAGAGCGATCGCTGTACCTGTCCGTTAGTCCCGGGTGTCAGCTGTAATACACAGCTGACACCCACAGCGTATGGAGCGGGCACAGCATGTGAGCCGGCTCCATACATCAACCGCCGCACCATGACGGTCAATTAAGTCATAGTGCGCAAATGGGTTAATGCACAGCGGATGGTTCAAAGTGAAAATTGCAATTTTCCACTGATATGCCATTTTAGTGCATAATATGTTGTGCCCAGTTTGTGCCACAGAAGACAAATACCTCATAAAACGTTAAGCGGGTTCTCTCGGGTATGACGACACCATATATGTGGGCGCAAACTGCTGCTTGGGCACGCTGCAGGGCTCAGAAGGGAGGGACGCCATTTTGCTTTTGGAGCGCAGATTTCGCTTGGTAGTAGTTCTGTTTGGTATTTTGCTGGTATTTCAGTTTATGATGTGGGGGCGTATGTAATCTGTAATCTGTGCGGAGAACATCAGGGCATAATAAGAGGGTACAATAATGCGGTAAATAAATAATAATTCATAGATGTGTGGCCGGTGTCGCATTGATAAATGGCGCCCGATCTTATCCGCTTTTGGAACACATTTTGCATCGCCATATTCTGAGAGCCAGAACTTTTTTATTTTTTCACCACCGGAGCCGTGTGAGGGCTTATTTGTTGCGGGACAATCTGTAGTTTTCATTGGTACCATTTTGGGGTACATGCGATTTTTTTTTTTGATCACTTTTTATTCCATTTTTTTGTAATCCTGACCAAAAAACAGGAATTCTGACACCGTGTTTTTAGGTTTTCTTTTTGCAGCGCTCACCGTACGCTATAAATGGCATTTTTACTTTATTCTGCGGGTTGGTACGATTACGACGATACCATATGTATATAGGTTTGGTCCTTTTTTTTAGCGTTTGCACAATAAAATCACTTATTTATAAAAAAAAATATTTTCTGTGTCACCGTATTCTGAGAGCCATAATTTTTTAATTTTTTTAGTCAAAAAAGCTGTGTAAGGGCTTGTTTTTTGCGGGACGGATTGAAGATTTTATTGGTACTAATTTTGGGTACATGCGATTTTTGTGTTTATATAACTAATAAATTTTATTTTTACACTTTTTTTAACACATTTTTATTACATTTTTTTTACTTTTTTTACTTGTCCCACTAGGGGACATTTAGACTTGCAGCTTTGATCGCTGCTAGAGTACATTACACTACACACGTAGTGTAATGTACTCCTAACTGTCATTGTGACGTAACTGTCGTTCTGACAGGAAGCCGAGGAGGACCGGCCGGAGGCTGTTCCTCCGAGGCTTCCGTACATGGCAACCCGGAGGTCATTGTCTGACCTCCGATTGCCACGACAAGCATCGGTAGCCCCCACGATCACTTAGTGGGGGCTGCCGATGTGCTTCGAACCACTTAAATGCGGCGACGGCAATCCGTCGCTGCACTTAAGGGGTTAATTGCCGAAAGCAGCGGCGATGGTCCGCTGTCCGGCGAGACTGATGTGACAGCTGTCTAGGACAGCTGTCAGCGCGCACCTGTCACTCTGTGTTTACACAGAGTGACAGTTTGAAATACTGACGAAAATGAACGTCATGGTGCGGGAACTGGCAGCGGACCATGACGTTCATTTTCGTCATTGGTTGTGGAAGGGTTAAAATATTCTTAAAAATATGAGAAATTTCTGTTTTTCTAAGCCTTGTAACGTCGTAGAAAAACAAAAATGTTCAAAAATTGATGCCAACATAAAGTAGCCATATGGGAGATGCGAATTAGTAACTATTTTGTGTGGTATTACCATCTGCCTTACAAGCACAAACATTTAAATTTAGAAAAATGCTAATTTTTCAACATTTTCTCTACATTTTCCTGTTTTTCACAAATAAACACTGAATGTATTTACCAATTTTTACCACCAACATAAAGTACAATGTGTCATGAGAAAACATTCTCAGAATCGCATGGATTAATAAAGGCATTCCGAAATTATTATCACATAAAGTGACACATGTCAAATTTAAATAATGGGCTCTGAGCCTTAACCCCTTAAGGCCTTAAGGCTCAGAGCCCATTTTTCAAATCTGACATATTTCACTTTATGTGGTAATAACGTCGGAATGCTTAAACCTACCCAAGCGATTCTGAGATTGTTTTCTCGTGACACATTGGGCTTCATGTTCGTGGTAAAATTTGGTCGATATATTCAGTGTTTATTGGTGAAAAATTGCAAAATTTAGAGAAAATTTTGAAAAAATTGCATTTTTCAGAATTTAAATGCATCTGCTTGTAAAACAGACGGTTATACCACCCAAAATAGTCACTAGTTCACATTTCCCATATGTCTACTTTAGATTGGCATCGTTTTTTGAACATTCTTTTATTTTTCTTGGACGTTACAAGGCTTAGAACATAAACAGCAATTTCTCATATTTTTAAGAAAATTTCAAAAGCCTTTTTTTTAAGGTACCTCTTGAGTTCTGAAGTGGCTTTGTGGGGCCTATGTATTAGAAACCCTGATAAAACACCCCATTTTAAAAACTAGACCCCTCAAAGTATTCAAAACAGCAGTTAGAAAGTTTTTTAACCCTTCAGGCATTTCACTGGAATTAAAGCAAAGTGAAGGTGAAATTTGCAAATTTCATTTTTCTTGCTGAATTTCAATTTTATTCATTTTTTTTTCTGTAACACAGAAGGTTTTACCAGAGAAACACTACTAAATATGTATTGTCCAGATTCTGCAGTTTTTAGAAATGTCCCACATGTGGCCCTACTGCGCTCGTGGACTAAAACACAAGCCCTAGAAGCAAAGAAGCACCTAGTGCATTTTGAGTCCTCTTTTTTTATTAGAATATATTTTAGGCAGCATGCCAGGTTTGAAGAGGTGTTGAGGTGTCAAAACAGTAGGAATCCCCCAATAGTGACCCCATTTTGGAAACTACACCCCTCAAGTAATTCATTTAGGGTTGTTGTTACCATTTTGACCGCACAGTTTTTTCACAGCACGTATTTGAATTGGGCTCTGAAATGAAAAAAATGTAATTTTTTCCAATAAAATGTAATTTGTGATCAAAATTTCTTATTTTCACAGGGAACAAAATACTCCATTTTGTTGCCCAATTTGTCCTTAGTGTGGCAATACCCCATTTGTGGTGATAAACTGCCGTTTGGGCCCATGGGAGGGCTCAGAAGGAAAGGAGCGCTATATGTTTGTTGGAGTCCAGATTTTGTTGGATTGGTTTTCGGGTGCCATGTCGCATTTGCAGAGCCTCAGAGGTATCAAAGCAATGGAAACCCACCAAAAGTGACCCCATTTTGGAAACTACACCCCTCAAGGAATTCATTTATGGGTAATGTGACCATTTAGACTCCATAGTTTCTTCACAGAACTTATTTGAATTGGGCTGGGAATTAAAAAAATATATATTTTTTCCAATAATATGTCATTTTAGCTCAAAAATTCTTATTTTCACAAGAAATAAAATACTCCATTTTGCTGCCCAATTTGTCCTGAGTGCGGCAATACCCCATTTGTGGTGATAAACTGCCGTTTGGGCCCATGGGAGAGCTCAGAAGGAAAGGAGCGCTGTGTGTTCTTTGGAGTACAGATTTTGCTGGATTGGTTTTCGGGTGCCATGTCGCATTTGCAGAGCCCCAGAGGTATCAAAGCAATAGAAACCCACCACAAATGACCCCATTTTGGAAACTACACCCCTCAAAAAATTCATTTATGGGTGTTGTGACCATTTTGACCCCATAGTTTTTTCACAGAACTTATTTGAATTGGGCTGGGAATGAAAACAAAATTATTTTTTTCAAATAATATGTAGTTTTGGCTGAAAATTTCTTATTTTCACAAGAAACAAAATACCCCATTCTGTTGCGCAATTTGTTCTGAGTGCCGCAATACCCCATTTGTTGTGATAAACTGCCGTTTGGGCCCATGGGAGGGCTCAGAGGGAAAGGACCACCATTTGGCCTACTTGGGATTTTCTAGTGCGAAGTCATGTATGCAGAAGCCCCTGAGGTACCAGTACAGTTGAAACCCGCAAGAAGTGACCCCGTTTTAAAAACTACACCCTTAAGGCATTCATCTAGAGGTGTAGTGAGCATTTTGACCGGAGACCTACACCCCATAAACTGTAATGTGGGTTCTCCCGGGTATGGCAATACCCTACATGTGGCTGTTATCAGCTGCCTGGACACACAGCAGGGCCCAGAGGGGAAAGACGAGGGGGGATAAGCTGTGTGGAGTGCATCAGGGTAAGTAAAATTGGGGTAAATTATAAACCAAGGGATGTATGATAAATTTTAAAACACTCTTTCATACAGAGCTCTGGTTATTCGGGACACGAGTCACATTGATATATTGTGTCATCCCTTATCGCCCTCTTATAGCAGACTTTGCACCTCTTTTGACTTTTTCCCTTCTTGCCAGTTTGGGGAACTTCTCCTGGAAAGTGTTGCTCTGATACGATGCGTGTGTCCCGCTTCCAGAAGTACTGGGTGCCCCCCCTTCTTGGTCCCTAAAGATTAGGTTCTTGATAATCACCTCTTGAAATTCCAGGAAAGTTCCCGTCTGGCCTGCACATCGACGTAGCATGTACGCATTGTACAATGCCATCTGTATGATGTGCCCGGCCAGCTTCTTATACCACACCGCATGGCGCTGTAGGGCTTCAGGGCTTGATCTTACAAGTCCATCCCTCCCATGTACCTATTGTAGTCCAGGATGCAGTCTGGTTTGGGGGTGGCCTTTCCTTCATATATCCTAAACCTGTAGGTATACCCTGATGCACTCTCACAGCTTATACATCTTCACGCCATACCTTGCCCTCTTACCCAGCAGGTACTCGCGGAATTGAACCCTCCCTTTAAAATGTACCAGGGACTCATCAATAGAAATACACTTCTCGGGGGTGTATGCTTGGGAAAACCGGGCACTGGAACGGTCTAATAGGGGTCTCCGTTTATACAAACGGTCAAAACTGGGGTCATCTCGGGGTGGGCACGGCTCATTATCAGTATAATGTAAGAAGCCAAGTATTGCCTCATTTATTTATTTTTTTTAGGTTCCAGTTCAGTTCTGAAGTTGCTTTGAGGGGCCCATATATTAGAAACCCCTATCAAATACCCCATTTTAGAAACTAGACCCCTCAAAGTATTCACAACAGCATTTAGAAAGTTTATGAACCCTTTAGGTGTTTCACAAAAATTTAGAGCAAAGTAGAGGTGAAATTTACATTTTTTTTTTTGTCAGAAAATCCTTTTTATACCATTTTTTTTATAACACAAAAGGATTTAGCACAGAAACGCAACTTAATACTTATTGCCCAGATTCTGCAGTTTAGAGAAATATCCCACATGTGGCCCTAGTGCGGTAATGGACTGAAGCCCCGGCCTCCGAAGCAAAGGAGCACCCAGTGGATTTTGAGGCCTCTTTTTTATTAGGCACCATGTCCGGTTTGAAGAGGTCTTGTGGTGCCAAAACATTGGGAACCCCCCCAAAAGTGACCCCAATTTGGAAACTATACCCCTTGAGGAATCCATTGTAGTTTTCTTGGGGTGCCTGCAGCTTTTTGATCAGTTTTTATTCTATTTTTAGGTGGCGTGGTGACTAATAAACAGCAATTCTACTATTGTTTTTTTATTCTTTTTTTTTTACTGCGTTCACCGTGCGCTATAAATGACATTCACTTTATTCTGCGGGGCGATACGATTACGGCGATACCAGATGTTTATAGTTTTTTTTTATGTCTTATGGCATTTGCACAATAAAATACGTTTTGTAAACAATCATTCACTTTTTGTGTTACCTTATTCTAAGAGCCATAACGTTTTTATTTTTCAATCAATAAAGCCGTGCGAGGACTTATTTTTTGCGTAACGAACTGTAGTTTCGATCAGTACCATTTTTAGGTACATGCGACTTTTTGATCTCTTTTTATTCCATTTTTTGGGAGGTGAAGTGACCAAAGAATTGTGATTCTGGTACGGTTTATTATTATTTTATTTTACGGCGTTCACCGTGCGGGATAAATAATGAAATAATTTTGTAGTTCAGGCCGTTACGGACGCGGCGATACCAATTATGTATAGTTTATTTGTTTGTTTATATATTTTTATTAATAATAAATGACTGATAAGGGAAAAGGTGGGATTTTTACTTTTAATACTTTTAAATCTTTTATTTTCTTATTTTTACACATCTTTTTTTAACTTTTTTTCTACTTTATTACTTTGTCCCACTAGGGGACATGAGGGCAGGAGGCCCTGATCGCTATTCTAATACACTGCACTACATGCGTAGTGCAGTGTATTAGAACTGTCAGCTACTCACTTACAGCAAGCATAGTGGGTCCTGACGTTGTCAGGACCCACTAGGCTTCCGTCTATGGCATAGCCGGACGCCATTGTTTGGTGTCCGGTTGCCATAGTCACCATCGCCGGCCGCTATCGCGTAGCAGGCCGGCGATGGCAGCTTAACCCCTAAAAAGCCGCGATCTCTATAGAACGCGGCTTTTAAGGGGTTAATCAGCGGGGACACAGCGATCGGTCCCCGCTGTAGGAGCTGTGACAGCTGCTGAACAAGACAGCAGCGTCACAGCTCCTGTATGTGTCGGGAGGACGGCCGAAACGGCCGTTACTCCCGAGACGTACTATTACGGCATGGAGCGCGAACGATACAGCTGCCATGACGTAATAGTACGTCAAGGAGCGGGAAGGGGTTAAGGCCCAAACTAGGATACGTCGTTAAGGGGTTAAGCATGTCTATTAAAACCTGGCCTCTGTAAGAAAAGAATGCTTCAAGATTTTCCACACTAGTTTGGATGTATCATTTTATACTTTTATATTTATAAATCCCATTTTTATCCTTTTCATGTTGCCCAATGAGAATAAATTATATTTTCTGAAAAAATTTAAATTGTAACACCCACTAAAACTAAATTTGGTCAAATTCCCATTATATCCCTAGATGAATACCTTAAGGCGTGCCGTTTTAAAAACTGCATTATTTTTGAAAATGTTTTAACTGCTCCGACACCTCAGAGCCTCTGCAAACACGAAATGGCATCTGAAAATCGCTCCATCAAGAATTGTGCTTAAAAGCTGCATGTCGCTCCTTTTACTCTGAACCCTGCCGTGTGTCCGGATAGTAGATTAGAACAATTTATGGGGTTTTTCCGTACTCCTGAAAAATAATCAAATACTAAAAGAGGTGAGTTTTTCAAATGGCACCGTCTGTGCCCCACGGTGTGTAAATATTTACTGCCCACTGCTTTCCTTGCCAAACTGTTAACTAAACCAATATTCCTTTGATAAATATATAATTTTTTTATATAATTTTGATTATTTTTCTTGTTATTATGACTATGTCCTGCCACATAAAGCTGTTATATCCATTCTTATAACTGGTGATATGGGCCTTTTTTTTTTATTTTTTTTGGAGGGTATCTAAACATGCTGTTCGTGATCAATACAGTTTCGGCTTTTTTATGGTTTTGTTTGGGTTTTTTGTAACCTCTTATATCTGATAATATTTCTAATAAAGTAAATATTTTGGGATTAGTGATCACTTGTCCCTATAGACGGTACTGAACACTGCCCCTTTGTATATTTTGTGGGTGATTGCTTGTTCTGTGCACATTTTGGTTTCTACCTTGCCGGGCAGGGGCCTGTTATAGCGTGCCTGGATCACTTGGCACGTCCGTCCCTTATATAGTGATTGAAAAAAGTGATATTATAAAGCACTACTGCTGTTCTTTCAACCTGTGAACGTGCTCAAGTTTATTCTCCTCTATTCGTCAAATATATTGCCCTTCACTTCAATACAGTTTTGTTTCCTGCTCTAACTTACTAAATACCAGAGCGGGTGGATGTTCTTAGTGGCTATAAACCAACAAATTTGGTGGTCAGCTGCTTTGTTAGCATGACTTAGTTTTATGTACTGGGAAATTGGATGTGAAGGACATGTCTTTTTTTCGGAGAAAAAAAATACTCTCCTTTACTATCTGATGGCAAAAATATGCAGCACATTTCTAAAAATGTATCAGTAGAGTAATAAATGTTTCTTCTGTAGACTAATGTGCTATGTAAGACCGCTATGTAACAAAAATGACGATATCATGAAAAAATACCACATAAATCCCATTATTTCCTGCTATGAAAACGTTGTGGTCCACATGATCACTACTCCACTAGATGAATACCTTAGAGGGTGTAGTTTTAAAAATGGGGTTAATTTTTGGGATGTGGTATTATACTGCCAGCTCAAATCTCCTTGAAGCTTAAAATGGGGTCTAGTTCATTAAAGCAAAAATTAAGCCCTGAAAGCCACAGGGTCCCTGAAAATTGTTCACTGAAAGAAGTAGATTAAAGTCTAAGCAGGGTTATTCCTAAATACAGGTGAAACAGGGCAATAAATATTTGGGTGCTCTTCATTTTTATGTACAATTTATAAAAAATATATCGTACAAATGACATGTTTGTTAAAAAAAAAAAAATTAAATTTTTCTTTTTTCCTAAGGGGTGTAGTTTTCAAAATATGGTCAGCATTGTACCGATACCTCAGAGACTCTGCAAATGTGAGATGGGGCCCAAAAACCATTACAGCAAAATCTGTGCTCAAAATGGGGCTCCTTCCCTTCTGAGCCCTGCCATGTGTCCAAACAGCAGTTTATGACCACATATAGAGTATTGCCACATATATGACCAAAATGGGGTCACTTCTCAGGGGTTTTCATTGTACTGGTACCGTAGAGACTCTGCAAAAGTGACATTGCATTTGCAAAACATTCAAGCAATAGTTGTACTCTAAAAGCCAAATAGCACTCTTTCCCTTCTGAGCCCTGATGTGTGCCCAAACAGCAGTTTATTGCGTATTACCGCACTAAGGAGAAATTGCTTTACAAATTTCTTGTTTCTTTATCCCCTTTATTCCCTAAGAAAATTGACCCCATGCCACTGCAGCCATTTGTCGTTTTTCATTTTTGTTTTTTTCTCCCCACCTTCCAAAAGCCATAACTTTTAAATTTTTCCATCGATTTAGCCGTATTAGAGCTTGTTGCGGGACGAGTTGTAGTTTTTTACAGCACCAATTATTGTACCATATATTGTACGTACTGGTAAATTGGAAAAATAATATTTGTGGGGTGAAATGGGATGTTTTGTTTTTACGGCGTTTACCATGCGGTAAAAATTACAATTTTGGGGTACATAAGTCTTTTTGATAACTTTTTATTCCAATTTTTAAAGGTGACCAAAAAACAGCAATAATGGCATTTAACTATTTTTTTTTTGTACGGTGTTCATCGTTTGCATTAAATAATGATCTATTGTAATAGTTCAGACTTTTACAGAAGAGGCAATATCAGTTATGTTTTTTTTATTTATTTTTTGCACAGTGTTTTTTTGGGTCTAATGGGAAAGCTTTATTTAACAGTTTTTTTACTTTTTTTATTAGTCCTCCTAGGGGATTTGATTCAGCAATCATTGGATCGTTTGCATAAATCTAGTCCTTCTCAATGATTAGAATATTATCAAAAAGTTCATTTCAGTAATTCAATTCAAATGTGAAATTCATATATTATATAGATTCATTACACACAGAGTGATCTATTTCCAGCATTTTTTTATTTTAATGTTGATAATTATGGCAACAGTTAACGCCAAGTTTGCCAAGGTTTAGTCTCTCAGAAAATTTGAATATTGGGTAAAAGTTGAAAAATAAAGACTCAGGGTGTCACACTCTAATCAGCAAATCAACACAAAACACCTGCAAAGGTTTCCTAAGCCTTTAAATGTTCCAACAGTCTGGTTCAGTAGGCTACACAATCATGGGGAAGATGCTGACCTGACAGTTGTCCAGAGGACAGTCATTGGCACCCTCCACAAGGGTAAGCCACAAAAGGACATTGCTAAAGAAGCTGGCTGTTCACAAAGTGCTGTGTCCAAGCATATTAATGGAGAGTTGAGAGGAAGGTAAACGTGTGGTAGAAAAAGGTGCACAAGCAACAGGGATAACCGCAGACTTGAAAGGATTGTCAAGAAAAGGCCATTCAAGAATCTGGGAGAGATTCGCAAGGAGTGGACTGCGGCTGAAGTCAGTGCTTCAAGAGCCACAACACAGACGTATCCAAGACATTGGCTACAACTGTCGCATGACCCAGAGACAACATAAGAAGCGTCTTACCTGGGCTAAGGAGAAAAAGGAATGGTCTGTTGCTCAGTGGTCCAAAGTCCTGTTTTCAGATGAAAGTAAATTTTGCATTTCATTTGGAAATCAAGGTCCCAGAGTCTGGAGGAAGAGTGGAGAAGCATCAATCTAAGTTGCTATTGGTCCAGTGTGAAGTTTCCACAGTCAGTGGTAGTTTGGGGGGCCATGTCATCGGCTGGAGTTGGTCCACAGTGTTATATCAAGTCCAGAGTCAGTGCAGCCGTCTACCAGGACATTTTCGAACACTTCATGCGTCCCTCTGCTGACAATCTTTATGGAGATGCTGATTTCATTTTCCAGCAGGACATGGCACCTGCCCACACTTCCAAAAGTACCAATACCTGGTGTAATAACCACTGTATCACTGCGCTTGATTGGCCAGCAAACTCACCTGACCTAAACCCCATAGAGAATCTATGGGGTATTATCAAGAGGAAGATGAGACACCAGACCCAACAATGCAGACGAGCTGAAGGCCGCTATCAAAGCAACCTGGGCTTCCATAACACCTCAGCAGTGCCACAGGCTGATCTCCTCCATGCCACGCCGCATTGATAACACCTCAGCAGTGCCAAAGGCTGATCGCCTCCATGCCATGACGCATTGATAACACCTCAGCAGTGCCACAGGCTGATCGTCTCCATGCCACGCCGCATTGATAACACCTTAGCGGTGCCACAGGCTGATCGCCTCCATGCCACAATGATGCAGTAATTCATGCAAAAGGAGCCCCGACCAAGTATTGAGGGCATATACTGTACATACTTTTCAGTAGGACAACATTTCGGTATTAAAAATCATTTATGAAATTGGGCTTATTTAATATTCTAATTTTCAGAGACACTAAATTTTGGGTTTTCATTAACTGTTCCCATAATCATCAACATTAAAAGAAAAAAATGCTGGAAATAGATCCCTCTGTGTGTTATGAATCTATAGAATATATGAGTTTCACTTTTTGAATTGAATTACTGAAATAAATTAACTTTTTGATATTCTAATTCATTGAGAAGGACTAGTACACTGAAATACTAATGTATTGCATTATTTTTTTTTCTTTACAGGCTCTTATAAAGTCCTTTATGAAATAATCGATCTATACAGATCCCATAGGATATATATATATATATATATATATATATATATATATATATATATATATATATATATATATATATAATATAATTTCCATCTATTAGTTGGTATACAACAACTTCCTTTGACTCTTTGCATATATGTATGCTGAAATATTAAATATTATAGTCATTGTTTTTTCTGGTCCTTTTTTTCTTTTTTTTAAATTTATTATTATTATGATTACTTCCTTTGTTCTTCTTATTTTTTATTATTATTATTATTATTATTATTATTATTTCCTTTGTTCTTCCTTTTTTATTATTATTATTATTCCCCCCCTCATCTTCTTTCCTTTTTTAATAATGTTCTTTTCTTTTTCATTTTGGTTTTGTGTGTATTCTTTGTATTTTTTTGTTCTCTCTTTTCTTTGGATGAGGGGGTGGGTGCCTTCCCAATGCCTTCATAGGGTTAAACTTATTAAAGTCTTCTAAGTCCTATGCAACGATTAAGCTCCTCAAAAATGAGTAACAAAATCTTAATGCCTTGTATTTTTAGATCTATTGAAGTTTTCTCTATAGCCAAGTAACTGTTAAAAATGTCTGTTCTCTCAAATGTGGTATATTACCCATAATTGCATCACTTTATAAAGCATAGACATATCTATGCAGTTTACGGCTCTGAGGAAATACTGGATGGGATAAACCGTGTCAGCCAATGAGAATCGAGCACGGATATGAGTGACGTCATCACTGCGTGCACCTAACTTGTCAGGGTTGTTTGCGGCACCATACTAGCCTTACTACCTCTGTTCACCTGAACCTGGACTTCCACTACTTTTTAGCATGCCTGCTTTTTTTTCTGGGTATAAACCCTTCACTTCCTTACAGCAACCAGATGTTTAACCCCTTAGTGACCAGCCTATTTTAGGCCCTAATGACCAAGCAATTTTTTATTTTTTTTATATATATATATATATATAGTCGCATTCAAAGAGCTCTAACTTTTTTATTTTAGCTGTATGAGGACTTGTTTTTTGCAGGATTAGTTGTACTTTTTAATTGCACCATTTTGGGGTACATATCATATTTTTATTAACTTTTTTTTTGGGGGGGGGATAGAAAAAACCCTGAAATTCCATCATTGTTCTATGCGTTTTAAATTGGCGCCGTTCACTGTGCATTGTAAATAACACATTACCCTAATTTTATGGGTCGGTACGATTACGACGATACCACATATGTAGAGGTTTTTTATTTTTTACGACTTTTGCACAATATAAATACTTTTGAACTAAAATTATTTGTTTTTGCATCGTCGCTTTCCAAGAGCTGTAATTTTTTTATTTTTTCATCAACGTAGTGATTTTTTTGGGCTTGTTTGTTTGCGGGACGAGACGTACTTTTGATTGGTACTGTTTTGGGGTACATGGGACTTATTGATTAACTTTTATTATTACTTTTTGGGGGGCAATGGAAAAAAATAGCAATTTCGCCATTGTTTTTTGCGGTTTGTTTTTTACGGTGTTCACCTTGCGGTTTAAATTACACATTAACTTTATTGTTTGGGTCATTATGGTCGCGGCGATACCATATATGTGTACTTTTATTTATTTTTTACACTTTTACTAAATAAAACCACTTTTTATGGAAAAAAATTATTTTATTTATTTTTTTACTGTAATTTTTATCTCACAATACTTACTTATTTTATTTGTCCCACTAGGGGACTTTACTATGTGATCTTTATCCAAATTGTGAAAAATAAAAAAATTTATTACCCATGATGGAAAGCGCTCCTGCACTTGTAAATTAAATTCAACTGAAATCCCAGTCGGGACAAGATATCAAATAGTAGTGCTGTGTCATAAAATTGGAATAAAAGCTATGCGTTTCGACCCTGAACCAGGGTCTTCCTCAGGCTCAGGTCACTTTTTTCAAGCCTGAGGAAGACCCTGGTTCAGGGTCGAAATGCGTAGCTTTTATACCAATTTTATGACACAGCATATATGCCTTTTAAAAATTTAAATTTTTTACTCCTATTTGATATCTTGTCTCAACTGGGATTTCAGTTTAATTTAATTTACAAGTGCAGGAGGCGCCTTCCATCAGGGGTGATCATTTTTTTTCAATTTGGACCGCATCCACATCGACTACCTCTGATTACTCAGCCGCTGGTGTTCACCCAGAGGGCTAGCAGACTGCACACATACGGAGTACTGAGGCTCCATTGGTTTAATGATCCAGTTGTGCCGACCATCTAGCACAACTTTAAAAGGTGAGTGCAAAATCTAATTTTAAGCACATCACTGTTGACCACCCTGCAACTACAGCAATACCTCAGAGGAGCGCTCGGTGTCTTCTTTTTTCTTTCCATATCACTGCTATGTGATCTTTAGATCGCTGCTACAATGCTTTGGTATACTTCGTATACCAAAGTATTATTGCCTGTCAGTGTAAGTCTGACAGGCAATCTATTAGTGACCTTGGACAGACCTGGGGGGCTTTTATCAAGCCCCTGGCTGCCATGACACCACATTGGAGGCCCGCGATTGCATTTGTGGGCCGCCAATGGGTGACAGAGGGAGCTCCCTCCCTATGTAAACAAGTTAAATGCCACGATCGCTATTGACCGCGGCATTTAACGGGTTAAACGGCTGCGATCGAAGTAAACTTCTATCGCGGTCGTTGGAGCAGGAGTCTGGCAGTCATCAGACAGCCAAGCCCCGGCTCCAGCCTGCACGGGACACCCGTGCACGACTTAGAGTGGGCCGCCGTGAAAAGGCGTTGGCCTAGCCTAAGGCCCCTTAGTGACTGCCGTGAAAAGGCGTATTGGTCACTAAGGGGTTAAGTAACATTGTGGATAAGCAGAATTCTTTGCCAATTACATGAAAAGGACCACACCTAATGGCACAATGGAACTCGGGAAAAATCGTAAGAAGCAGATGAATATATGCTTTCAGCTTGTATATTATGCATGGACTGCATCAAAACAGATTGTGTTGATATTTTTGCTATCTCTGTGCAAGGAATTACACTTAGTAACATCATAGGGTTCTCTGAAATAAGGAAGCAATCTGAGGGAAATTTGAATGTTTCATTTTTGCCATTATTGCTTGAATAGCTATTACGGTGAGGTCATGTATAGCCTCATTTTTACATACTTCTATACCATGCTATTACCAAGTGCAAATTCCATATCGACACTATTTTTCTGGATATTATTGCTTGAATTGCCTTTACTCAGAGGTCATGAATGGCTTAATTTGTTTGTAATAGACATATATATCTCCTTTGCTGGTCTATTTTTTGAGGCGCAGTGATTTACATAACTCCATAGTATATTATTACTGGTGCAAATGCTATACAGGCAATATCCTCTGAAACTATTGCTCAACTATTATTTAGAGGTCATAAAATGGCCTAGTCTGCCTGTAGAAAGTATATATATAATCTTGACTGGTTTATTATCAGAGCCGCAGTAATTTATATAATTTGATGATTTATTTACTATTCGTACCAATTCCACACTGGCACAATTTTTTTTCTATTTTTTACCCGAATAGCTATTATTGAAAGGTCATGAATGACTCAGGTTGTCTGCTAAAAGCAGATATACTTTCTCTGCTGGCTTAATGCTGGAGCAGTAGGGATCTATAGATCCATATGGTATACCATGACCTGCGTAGATTCTACACCGGCACTACCTTCTGACATTGTTGCTTGAATAGCCGTTGCCATACAGCATGCTGATTAAATACATTTTCTGTGCTGTAAAGCCGGCACTTCCTGGTTACGGTCACATGGTACTTAGTGTACCATGTGACCGTGATGTCACGTGAGGGGCATATGAGGGCATTAGACTGTATGGGGGGCTCATATGTGGGGCATTATACTGTATGGGAAGCTCATATGGGGGCATTATACTGCATGGGGAGCTGATATGGGGGGCATTATACTGTATGGGGAGATGATATGGGGGGCATTATACTGTATGGGGGCTGATATGGGGGGCATTATACTGTATGGGGAGATGATATGGGGGGCATTATACTGTATGGGGGCTGATATGGTGAGCATTATACGGTATGGGGCAGTTATGGGGTCATTATACTCCATGGGGCAGTTATAGGGGCATTATACTGTGTGGGGGCAGCTATGGGAGCATTATACTGTGGGGGCATTATACTATGGGGGCTGTTGGGCAAGGCTGCTGGGCATAGGCGCGGGGGTCTGGTGATGGTGGTGTTGGGGAGGGGTTGGCGGGGCTCAAGCTGAATTCTTGCACCCGGGCCCATGAGCCTTTATGTCCCTTCTGGGAAGTCATATATGGCCTAAGCCTAAGCTTATTTGTAAGAACTTCTATATATTCCATCTACTGAGTTTGGGTGTTATTGATGTCATTATTTGGGTGCTATGCCCTTAAAAATTCTGTTCAAAATAATTGTGAACATTTTTTGTTTATCACAATATAACAGTGGATCTTAGTAATATTGAATCTATTATCTGTAATACGGGGTCTACGCTTATACATATATTGTATTGTTGTTTGACGTGCATCAATATGTGGATTGGCCGCCTTTTTTTTTTTTTAGAAAGGGTTTGGGTCCTCTTTCTTCAATTAAAATAATAAATTAGCATATTTTTCTAAAAAAAAAGTAAAAAAAAAAAAAGTGTATTTAAACCTATTAGGCATTAGTTTTAAAAAACTTGTATATGATTTTTTTTCTTGTTACCCCATTGTGTGCTGGAGATGTTCCAGGACGTATTTATTTATTTTTTTTCTTCTTTTTTTTTTACAATCAATACCGGGACGTCACTGGTTTAGTATCTGCTTGAACCTTTGGGGTGGTCTATGGATACCTTTTTTATTACATCTTATTAAGTCCTGCCTCTGGCAGGGTTTAAAAGGAGCAGAAAGATGGCTAACCTTGGGGCCTTTATTAGGCCCCAGGCTGCCATGATAACCATCAGCAACTCGCGATAGCATCGCGGTAGGGTGGTGGACTGTCAGCTTAGATCTCAAGGTCGCTATTGACCGTGGCATTTAAGGGGTTAAATAAGCAGGAATGGAGTTATCTCCAATTTCGCCAATTGCTTTGAAGCGTCAGCTGTAACTTACAGCCAAGACCCCCTTTATATGGAGCGGCTCAGCCCGCGAGCCCACTCCATACTTTCATTTGCTGGCTATGACGTGACCCTACATCAAATATTAGCAAGAGGTTAAAATATTGAGTTAAAACTACATATTATTAAATAAGTGCCGTTTTTCATTTGCACAGTCTAATAAATTATACAAAGAACCTGTGGGGTCAAAATCCTCAATACACCCCTAAATGAATTCCTTGAGGATTGTAGATTACTAAATGGGGTCACTTTTTGGAGGTTTCCACTGTTTTGGTACCACAAGAGCTTTGCAAATGTGAGTCTGCAAACCATTCCAGCAAAATCTGCGCTCCCAAAATTTGCGATGCCCAAACTTCAGTTTATAACCACATCTTGGGTATTGCCATGGTCAGGAGAAATTGGCTAACATTATTTGTGGTACTTTTTCTCCTGAAATTCTTGTGGAAATTAAAAATGTTGAGCAAAATCTAAATATTATTGGAAACAAATGTATTTTTCATTTTCACTTCCTAATTCTAATAAATTCTATGAAACACATGTTGGGTCAAAATGCACAATACACCACCAGATAGATTCCTTGAAGGGTGTAGTTTCCAAAATGGGGTCTTTTTCGGGTTGTTTCCTATGTTTTGGCACCACAAGACCTCTTCAAACATGAAATGATGCCTAATAAAAAGGAGGCCCCAAAATATACAAGGTCGTCGTTCGTTTCTGAGGTCTGTGTTTAACCCCTTCCCACATTTAGGCATAACTGCACATCCATTTTAGTGGTGTCCTTCCGCAAAGGGGCGTACAGTTACGATCATAAGATTAAGCGGGCACAGGATCTGTGCCCGCATTATCCACAGCATGTACAGAGTGTAATATACAGCCTACATTCCGCCTCAACGGCAGAGATGGAAGTTCCCTCCGATCCAGGAAGTTTAACACAGATATTTTGTACAATATTTGGATTTAACATTTAGCCATGTCCCATGAAACAAAAAGCTGGCCGTGCCCATTGTGCAGATGGCATTGTGTAACGCTTACATGCTATCCTAATGTGCGGGCCAAATGGGAACATTCCTTCAGTTTTAAGGGATGGCTATCAAAGCCCTAATATTTGGGATTAATCTCCTCTGGAAGCAAGGCTGTCTGTATTGTACCAGGGTATAACTTCCCCAGTCAAGTAAAGATGCCGAGTGCCCTAAAAGGGGGATAAAAATTGACACCATTGATAAGTGTGACACCGGCCTGTGCATAAAGAATTGCAACAATGCTTACCACAACATCCATAGATTATTTATCTTATTATTTATTTACCCCATTATATACCACCTTAGTATGCGCAGATATGCCCCCATATTATAAATTAAAATACCAGTGAAACCCCAAACAGAACTACTACCAAGCAAAATACTTGCTCCAAAAGCCAAATGGTTATATTTCCGAGCCTGGCAATGTGCCCAAACAGCAGCTTATGACCACATATGGGGTATTACTGTACTCGAGAGAACCCACTTCACTATTTATGGTACAAGCCGGGCACAGCATATTTAGCACTGAAATGGCATATTAGTAGAAACATGGCAATTTTCAATCTGCAACATCTATTAAGCACTGCTTTCTGGAATACACCTGTGAGGTCAAAATGCTCACTACACCCCTAAATAAATGCATTGAGAGATGTCATTTTTAAAATGGGGTCACTTCTCAGGGGTTTCTTTTATTATTTCACATCAGAGCCTCTGCAATTGTGAACCAATGCTGTTTAAATCGCCAAATTCTATCTCAAATGTGCATGTTGCTCTTTCACTCCTGAGCCCCGTCGTATGTCCAGGTTAAAGATTAGGGCCACATGTAGGGCATTTCTAAAACCAGGAAACACAGCATAATAACTAGAGAGGTGTCTTTTCACAGTGGCACAAGCTCGGCACCACATATTGGGCACTGAAATAGCATATCTATGGAGAAATTGCAATTCTCACTCTGCCACATCCATTGTGCACTACTTTCTGCAAAACATTTGTAGAGTCAAAATGCTCACTACACGGCTACATGAATTCCTTGAAGCTATAGTTTCCAAAATGGGGTCACTTCTCAGGGGCTTTTTCTGTACTGGTACCTCAGCACAATGTAATATGGTGTTCAAAAACCAATCCAGTAAAATCAGCTCTGCAAAAATTGTGCTCCTTTCTTTTAGAACCCTGCCGTATGTCCAAACAGCAGTTTACAACCAGATATGGGGTATTGATGTTACAAATAATACGGTAATTTCTCTCCTTTATTCCTTTTGAAAATTATTTTTTTTAGCGCAAACTACATATTATTGGCAGAAAAATAAATTTTTACAGTCCAATTCTAATAAATTTGCTTAAACACATGTGGGGTCAAAATGCTCACTAAACCCCTAGATGAATACCTTGAGGGCTTGTATTTTCCTAAATAGGGTCACTTTTAGGGGGTACTGGTACCTCAGGGGCTATGCAAATGTGTCATGGCATCAGAAAACCAATCCAGTAAAATCTATGGCGCACCTTCCTTTCTGAACCCTGCCGTGTGCCCAAACAGCAAATTATGACCACAAATGGAGTGTTTCCATTCTCAGGAGAGTGCTGTGGCCAGGTACTCAGGGACTGGAGAAGCTCCTGGCATTGAGTATTTTGACCCGATAGGTGTTTTTTTTAGAATTAATTAGCATTAGGTCGCAAAAATAAAAACATTTTGTTTTCCAATGTAGTTTTAGCTTAAAATGTTTCATTTCCACTTGGAATTAAGTAGATAACACACCCCAAAAATTGTTGGGCAATTTCTTCTAGTAAGGTAATACTCCATATGTGGTCATAAACTGCTGTTTGGACAAGGCTCAGAAGGGAAGGAGCGCCATTTAGCTTTTGGAGACTAGATTTTCCTGGAATGGTTTGCAGACGCCAGGTCATATTTGCAGAGCCCCTAAGGGACCAGTACAGTGTAAACCTCTGAGAAGTGACTCCATTTTGGAAACACAATCCCTCAAGTAATTCTTCTAGAGGAGCAGTGAGCATTTTGACCCCACAGGTATTTTCCAGAAATAAGTGCTCAATGGATGTTGGAGAGTGAAAGTTGCAATTTTTCTAGAGATATGTAATTTCAGTGCCCAATATGTTGTGTCCAGTTTGTACCACTGGAGACACACACCCCATAAATAGTTAAGCAGGTTCTCCAGAGTACAGTAATACCCCATAGGTGGTCATAAACTGCTTTATAGGCACGCTGACAGGCTTGGAAGTGCCACTATTTTTTCGGGGCCACAATGGAGAAGAAGGAGTTAAATTTAGTGGGAACAAGCAGGAACTTCCTCCGAGTCATCTCCTGGTGATCTGTGTGTTGGGGTACAGCTGTTAGAAGAAGCCTGGGGGAATTGCTGGCTTATTAGCCTGCTATAAGCTGATGTGTAGCCGACAATTACAGTGATTCAGTTCTTTGCTGCTCCAAATTCCATCCGGCCATGTTCCCCTTATGGTATTGCTTGATGATGTGACATTCGATAATAATGATCCCAAAGCAAGGTCATACACAGTGTCAGCATTAGGTTAGATGACGCTGATTAGATGACCCCTATTCGAAATTACTTTTGCCGATCCCCATCTGTCAGGAGAAAAAAAGAGAAGCATGCTTGGCTGTTCCTGAGGAGAGCTGAGCAAAGCCGATCACAGGCCAATCCAGTACCCTGTGGCCCCAGTCCGCAGGTCAGGGAGAATGTTTTGGAAATTTGGCAATGACATCTTGCAAGGGAGGAGGAGCAGAGGATCAGGGTCGGCTGTAGCGTTATGTGCAGTGGCGTAACTACCGCCGTAGCATGAGGGGCCCGTTTAGCCCGCCGGCACGGGCCTCCACCATGGCTGGAGGCTCCGCTAGCAGCCGCTATGGCTGCTACAGCGCGACGCCACTGAACACTACGGCAGAGCAGGGAGGTATCTCCCCGCTCTGCCATTAAACAAGAGACATGTATCCCCTATCCACAGGATAGGGGATACATGTGTGATCGCTGGCAGCAATAGGGAGAACGGGGGACTGAAAGTCCCCATAAGTTCTCCATCACAAACCTCGGACTTCCGGGGTCTGTGTCGGCAGCTCCGTAGAAATGAATGGAGCGCCGGTCGCGCTTGTGCGCATGCGTGACCAGCGCTCCTTACATTTTTTTTTTGAGCTGCACAGACACCGGAAGTCAGCGGTTAGTCATGGAGAACTTGGGGGACTGAAATCACACATGTATCCCCTATCCTGTGGTTAGGGGATGCATGGCGTTACCTACAGGTGGACGACGACTCTGCATGGCGTTACCTACAGGGGGGGACTCTGCATGGCGTTACCTACAGAGGGGGGGACTCTGCATGGCGTTACCTACAGGGGGTGACTCTGCATGGCGTTACCTACAGGGGGGGGACTCTGCATGGCGTTACCTACCGGGGGGTGGGGGGACTCTGTATGGCGTTACCTACAGGGGGGTGGGGGGAATCTGCATAGCGTTACCTACAGGGGGGGACTCTGCATGACGTTACCTACAGGGGGGACTCTGCATGGCGTTACCTACAGTGGGGGGGGACTCTGCATGGCGTTACCTACAGGGGGGGCACTCTGCATGGCGTTACCTACAGGGGGGGGACTCTGCATGGCATTACCTACAGGGGGGTGGGGGGACTCTGTATGGCGTGACCTACAGGGGTGTGGTGGGACTCTGTATGGCATTACCTACAGGGGGGGACTTTGCATGGCGTTACCTAGAGGGGGGGACTCTGCATGGCGTTACCTACAGGGGGGCGACTCTGCATGGCGTTACCTACAGGGGGGGACTCTGCATGGCGTTACCTACAGGGGGGGACTCTGCATGGCATTACCTACAGTGGGGGGGGGACTCTGCATGGCGTTACCTACAGGGGGGCACTCTGCATGGCGTTACCTACAGGGGGGGACTCTGCATGGCGTTACCTACAGGGGGGTGGGGGGACTCTGTATGGCGTGACCTACAGGGGTGTGGTGGGACTCTGCATAGCGTTACCTACAGGGGGGGACTCTGCATGACGTTACCTACAGTGGGGAAGGACTCTGCATGGTGTTACCTACAGGGGGGTGGGGGGACTCTGTATGGCATTACCTACAGGGGGGACTCTGCATGGCGTTACCTACAGGGGGGGGACTCTGCATGGCGTTACCTACAGGGGGGTGGGGGGACTCTGTATGGCGTGACCTACAGGGGTGTGGGGGGACTCTGCATGGCGTTACCTACAGGTGGGGGACTCTGCATGGCTTTACCTACAGGGGGGGACTCTGCATGGCGTTACCTACAGGGGGGGGGGACTCTGCATGGCGTTACCTACAGGGGGGAACTCTGCATGGCGTTACCTACAGGGGGGGACTCTGCATGGCGTTACCTACAGGGGGGGGGACTCTGCATGGCGTTACCTACAAGGGGGGGTCTCTGCATGGCGTTACCTACAGGGGGTGGGGGGACTCTGTATGGCGTTACCTACAGGGGGGTGGGGGGACTCTGCATGGCGTTACCTACAGGGGGGGACTCTGCATGACGTTACCTACAGGGGGGGGACTCTGCATGGCGTTACCTACAGGGGTGTGGGGGGACTCTGTATGGCATTACCTACAGGGGGGGACTTTGCATGGCGTTACCTACAGGGGGGGACTCTGCATGGCGTTACCTACAGGGGGGCGACTCTGCATGGTGTTACCTACAGGGGGGGACTCTGCATGGCGTTACCTACAGGGGGGGACTCTGCATGGCGTTACCTACAGTGGGGGGGGGACTCTGTATGGCGTTACCTACAGGGGGGGCACTCTGCATGGCGTTACCTACAGGGGTGGGGACTCTGCATGGCGTTACCTACAGGGGGTGGGGGGACACTGTATGGCGTGACCTACAGGGGTGTGGGGGGACTCTGCATGGCGTTACCTACAGGGGGGGGACTCTGCATGGCGTTACCTACAGTGGGGGGGGACTCTGCATGGCGTTACCTACAGGGGGGGGGGACTCTGTATGGCATTACCTACAGGGGGGGGACTTTGCATGGCGTTACCTACAGGGGGTGGACTCTGCATGGTGTTACCTACAGGGGGGGACTCTGCATGGCGTTACCTACAGGGGGGGACTCTGCATGGCGTTACCTACAGGGGGGGCTCTGCATGGCGTTACCTACAGGGGGTGGGGGGACTCTGTATGGCGTTACCTACAGGGGGGGGACTCTGCATGGCGTTACCTACAGGGGGTGGGGGGACTCTGTATGGCGTTACCTACAGGGGGGGGACTCTGCATGGCGTTACCTACAGGGGGGGGGGCTCTGCATGGTGTTACCTACAGGGGGGTGACTCTGCATGGTGTTACCTGCAGGGGGGCGACTCTGCATGGTGTTACCTGCAGGGGGGGACTCTGCATGGCGTTACCTACAGGGGGGGACTCTGCATGGCGTTACCTACAGTGGGGGGGGGACTCTGCATGGCGTTACCTACAGGGGGTGGGGGGACTCTGTATGGCGTGACCTACAGGGGTGTGGGGGGACTCTGCATGGCGTTACCTACAGGGGGGGGGACTCTGCATGACGTTACCTACAGGGGGGGACTCTGCATGGAGTTACCTACAGTGGGGGGGGACTCTGCATGGCGTTACCTACAGGGGGGTGGGGGGACTCTGCATGGCGTTACCTACAGGGGGGGGACTCTGCATGGCGTTACCTACAGGGGGTGGACTCTGCATGGCGTTACCTACAGGGGGTGGACTCTGCATGGCGTTATCTACAGGGGGGGACTCTGCATGGCGTTACCTACAGGGGGGGGGGGGGACTCTGCATGGCGTTGCCTACAGGGGGGTGGGGGGACTCTTTATGGCGTTACCTACAGGTGGGGGGACTCTGTATGGCGTTACCTACAGGTGGGGGACTCTGCATGGCGTTACCTACAGGGGGGGACTCTGCATGACATTACCTACAGGGGGGGACTCTGCATGGCGTTACCTACAGGGGGTGGGGGGACTCTGTATGGCGTTACCTACAGGGGGGACTCTGTATGGCGTTACCTACAGGGGGGACTCTGTATGGCGTTACCTACAGGGGGGGACTCTATATGGCGTTACCTACAGGGGGGGACTCTGTATGGCGTTACCTACAGGGGGGCTGTATGGCGTTATCTACAGAGGGGGCTGTATGGCGTTATCTACAGGGGGCTGTATGGCGTTATCTACAGGGGGGGCTGTAAAAAAAGGCACTATCTACAAGGGGGGGTTGTGTGACACCCAGGGGAGGGGGGGTCGCAGTCAAAAGTTTGCTATGGGGCCCAGTCTTTCCTAGTTATGCCCCTGGTTATGTGGGTACTTGGGTGACAGAGACATAAGGAACTCCAATATGCATCAACTTCTTTCACCCTCACAGTATACACAACAATAGTGCTGCCAGTGGCACTAAGGATATGTACACACATAGCATTCTTTTTACTTTTCATATTTTTTTCTCCGTATAATGTCTTGGCATATCTCTATATACCTGTATACACCTGTACATTATGTCTGTGAGAAATGACAATATTGAGGCATTTAGGCAGAGAAAATCCTTTGAGAAAATCCTCTCATAGATAACAGTGCAGCCTGTGGTCACTGCTAGAATTTTTGTCTTAAAAGGATAGGCTAAATAATATTTAATTATAGAGTAGCAACCTCTGAGCACTGGGGATGTATCCGGAGGGGCCAGAAGGAGGTTTTGATGCTCAGGCTGGACACGGACTCAGCGGCATACAAGAACAGGTGATCAGAGTGAGGGACACCTAGCGCTTGCATGTCACTCTCCCTGACAGTCTGTCAGCAAAGTGCTGGTCAGCTGGGCTGACACAGCAGTGCCCCGTTCACAGTGAGGGTATGTTCACATGGGTTAAATTTGCTCCAGATAATTCCGCCGCAAATCCGACCTGGATTCCACAGAGAATTTCGGCCGAATGTCTGCACCAAATTTTGTTTAATTTTGGCTGGATTTGCCTCTGTGGAAGCTGAAGACTGAAGAAGAGGGATAAAAAAAAATATCTGCTCCCCAGGCTGGTCTCTGTGTTGGCCGTCTCATGGGATTACGTTGCATTCCATGTGACCCTTGATTGACTGCTACGGTGGCATGGGGCAAAACATCAATCCGGGAGGCCAGCAGCAGTCAGGGGAACAGTGAGCCATCGCTACGATAGACCGGGGGACAAGTGAGTATGATTTTTTATTTTTTTTTTAAAGTCGAAATAGGGCTTTCTTTATTTTTCTACTTGCGATTTTTGCAGCAGATTCTCAGCTTCTTCACAACAAAGTTCTCAAGAGTTGATGTTGCAGTTCTTTACATCCCCATTTAACTTAATGGGAAAAATTCAAAACAAATACTCACACCTTCCACAGCAAAAAATTCATACACCAGGTAAATTTTTTGCTCGGAAAATTTTCTGCAGTGTCCGGATTAGTTTTGTTAAAGTCTTACCCACTTTGCTGCTACTGTAATAAGCTGTAGATTTTCTGCCCACCATTCCAGATGGAAAATCTCTAGCAATTTCGCTAAGTGTGAATGTAGCCTGAGGGTGTGATGTGCCCTGTAGTGCCACAGGTCTCACATCACTTAGGCCGGCCCTGGTCAAGCATACCATAGGGGATGAGCATACTCTAGAGCCCATGGAGAGAGGAGGTCCAATCCAGTTTAGTCTTGTCCACATCATTTTAGAGGTGGTGAGGACATGCACAGGAATGTTAACTTCACAGGTGTCGTAATATTAGCTAACAAAGTGGAAAATATAATGATAATGGGATGGGGGCTCCACCATCAGCCGTTGCGGGTAGTTAAGAGCGTTGTGGTGTCAAGTAGCACCTAAAAGGGGTCTAATTTTTAGGTCCTACATGTACATTAAAATTTGATAATTATATGGGTTTGTGTCACAATGGGGGTGTGGACCCACTGGGCCGTCTGCCGTAGCGGTATAGCATCTGGCCAAACAGGGTACAAAGTCAATGTCTATAGTTCGGATAAGGTACCTGTAGCAATTCAGAAAGTAGCGATGGTTTAGGCCCGGATGGAACTCTGGCAGCAGGCAGACAATAGGTGCGGTGAAACACAGCGGGTGTAATAGGAGATACAACACGACTCCAACACTGTACAGCACAGAAACACGGTAGCACGCGATACAAGATACAGGTAGCAGGAACGGGAACAATGGAACTGGAAAATACTCAAGGGACTATTTGCAAAGACAGACACAGGTAGGTACAAACAACGCTCAGGCAATGAAGGCAGAGGCAGGGCCCTTCTTATAGTCCAGGGTTCTCTGGGAGCAATCAGCTCAATGTCACACATGTGTGCGCTCTGGCTCTTTAAGGCTGGACTGAGCTCGCGAGCGCACTCTAGTGGTCACTGCGGAACAGGACGGCCGCATGTACTGGCATCTCTGGAGGAAAAGACGTCGGCAGGATGATAGGAGTTCATGGTCAGCGACCACGGACGTTACAGTTTGTTTGTTTTTCAGAGATATTGGAATTTTGCTATTCTGCCGTAATAGAAATGTTTTCAACAGGGACAACAGGATCTGCCACCATCTTAATGCGCTGGCAACGAACTGGACATATTCTCAGCCTGTATGTTAACTAACAAAGTGAGAGTTGACAGCCAATATGGCGGCAGATTTTGTTAAAAATGGCTGCCATAATGTCATAGGTAATAGAAATATTTCTGTAATTAAAACCAAAACATAAAATACACACTTGGCAATCACTCTGCTATCAAATTGGCATTGTTAGGGTCAGTTTACACAGATTTTTTTTACACATTTTTTTGACGCCCAAACCGCTTCGTAAAATTCGCCAAAAAACGGCCGAAAATCCCTCCCATTGATTTTAATGTGAGGCGGAGGCGTTTTTTTCCCGCGAGCGTTGACATCAATGGGAGGCAGAGAAAGTGTACTTCGCTGAGATTTTTGCCCGCGGCGCTCAATGACCTCGGGTGAAAAAAGGCGCGAAAATCGGCGTGCAAGCAGAGCAAAATCTGCCTCAAAATTCCAAACTGAATTTTGAGTCAGATTTTCTGTCTGCAAAAAACTCCATGTGAACCCAGCCTTGGTATTACTGAGAGATTCTAATGACCACGTGTCTCCTTCAAATTTTTGTTATTGTGGGGATCCAATCGCTAAATACAACAATATGCCCACATATTCACACTTAGCTGCAGCTATTCAAGTCAAGTAGGATGTAGACAAAATCAGAAGGGGACATGTTATCATCAGAATGCCTCAGTTGTGCAGATTCAGGCTTTAGGGCCTGTAACTTCAAGGCTGGGTTCACACAACCTATTTTCAGGCGTAAACGAGGCGTATTATGCCTCAATTTACGCCTGAAAATAGGGCTACAATACGTCGGCAAACATCTGCCCATTCATTTGAATGGGTTTGCCGACGTACTGTGCCGATGACCAGTAACTTACGCGTCGTCGTTTGACAGCTGTCAAACGACGACGTGTAAAATGACTGCCTCGTCAAAGAAGTGCAGGACACTTATATACATTATATGCAGGGCACTTATATACATAAGGGTATGTTCACACGATGAGAGGCATTTACGTGTGAAAAGACAGACTGTTTACAGCTGCCTCGTTTCACACGTAAATGCTCCTCCTCGCATTTTGCGAGCCGTCTGAGACGCTCGTAAATCTTGAGCTGTGCTTCATTGAGTTCAATGAAGAACAGCTCAAATTACGTGGCAAAGAAGTGCCCTGCACTTCTTTGCCGAGGCAGTCCATTTACGCGTCGTCGTTTGACAGCTGTCAAACGACGACGCGTAAATTACAGGTCGTCTGCACAATACGTCGGCAAACCCATTCAAATGAATGGGCAGATGTTTGCCGACGTATTGTAGCCCTATTTTCAGACGTAAAACGAGGCATAATACGCCTCGTTTACGTCTGAAAATAGGTCGTGTGAACCCAGCCTTATATGCAGGGCACTTCTTTGAAACGTAATTTGAGCCGTTTTTCATTGAAGTCAATGAAGAGCAGCTCAAGATTACGACCGCCAAGGACGCCTCGCAAAATGCGAGGAGGAGCTTTTACGTCTGAAACGACGCAGCTGTTTTCTCCTCAAAACAGTCTGTCTTTTCAGACGTAAAAGCCAAGTTCTCGTGTGCACATACCCTAAGCGATCACATCTCAGCATAGATGTATGGTATTTAATAAAGGGGTTTCACATTTCAATGTACACTTTTTTTCTGGTAGGTCTCCTTTAAGAGAAGTTATTCATACCAGTATCCAAAGTATTTATTACTGGGGGGGTGACAAGTAACTAACAGCGAGAACATGAAAAGTGTTTACTGCCGGGGCTAAACTAGATGAAATTATAACAAAAGTTTAATTCTCTCTTTAATAAAAGAAAACCGATAACATAAGGAGCAGGATAAGACTGACAAGAGCTGCCTTGTTGGTGGCATCATATGATCATCATTAAGAAACCATATCTAACGTTGACTTGTCTTAGCACAAGAAACTAATTATTTATATAAATTCTGACGAGAGTAGATAGTTGGTTTTCACATGAATTCATTCATTGTTGTAATAAATGCAGTTTTTGCTGTTCCAAAAGATATAGTCAACCATGAACAATTTGTTTGACCCGAGTCTTCTTTAGGAGTGTCTCCATAGAAATCTAAAACTCATCTTGCACCGTATAAACCACAAGATGTCCGGCTGTTAGGAAAGTCTGGAAAACGAAAAACTAGAAGACAATATACAATAATGCCCACATAATATTACCAGTCAAATGTAGTGCTAACCAGCTCTCCTTTCTCTTCTGATTGACATCAAACCTTAACTGGTCTCCAATGGGTTTTCTTTTTGGGCAACTCCTGTCCTGTAACTGGTCCTGCAGCAAAAAGCTGATGCAGATACGCACGTTATTTGAGATGTGGGAATTTACATAGTCTATTAAGCTTATGCTACCTGTCTTTAGAAACAGACTACACATCTAAGATTGTGGTGGTGGTCCAAGCTTGCAATCTATTAGTCATTACTCAGCAACGGACCACTAGATCTCCTTAGGGTATTGGTGCACCACTGAAGAACGTTATATTACCCAGATTATGCATTTTGGCTACCTATCATGTGCTCCCTGCTGGTTATTTTCTATGTTTTTACATAATTGGTGATGCTGGCAGAAAGGGTGCAGCTGTGAAAACCTCCCTCTTTTTTTAGACAATTGCAACAATAACCCCTTAATACCTAGTTAGATCCTAAAAAGTGCCAGCATTTGGGACAAATCACAAGTCACCCAGCGATAACGCGATCAATCGATTATATCATTCATATTTTCACTGTGTACACAGTGATCGAGAAATCAGAAAAGGTAAAGTACAGTACCATTACTGCCTTCTCTTGTTGGTGCCCGGCTGTTTCTGCCATAACATTACAGCGCTATAGGATAAGGCTTGGTTCAGGCTCGGCAGAATCTCCCTACATGCAAATTTTGCTATGGATTGGCCATGCATTTCAATCCTATGCATTACAAAGAGTAACATTTTCTGTGAAAATTCGTGGCAATTTCACTATATTATGGGCATACTGTGGATTTGAAAATCTAAAGTATGCCCTGAAATAGTAATCTAAGATTGTAGAAGAGATTAACTTCCTCTATCTGCTACAAGACCAGCATTAGACTGGCCCAGCGGAGGAAAGGAGGATCCTCCAGTGTGCCCAAGCACCGAGTCGCTTTTACCTGGCCACGGAACAGAGAGCCATTGGCTCACTTCCCCTTCACTTACTCTTGTAGGCCACAGGCTGTTTAAGGCCTGTGGCCTACTAGAGTTAAAGAGGACACAGAGGACGTCCGGGTCCCGAAACAGGTGACACGACAACGTCCCTGTGCCGGGTCATAGACAGCAGGCAGAGAACCAATCTGCTCGTCGTGGGAACGGGTTTAGGGGAATTTTTTTTTATTTTTATTTTTTTTATGAAAACCTAACTCTATATAGGAGCACAAAGGGGGCCTAACTAGAATATAGGGGCACAAAGGGGTCCTACGTAATGTATAGGGGCATAAAAGGAGTGTAACTACTATATGGGTGGCACAATGGGGCCCTAGCCACTATGTAGAGGCACAGAGGGGGCCTAACTACTATATAGGGGCACAAAGGGGCGTAATTACTATAGGGGCAACACAAAGGGTGACCCAACTGCTATATTAGGGCACAAAAGGGGCATAACTATGATATGGTAGCCCAAAGGTGACCAAGCTACTATATAGGGGCACAAAGGGGGGCCTAACTACTATATAGAGGCCCAAAAGTGGCCTAAACTCTTTATAGGGGCCCAAAGGAGAACCTAACAACTATAAAGGGGTCCTAACTACTATACGGCCCAAAAGGGGCCTAACTACTATATGGTAACCCAAAGGGGACTAAGCTACTATAAAGGGTCACAAAAGGGGCCTAACTGCTATATAGGGGCACAAAGGTGGCTTAACATCTTTATAGGGGCCAAAGGAGGACCTAACTACTATATAGGGGCACAAGGGAACCTAACTACTATACAGGCCAAAAGAGGCCTAACTGCTATATGGTAGCCCAAAGGGGACCAAACTACTATATAGGGGGCACAAAGGGGGCCTAACTACTATATAGAGGCACAAAGGTGGCCTAACCTCTTTATAGGGGCCCAAAGGAGGACCTAACAACTATATAGGGGCCAAATGGGACCTAACCTCTTTATAGGGGCCCAAAGGAGGACCTAACAACTATATAGGGGCCAAATGGGACCTAACTACTATATAGGGGTCCAAAGGGGGTGCTAACTACTATATAGGGGCCCAATGAGGGTCCTAACTGACAAACTGACATTGGGACACAAAAGGATCCTAACTACTACATGGGGGCACAAAGGGCATCTAACTACTATATGGTGGCACAAAGAGGACCCAACTACTATATGGCGGCACATAGGGGACAAAACTATTTAGTGGGGGCACAAAGGGGATCTAACTACTATTTGGGGGACAAAGGGGACCTAACTACTATATGGTGGCATGAAAGGGATCTAACTACTATATCGGGGCACAATTCGGGCCTAACTACTATATGGGAGCACAAAGGGACCTATCTACTATATGAAGACACAAAGGAGGACCTAACTATAATAGGGGCGCACAAAGGGGCCATAAATACTATATTGGGCATAAAGGGGAACTAGCTACTATATGGTGACACATAGGGAATCTAACTAGTATATGGGGGCATAAAGGGAACCTAACTACTATATGGGGACACAAAGGCATTGTATATACTATTTGAGGGAACAAAGGGGACCTAACTACTATATAGCGGGACAAAGGAGACCTAACTACTATAAGGGGGAACAAAGGAAACCTAACTACTATATGGGGGCATAAGGGGGACCTAACTACTATATGGGGGGAACAAAGGGTGACCTAACTACTATATGGGGGCCCAAAAGGAACCTATCTACTATATGAAGACACAAAGGAGGACCTAAATACTATAGGGGCACACAAAGGGAACCTAACTACTATATGCTGGCAAAAAGGGGACATTGTTACTGTGTGGGAGCACATAGAGAGGCATTCCTTTTTAGGGAGTGCATACGGTCACTATTACTGTGTGGGGCCTAAAGGGGGCTCTATAACTGTCTAAGGGGCACTATTACTGTGTGGGGCACCAAGATGGAGCATTATTTCCGTCTGGAGCACTATAAATGGTGAGTCTTTGTAGAGGTTGGGAAAAAGGTGCGGAGGATGCTGGAAAAGCGAGGACCCAAAGATGTTTGTGTTGCAAATTCTGCAGAGAGAAGTCATGGCTGGAAAAAATCGTCATGTCAGTCAGGGTCGGATAAAGAAGAATCGGGAAAGTGAATGATTACAATCTAAGAAGACGTCAACTTTGAGTCACTGGATGTAACTATACTTTAATACAGATGTATTCGTTTCTATCTTGACTTTTAACGCATTAAATACACAGTGGAAAGATCCCTTATCTCAACATTTACAATGACTTTTCAATGGCTTTTGTTGTGTGGTATTTTGCTGCAGCAGGCTATCGCTGTCAAGATAAGGATGGCTACATCTGTACCTTATATGGGCTGCAGAGATTGTGTGTAGAACTGGTATCTACTACTATATGGTCACTGTATAGTGGTAATAGCGGTCTTTATTTTACTACACAATTAAGAGTGGACGCATTATTTCTATATAGCTGAAGGGTAGGCCCCAAGAATTATTTCCTCTAGTGGGCCCAAGGTACTCCAGTATCTTTTGTATCATTTTAAATAAATCCAATAAAGGTTACTTTTTAGGTTAAGGGTCACGTCCTGCCACTATTGTATATTATTTAGCCCAGCAGGGAAATCAGTTAAGTGAACACTTCTACCACCACTTAATAAGTACAATCACTTAATTTTGAGTTAGCGAATATGGCCAATTTCCTAATAGGAGTATCAGACCTTGACAAATGGAGCACTGTAGCAAGGGATGTGTTCTCAGAGAAAGAATACACAAAATCATTAACAACCACTAATGTGAAGACTGTATTTAAGGAGTTCAAGGTCTATAAGGATTATATTGTCACATGGTGGGAGATTCAGTCACTGGAAAGCTATGTCAAAAACAATATAGTTCCAAGAGGGCTGTGAATTGCCCTGACCCCAGTAGACAGTGTACGCAGTGTTAACCTACTGAACAAATGCGAGAGAGAGGCTACAGCTAGTTCCCTTAGATTCATGCAAATTCTCTTGAAGGAAACAAGGGGCTCCTGGGAAATTAAATCCAAGACATTAAATTACCTTAGGGAACAGATTTTAAAGCTAAAAACTGATCCCCAATTTGACAAGAAAGAGGCCACCCTGCAGGGGGTGATAGAAAGGTTCTAGAACACCGTCAGTGACAGAACACACCAACAATTCATAAGGGAACTACAAGAATTCACAGAAAATAGGACCTATTCTTTTTTGGCTAAATCCTGTCCCAGAAAAGGAGATCAGCACTGATCTTCTTCAGAAGATGATTGTTCAGATTATGAGAAGAATAGCCAAAGTGTGGACAGAGGAAGAGGTTCAAGTAGAGGGGGAAGAGGTAGAGACAGGTCATATAGACGGGGAGTTCCACAAAGGGGTAATATATCCAACAAAAGCAGGGCTGAACAACAGGGCAACTATTTTTTAGCCCAGGCCCTGCCTCTAAGCCAATCCGCCCTACGGAACCGAACTTCTGTGACTCAAGATTAGGATCAGTAATTACTGATAATATGCAAATTGTGAATCTGTCCACCCGTGTTTTGACTGAGATAGAACTCATAGTTCTCAAAAAAGGTCTATCATTTGTTCCAACCGAGAAGTATGATTCCTTTGTTTGGACTAAGAACATTTCCCTATTCATTAGAAAGCTCCAGGGGTTTAAACACTATACCGCACTGGATAGACGCGTTTGCCTTGAAAATAATCTGGAGGCAAGTGATCTACCAGCAGTGAGGTCACTGGTGGAATTTATGGAACATAATGACAGGGACAGATCCTTGGGACCTTTCACTAATCTTAAAACAAAAAAGTGTGTGCATGCCACCACAAGCAGATAATCCTAACATTGTAGTCTTCCAAAAACTGGTAAACAAGGATTTGGAGGCATTAGGAGGAAAGACAAGGAGGCTCAATAATTTAAATAGATTGGAGAGGAAGGCTTTGTCTAATTTGGAAAAAGACAGGATCAACATAATTAAACCCTCAGATAAAGGGGGGAATGTGGTGGTCCTGGACTCCTCGAAGTACAAATCTTGTCGGGAACTATTGTCAGATATTACATTCTATAGGAAGTTGGACATGAACCCGACCATTGCTTTTGTAAAGGATCTGCCAGGCACAACTTCTGTGGATACTCCCATAGGAAATCAGTCTGCACCTGAGTCTATGTCTCTGAGACTGACTCCATCTTCCACCACTCAGGATGGCAGGCTTAGGAGTGGGAGAGCCTATCGCAGCCTGGCCAGACGGAGCTAGCTCCCGCCCTCTGTCTATTTATACCTGCCTTTCCTGTTCCTCCTTTGCTTGTGATTCTTCTCGTGTGGTTTCCTGGCCCAGCTACAGCTTCTATCTATTTGATGCTGCTCCATACTGACCCTGGCTTTCTGACTACTCTCCTGCTCTGCGTTTGGTACCTCGTGCACTCCTGGTTTGACTCGGCTCGTTCACCACTCTTGTTGCTCACGGTGTTGCCGTGGGCAACTGCCCCTTTCCCTTTGCTTTGTGTTCCCTTGTCTGTTTGTCTCGTGCACTTACTGAGCGTAGGGACCGCCGCCCAGTTGTACCCCGTCGCCTAGGGCGGGTCGTTGCAAGTAGGCAGGGACAGAGTGGTGGGTAGATTAGGGCTCACTTGTCCGTTTCCCTACCCCCGTCATTACATAATCACAAGCCCGTATACCTAGTCTACCCTGCTCCCTGACACTACTATGGACCCCCTTGAGACCCTGGCCCAGCAAATGCAGGGTCTCTCCCTACAGGTCCAGGCCCTGGCTCAGAGGGTCAACCAGCCTGACGCTACCATGGTAGTGCCCCTCACCTCACCTCTTGAACCCCACCTCAAGTTGCCTGACCAGTTCTCAGGGGACCGGAGGACTTTTCTCTCCTTTCGGGAGAATTGTAGGCTCTACTTTCGCTTAAAGCCTCATTCCTCAGGTTCTGAGAGCCAGCTGGTGGGTATAATTATGTCCCGGCTCCAGGAAGGGCCCCAAGAGTGGGCCTTCTCCTTGGCTCCTGACGCCCCTGAACTTTCCTCCGTTGATCGTTTCTTTTCTGCTCTCGGACTCATTTATGACGAGACTGACAGGACTGCCTTTGCCGAGAGTCAGCTGGTGACCTTACGTCAGGGTAAGAGACCTGTTGAGGATACTGTTACTGAATAATCCCTCCATACTGTTACTGAATAATACCCCCATACTGTTACTGAATAATACCCCCATACTGTTACTGAATAATCCCTCCATACTGTTACTGAATAATACCCCCATACTGTTACTGAATAATACTTCCATACTGTTACTGAATAATACCCCCATACTGTTACTGAATAATACCTCCATACTGTTACTGAATAATACTTCCATACTGTTACTGAATAATACCCCCATACTGTTACTGAATAATACCTCCATACTGATACTGAATAATACCCCCATACTGTTACTGAATAATACATTTATACTGTTACTGAATAATACATTTATACTGTTACTGAATAATACCCTCATACTGTTACTGAATAATACCCGCATACTGTTACTGAATAATACCTCCATACTGTTACTGAATAATACCTCCATACTGTTACTGAATAATACCTCCATACTGTTACTGAATAATACCTCCATACTGTTACTGAATAATACCCCCATACTGTTACTGAATAATACCTCCATACTGTTACTGAATAATACCTCCATACTGTTACTGAATAATACCTCCATACAGTGACTAAATAATACCACCATACTGTTACTGAATAATACCCCCATACTGTTACTGAATAATATCCCCATACTGTTACTGAATAATACCTCCATACTGTTACTGAATAATACCTCCATACTGTTACTGAATAATACCTCCATACTGTTACTGAATAATACCTCCATACTGTTACTGAATAATACCTCCATACTGTTACTGAATAATACCTCCATACTGTTACTGAATAATACCCCATACTGTTACTGAATAATACCCCCATATTGTTACTGAATAATACCTCCATACTGTTACTGAATAATACCCCCATACTGTTACTGAATAATATCCCCATACTGTTACTGAATAATACCCCCATACTGTTACTGAATAATACCCCCATACTGTTACTGAATAACACATTTATACTGTTACTGAATAATACATTTATACTGTTACTGAATAATACCCTCATACTGTTACTGAATAATACCCGCATACTGTTACTGAATAATACCTCCATACTGTTACTGAATAATACCTCCATACTGTTACTGAATAATACCACCATACTGTTACTGAATAATACCTCCATACTGTTACTGAATAATACCTCTATACTGTTACTGAATAATACCCCCATACTGTTACTGAATAATACCCGCATACTGTTACTGAATAATACCTCCATACTGTTACTGAATAATACCCCCATACTGTTACTGAATAATACCCCCATACTGTTACTGAATAATACCCCCATACTGTTACTGAATAATACCCCCATACTGTTACTGAATAATACCCCCATACTGTTACTGAATAATACCTCTATACTGTTACTGAATAATACATTTATACTGTTACTGAATAATACCCCCATACTGTTACTGAATAATACCTCCATACTGTTACTGAATAATACATTTATACTGTTACTGAATAATACCCTCATACTGTTACTGAATAATACCTCCATACTGTTACTGAATAATACCTCCATACTGTTACTGAATAATACATTTATACTGTTACTGAATAATACCCTCATACTGTTACTGAATAATACCTCCATACTGTTACTGAATAATACCCCCATACTGTTACTGAATAATACCTCCATACGGTTACTGAATAAAACTGCCAAACCATGATCACATATTACTACAACATTGTGTCAGAAAAAACCCACCATACTGTTAGTGAATAAATCACACTATATATAGACCAATATTACCACCATATAGTGACCTTATAGAGGTAGATGCCAGTTATACACAAGATATCTGCAAACTATATAAGTGATTACAGTATAGTTATATCGAGTGACTATTGTGGCAAATTTAAGTTTTTTACATTTTTATACTGCTTTTTTTTGGTAGGTTCCGCTGGAGCGTTTGGACTACGTCGTAGATACATTGGACTACTCCTATGATCTTTTAAAAAAAAAAAAAAAATGGTGAAAGAGGGTTGCATGGGGGAGTTTAGATTTCAATAAAAGTTTTTCTTGTGTTTTTTTTTAATACTTTTATTATGGCCTTAGTAATGGCTGCTGTCTGATTGAGAGCGTCCATTACTAAGAAGGGGCTTAGTGATAGCCAGTAAAAAGGCTATCACTAACCCCTATAATTACCCCGGTTCTCACTGCCGCGAGGGGAGTACGATCCAGTACCCGACCATCTGAAGCGACGGTAAGGCAGCAGGGCGGTCACAGGCTGGGAAGGGATAAAAAACGTGGCCCTTCCCACCCTGGGGATGCTAGGCTGCAGCTGCTTTATTGTATCTGGCTGGTTGTGAAAAATAGCGGGAACCCCACGTCTTTTTAAAAAAAAGAAATAGAAAAAAAATTACGTGAGATCCCCTCCATTTTTCATAACCAGCCAAATACAATAAAGCAGCAGCAGCCTAGCATCACCAGGGTGGGAAGGGCCATGGTTTTAGGCCATTCCGAGCCTGATATTACCTGCCTGCGGCCACCCCAGTACCCGCCCTTCTTTTCAGACAGTCGGGTGCTGGATCGTACCCAGCTCTTCCCAGTACTCCTGGTGGCGGTGGGTACCGGGGTAATAATAGGGGTTAGTGACGGCCTTATTACTGGCTAACACTAAGCCCCTTCTTAGTAATGGACGCTCTCGATCAGACAGCAGCCATTACTAAGGCGGTAATGAAGTATTAAAAAACAGAGACATAAAGACATTTATTTTATTGAAATGACAACTCTTCCACACAATCCACTTTAACCATTTTATTTAAAAAAAAAAAGAAATAAAGCTTAAATCAGCGAAGTAGTCCAATGAATCTACGACGTAGTCCAAATGGTCCAGCGGAACCTGCAAAACAAAAATGAGCAGTATGAAAAATAAACATAAAGCTGGCTGCCCCCGCAGACGTACAAACATATGAATAAATAGCTACCTTCGGGAACATATTAAAATAATTAGAAAAATTAGGCTAATAAAAAAAAAAAATTATAACACCTTTCTTTTAAAGAGAACCTTTCACCTCCCCATACATGTACAGCTGAGTGCAGCAGGTAATGGGGAGGGCTGCACAAACTCTGGGGCACTTTACATTTTTTTTGTTATTTAGATATCAGTGCTGTAATATTTGGCGCCCGATATTTAAATAACCCCCTGAACTGTCAATGGGGAGGTAATTGGCAAGGGGGCGTGTAACATCGCTGTGACACTGTCCAATCAGCTACGGTCAGCGTTACAGCAAGAGCTGGAGAGAGAGCGCGTGCGCGCAGCTCCGCCACCACTAAGGAACACAAGAGGAGAAGAAGAGTGTGAATTCTTCTTCTGTTCCATGGCATCGGAGCTGTGCGCGCACGCTCTCACTCTTTAGCTCTCGGCAGACAAGGACGACAAGACTGATCTCTCACCTGAGATCACAGTCTTGTACTTGCCTGCCGAGAGCTGAAGAGTGAGAGCGTGCGTGCGCACATGCTCTCCTCTCTCCAGCTCTTGCTGTTGACATTGTCCGCAGCTGATTGGACAGTGTCACAGCGATGTTACACGCCCCCTTGCCAATTACCGCCCCATTGGCAGTTCATGGGGTTATTTAAATATCGGGCGCCAAATATTACAGCACCGATATCTAAGTATGGAAAGAGGGTAGAATTTTTTTTTTAAAGTGCCCCAGAGTTTGTGCAGCCCTGACCATTACATGCTGCACTCAAATGCAAATCTGTGGGCAGGTGAAAGATTCTCTTTAAAGTGTAACAACTTTTTAAAAAAATGTTGACATGTCAGAAGTTTTGATCAGTGGGGGCCGAGCACTGAGACACCTCCACTAGTCGCTAAAACGAAGCAGCAGAAGTGTTCAGGTGAGCGTGTGCCGCTTCAATTCTGTTTGGCTTTCCTTGGAGCAGTGTACAGGCTCAATAGAAAGTCTAGGAGTCCGTACACCGCTCACTCGGCTGAAAGTCGATCATAAATGAAGCGGCACAGCGCTCACCCGAGCACTTCTGCTGCTTCGTTTTAGCGATCGGTGGGGGCCTCAGTGCTCGGTCCCCCACCGATGAAAACTTCGGACATGTCACTATGATATATAAAGATATCTATTACTGCGATTGGTGCAAGTTTTAATTACTTTTTATTGAAAATGATTTGCACTTTTTGAGATACAGCTGCTTTGTATCCTGTATACAGAGCAGCTGTATATAGCGCTGAGACCTGAATCCATTAGGTCGCCTATTACCGATCACATCTAAGTTATGAACTTAGATGTGATCGGTTACAGCTCGATCCTGCAGGACTCGCTGACACTGAATCAGTCAGTCCCACTGACCTGACGGATACAGGATACAGCGCTATATACATTATATAATATATTTATTTTAATTAGCGGGGGCAGGTTTATGGGGAAGGATTAGGGCCTGTTCACATCAGCGTTGGCTTTCCGTTCCGGGGTTCCGTGGGAGGTTTCCGTCGGGTGAACCCCCTGCAACGGAAAGTCAAACTGAAACCACAGCTTCCGTTTCAGTCACCATTGAAATCAATAGTGACGGAAACATTGCTAATGGTTTCCGTTCATCACCATTCCGGCAGGTTTCAGTTTTTGTGACGGAATCAAGAGCGCAGTCGACTGCGCTAATGGTGACTGAAACGGAAGCTGTGGTTTCAGTTTGACTTTCTGTTGCGCGGTTACCTCCGACGGAACCCCAGAACGGAAAGCCAACGCTGATGTGAACAGGCCCTAAGGCTTCTTTCACACTAGCATTAATATACGTTTACCTCTCTTCCGTCAGAGGAAGAAAGGATCAATACGTTAAACGGAAAGCAACGGCTCCATTACAATTACCATTGCTTTCAATGGTAATTCTTTTGTATCAGTTGCTTTCCGTTTGTCTCTGTTCGCTGTTTCCTTTTTTTTTTAAAGGAAACAAAAGTGAAGTCTGCAGAACTTTTATTTCCGTTCAAAAGAACGGAAACCTAGCGAACGGAGACAAACGGAAAGCGACTGATACAAAAGAATTACCATTGAAAGCAATGGTAATTCTAATGGAGCCGTTGCTTTCCGTTTAACGTATTGATCCTCTCTTCCTCTGACGGAAGAGAGGTAAACGTATATTAATGCTAGTGTGAACAAAGCCCAATACAAGTAAGATATTAATAAATAAATTAATTTTAAAAAAAACCCAACTGGGATTTGAACCAGCAACCTCCAAGTGTAAGGCAGACAAGCTGACCACTACACTATAGAAAGCTTCAGTCAATGCCTGTGAAACTGTAGTACTTGAGGGTTTATTGAATGACAGGCACTATTAGTCTCTCCTATCTGTTGCGTGTGGGTGGTGACTGGTCAGAGACTCACAGTCAGACTGGCTGCCGCAGCTGCTGCATGCAGTGTTCACTGTGAGACTCACCAGTCAGCCCTATTTGTAGCTTTCCCACGCTAATTAAGCACAGGAAAGCTACAAAGCCAGGAGTATACTGCAGGGGGGGGGGGGGGGGTCGTTTTACTGACAGCAGAGGGCTCTATAGGGGGGAATCATCCCCCCACCATAGAGCCCTGACTAGTTACTATACTGGAAGGTTAGGGGGGTCTGAGCATCTGACTGCTCTAAAGTGGGGGCAGAATCCCCCCTATAGAGCTCTCTGCAGTAAGTCAGACGCTCAGACCCTCCCCCACCCACACTAATCGTTCCATTATAGTGATGTGAGGGCTCTATGGGGTGGATTATTCCAGCCCCATAGAGCCCTCTGCTGTCAGTAAAATGCCCCCCTGCAGTATACTCACGTCCCGGTCCCAGCAAGGCAGGCACTTACCTCGTGGTGCTGGTGCTGCTCGTCGCTCCTCCTGCAGACTTGCTCCTCTCTGGCTGTATGTACTGTGTACAGCGTCAGAGAGGAGGAGGAGTATTACAGACGTTCGGGGCGTCTGCATGGCCCCTCCCCCCGGTCCAGTCCCGGGCTGAAAATGCCGCCCCCCCCCCGTTTCAGTAGGTGGTCCCGCCTGAGGCCGTCGGCTCACCTGGCCTCATGGCAGGTTCGGCACTGGGGATACAGATGGAGGACACTCTTATTACTGTTGGGCTCTATAGATGTAGAGGTTCTCTATAGCTCCATCCACCATCACCTTGGATTGGGAGTGGTAAAATACTATCTGGATACTAGAGATACATCTACAGGCAGATAACAAATTTGTGCTAGAACTACTGGAGTTCAATTTGACCATTTTTGTGCTGTGGAATGGCACCAGGGACTCATTCCTGGACTTTTTTAGCGCAAATTAACTCCAACCAATTGGGTCTAAAATTTACAGCGGAAGCCGACAAACTTGAACTGCCCTTTCTGGACGCTCTCATTGAACGTGATCCTAATGGATATGTAAAAACGGAGGTGTTTCGGAAAAGTACCGCAAATAACAACCTCCTAAGGTGGGAGAACTCATATCCATATGCTCTTAAAAAGGGTATACCTAGGGGGCAATTCCTCCGCCTCAGGAGGAACTGTTCTAAAACCTCAACGTTCAAGAGACAGGCTAAGGATCTCCACAGTCATTTTAAAACTCAGGGATATTCTGATCGCATATTGCGGGAGGCATTTGAAATGGTTGTGGACAAGGAACTCCCTATTAGCCCCGAAACTTAAAACAGAACATGTAGATAGACAGTTCAGGGTAATTGGGATCTTTGATGAGGCTCATGGAAAAATTAGAAAGATTCTAGAAAGACATTGGGGTATTCTGTTGCATGTCCAGGACCTGGGTAATATCCTGGGCCCCAGACCTCAAATTACCTTTCGTAGAGGGAGGAGCCAAAGGGATCGCCTAGTCAACGCCATTATGCTCCGCCACAGCCACAGGATAATTGGCTGTCCAGAATGCCAATGGGGTCATTTAGATGTGGACGGGGCCGGACTGGGACTTAAAATCAGCCCTGGCATTATTAAGCACACAAGTCCACTCCAAGCCATACGCAGCCGCCAGTGTTGGCCTGGAGTACATGGGACCCCCTTTCAGCTATACAAGACATGGGGAGATTTATTAAAACAGGTGTAAATGAAAAGAGGAATAGTTCCTGATAGCTCCAACTCCAACGACTCCACTGCTTTTCCACAAGAATAATGAACATGCTCATTATTCTAGGGGATTATTTTTGCAGACTTATTTCCGCTGCATGTGAATGGGGTGTAAAATAGCCCATTCACTTGTATTAGATACAAAATGTCAGTGGATTTGAAAGGGATTTAGGTGTGGAATCAGGGACTTAGCCCTAATCAAATCCTGATTATACCATTACACAATGCTAAAATATCACCATATCACCATACCGTGGCTCAATAGTATGATTTCAATTTTATATTCAGCCATATACACACACACACTCACATGCTGGACACATGACGCACAGATGCAACCCACAAGCTGGACACATGCTGCATTTGTGCCACTCACACCTAGGACACAAGCGCACGCACACCACTCACACCTAGGACACATGTGCACACACACCGCTCACACGTAGAACAAATGCGCACGCACACAACTCACACAAATGACTCATGTGCACGCACACCACTCACACTTATGACTCATGCGCACGCACACCTAAGGACACATGCGCACGCACACCACTTAAACTTAGAACACATCCCCCACTCACACCTAGGGCACATGTGCATGAACAAAGCTCAATACATAAATACATAAATACACCAGAACCAAGCTCAGTACATATATACATCACCAGAACAACGCTCAGTACATAAATACAGCACCAGAACAAAGTTCAGTACATAAATACAGCACCAGTACCAAGCTCAGTACATATATACAGTACCAGAACAAAGCTCAGTACATAAATACAGCCCCAGAACCAAGCTCAGAACATAAATACAGCACCAGAACCAAGCTTAGTACATAAATACAGCACCAGCACAACTACAGCTCAATTTAATGCAACCCCTGTCGTATAGGTTTGTACAGCTCCCAGAATGGACCGAACAATGGTAAGGATATGCTTGGAGTTTCACCCAAAAAAAATCATACCACCCATCATCTCGCTGCAGATCATACAGTGACTACAGTGCTGATTAGAGACACAATAAACATTTATATTAAGTGACTCACTAGTGATGATCTCAGATTCTAGTTGTCCTTTTTCTATTTTCATCTCCATCAGGTCTAGGCCTCTATGACGACTTCTCCCAGCCACAGCCTATTTCTGCTGTTTCCCCACACACTGTACCCCTAAATATATTAGTTCCATACACTGCACCTCTAATTATAATAGCACCATACACTGTGTCCCTGGTTATAAAAGTCCCATACACTGTGTCCCTGATTATAATAGCACCATACACTGTGTCCCACAAATCCAGCCTGGACATCATGTGTACTCAGAATCCTGACACTTCTGAATCTTTTCTGTGAGATTTACAGCAACGGATACGAAATCTCGTTTAACTCGTAATCTCCCGAGATTTCGTATCCGTTGCGGGAATCTCACAGAAAAGAGTCAGAAGTGTCAGGATTCTGAGTACACATGACGTCCAGGCTGGATTTCATGTGTATTCGTTATCAGGACACTGTAGTAATGTTAGGGTTTGTGTATGTGGCTGCAAATAGTGATATAACTATATCGCTAGTGCAGTGTAAATGAATGGAGAGGAGTACATGATGCCGATTGGTCAGCGTCATGCACTCCTCTGTACAACGCCCACTTGGTCGAAAGTAAAAGTACGCCCACTTGGGCATTAAGAAAGCTCATTAGCATAAACCAAAATCACTCCTAAAGTTGTGAAAAAAGATAGTTTTTTTTAAATAAGAAGCATTACTGTCACCTACATTACAGCGCCAATCTCCTTATGTAGGAGATAGGACACTTATAATGTGGTGACAGAGCCTCTTTAACTGAGTGATGTGAACCAGAAAGTCAATGCTATAGATATAAAATATACTTTAATTATAATGAATTAAAAACAAAGGACACAACGAAAAGTATACAAAAATTAAAACAACAAAAAGCTGATACATGTACAGTAATATAAGACTCTACACACAGGTGTGCCAATGTATAAATATGTAAAATGTAATGGTCGGAACAAAACCCCTATATATTGTATCAATATAAGTGATACAGGTGATATGGTAAATAGTTGATGAATATAAAAGTGTATTCCAAAAAAAAGTATGACTTAATTTACACAAAGTGATGTGGTGACACTTTAAGAAAAAGTTTACAAAAACGAGGTAAATAAAGCACCAGTTTAGGACAAGAATACAGGGTTATAGGATTACAGGGGTATACCTGGTTTAGGAGTCTTAGCAAAAGGCACCAGCCGCCTCGACGCGCGTTTCACAAGGTATTCCTCAGGAGGCGCCAGGTATACCCCTGTAAAACCAGGTATACCCCTGTAATCCTGTGATGAGGTGACACTTTAAGAAAAAGTTTAGAAAAACTAGGTAAATAAAGCCCCAGTTTAGGACAAGAATACAGGGTTACAGGATTACAGGGGTATACCTGGTGCCTCCTGAGGAATATCTTGTAGTGTGTCCTTTGTTTTTAATTCATTATAATAAAAGTATATTTTATATCTATAGCATTGACTTTCTGGTTCACATTACTCAGTTAAGGTCGATTGTAAGTTTTGACTAAAAAGAGTTTGCCTGCTTGTTGATGGTTTCCAAGTACCAACAGGGTAAAGCAAAGATGAAAATAAGTGAATACGAATCCAAAATATAAGTAAAAGAACAAACATAACAACACAAATTGTTTGTTTTCTGCAACTATTGACCCATTTTATGTTTGATCAATATATGCATTAAAGGGCCTATCGGTCTTTGGATAAGGATTTTATGTGCTAGACAACAAGTTTTATTTAAAAAATAACATTAGTCAATAAATCCGTGTTTCTTTTTTTTTCAGTCTATTGAAAATCTCCCTTCAGTCATCCTAAAGTCATATGTGAGGTCTTCACTCCCATTGCTGTCAGTAGTTAAAGAAGAGCTTTAGGCTAGAGAATACAGATCTCTCCTTGTGCTGAGTGTCATACTTGGAAGATGTTTTTCCTACAGAAATGTAAAAATTACTTATCATCAGATAACCGATTTGTCTCGTGTTTATCCATACAGACTTTTATGACCTGATCAAGATTGTTGTTTATACATATAAAATTTTACTTTCACAATCTCCATCAATTTAATTTCCATTAGTAAATCTTCAGCCAGAAATGGTCCATTGATTGATTTGACTATAACTTGAATTTGGCAACGTGAAGCTAAAAAATGGCAAATTGGTTCACGTTTGCTAACGTTTTAAAAGACCATTTTCAATAATGTCACATGACATGAAATCTGTAATGGCCACAAAATTTTACGAGCCACAAAAATTGTAACACTGCTCTGATTAGTGTACAGATATGTGTACAATATGCCATTCGTAAGGCTTTGATATCAGTTATGGTTACGGTTTATTTATGTATGAAAGGTGTCTTGACTAGCAAAGATCAAATTGGGCCCCCCATTTTGGTGCTGGGTTATGTCACTCTGGACAGAAGGGCCTAGTGTTTGTTCCCCCCTCTACATGCCTTCCATGACCCTTGGGCCAATACCTCACCCTTTGGTTTGCTAACTCATCTCTTCCCAGTTTCCGGTGCTCCTCCTTCCAGCAGCTGGTTGCGTCTCGTCATCATGAAGACCAGCCCCCACGGATTACATCAGGCCTGGTGGCCAAATTAAAGAGGTATCTAGCTGACAGATCTCGCCGGTGAATTAAGTTACCTTCCTGTGTTTGCCTTGTTTCTGACTCTTGATCCTGAACCTGACCCCTACCTTGGTGTTGCTTCTGGATTCCACTTGCATCTTGGTCCCTTGGATTTTTCGCCTAATATCTGTTGTTCTACTACTGGCGTTGACCCCTGGCCCATCCTCTGAATATGTTCTTGTCTCATTTTCTTGCAACTTGCATCTGAAGATCTCTTCTGGTGACGTTGCTGACTACGATTCAGCTACTTTCTCAGCACACCTGCCACCAATCGG